>NC_041386.1:250462509-250498752 GCF_002162155.2 Triticum dicoccoides | reverse complement strand
CTTAATCTAATTTATATTTCTAATACAATCACATTACTCAACAATAATCATCACGACTATCCCGTGATCAAACGCATATCACCTCTCCCTTTTACTAAGAACGCCCTCCTAATCCGATGATAAAAAAAAAGAACGATCTTTACGTTTGAGCAAAAAAAAAACGATCTTCTGAGCACGCAGGCCGTGCCACTGTGGGTGGCTCCACCCTAATAAAGCTCACCCCGCGTGGACCCCACATTCAGTGGCCTTGCGTTACCAGTACCACCACCCCACCGCTTTCCTTCATGTGATCCACCCCGCCCCACCCCTCCCCGTCACATGCCTATCTCCGCTACTGCTAGTTCATCATTTCACACTCCCACCCCTGCCCTCACTCTCTAAAGGCTCGACTACTCACTCTGCCCACACCCGTCACCGCAGCCTCGCACAATTATCGCCCCAGGTACAGGTAAGAGGGCGAGAGAGAAGGCGATGTCAATGGCGGAGGAGCAGTACTACGGGGGCCCGCGCGGGGCGCCGCACGGGCTGCTGCTGGCGGTGGTGGTGGGGCTGGTGGTGGCGGGCCCGCTCTTCCTGGGCGACGGCGGCGAGGCGGTCACCGACGCCATCGCCGAGCTGCTCAGCCCCGTGGGCCTGCTCCTCCTCCCCGTGGGCCTCCTCCTCCTCATCCGCCTTCTCTCCTCCGAGCGCGGCGCCGCGGCGTTCGCCGACGTGTTCGCCTTCGGCGGCTCGCCCGACGCCGTGCACCGCGTCGGGGGCTCCCCCATCGGCGTGGCGCTCATGCTGCTTCTCATCCTCGCCCTCCTCTACTACCGCTCCGCGCTCTTCGGCGGCGGCGGAGACGACGACGAGTAGGCGCCTGCCAGTAGGTGGGTAGAGTCTGATCTCGGGGTTGTTTTGGCAGTTTCCGTTTGATGGCTGGGCCTGGGTGTAAAAGTGCGGTGTAAATTAACTGGTAGCTACTCGCCGTGTTGGTTTGCTCTGCGTTAAGGGCTTAAGGCTGAAGGCTCTGTGCTGCATGGGTCCATGTGCTTATCTATATCTACTAGAAGGGGACGCGCGCCTTGCCGCGCCTTTTTTTTACCGGCCTCTTTTCTACCTTTGATGGTGGTCTCTTCCTCCATGTACCGTATTGTATTTTGACTTCTGGTAGTTGCCGGTTCAGTAGGTTGTTACTGTAGGGGTTATCACCCACCAGAGCGCATGAACACCCACCACAACAAAGGATAGTCACATCTCCTTTGTAGCTGTAGGGATTGCCTAAGCAGAAGCTAGATGATATTTGGATAATATAGGATTAGAAGTTAATGCCTTTCATAGCCTATTTAGCACGATAAATTAGAAAACAACATTAGCACATTGGAGAAAAGCTATAGTTTTGTGTATGAACATGTTCACTTTGGAATTTGGATAAAACTCATTACTAAAAATGACACATGGTGCTTGTTGGCATAATTAAGCTCAAAAAGATTTTCATATGAGAGGATTACATCAAAGTAAAATGTTTCCTGAACATATCACTTGTTTTTGTAATAAGAATGAGTCGAGACAATTTCCCGGATGCTCAAAATCAGTGTCGGAAGCTTTAAACATAAGCACAAAGCTTTAAACATAAGCACAAAGCTAGTGCGTGTGTGCGTGTGCGCGCGACCCCTCCTTACCCCTGATGTCTTCCTGTTCAATGCAATAAAACACAAACTCTTTTGTGTTTTCTCGAGAAAAAAATACTGCTAAAATGTATTTTTGTTTCTACAATTATCCTCCCCAACTGCATTTCTCTTGGCCCATATGTGTGTGGGAGAGCAGGTAGCTCTGAAACTGGCCCTGCTTCTTTGCATCAAAACATAATGAGAAACATAAAATATTATGAGTATGGTATATTAAACACTCAGACATAACAAAAAAGAATTCATAAAACTGGATAAAACCTTTCTTCTCTCTATTTATGTAACGCCCCAAGATCGATGCTTCAGATGCCTTTCATGTTTTACGTGTCAGTTGTGTTATTTATTTATTTATCGTATTCATCTTTACATCATGTGCATTGCATCATATCATCTTGCAACCCTTTTTAAAAAAAAACTTAACATAACAAAAAAGAATTCATAAAACTGGATAAAACCTTTCTTCTCTCTATTTATGTAACGCCCCAAGATCGATGCTCCAGATGCCTTTCATGTTTTACGTGTCAGTTGTGTTAATTATTTATTTGTCGCATTCATCTTTACATCATGTGCATTGCATCATATCATCTTGCAACCCTTTTTTAAAAAAAAAACTTAACTTAAATAAATCGTATGGATCTTTGATCCATTTAAATTGAGGGAATTCACATAGCGATTTCTCTTTATAACATATCCTCTCGATATTTAGAGAGCTACAATAAATATTTCATTATTTTGGAATTAACCATAACACACTTGTATTTTATTTTCATGCCTCTTCTGTTTCAAGTTTCACCTTCAAACCTTGGCAACAATTCTTTATCTCTTTTATCGAGGCTCCTCTAAAAATCCAAACATTTATGGCCCTTTCTTTTACCAAGTCTTAGTTCAAACTCATTTGAATTAAATTCAAATGAGTTTGAATTTATATCTTTCGATCATGCCATTTCTAATTTTCTTGTGTCAAACTCATTTTTGTGAGACCGGGAAAATTGTCCCCGAGTTCAAATTCCTTTCCCTAAACCTTCCTCTTCCTTTTCCTTCTCTCTATTGTTTTCTGTTAAAGAAAATATGAGGGAGAGAGAGAGAGAGAGCACAACCAGCAGCCCAGCCGACCAGGCCTATGGCCGTTTCCCTCTCCGCCGACCCATCTGTAGCCCAGCCCGCACCCCTCCGAACCCTAGCTAACTGTGACGCCCCGAGACCGATGCGTCAGGTGTCTTCCAGTTATTCACTGTTGTTACCATGTCATTTGTTTGTTTGTTGCATTTCATCATGTCATCATTGTTTGCTTTGCATCGTGCCTCTTGCCATTTTGCATTTCATCTTTATCACCATGTGCATTGCATTCTTCATGATGTTGTCTTGCTCTATTCTTGTCATTTGTATCAACCCCTTCCCATCTCTCTAAAATCTACCCATGTGTCATCACTGCCTTCTTCTTTCTTATTCCTTTCATTTTTGCAAGTGCCATTTTCTGTCGTCCATAAATGTTCATTCTTTTCCTATTAACCATACACCTTTCCTTTAACCTCTCTGTCAAATTTCAGATCCTTTGGAGTTGTTTTGGTTAGGTTCGAAAATGCCTCAAGTTTGAATGATATTTAAACTTGTTTTATTTTTCTACCTCTAAAGATGTCCAAACCAATTTTATCAAATAGGGCATGAATTCAAGGTCATGAGGATATTTTTATATTTCTCATACACCTCTCCTTTTCCCCTGTGCTTTTCTCTTTATTTTCTGCTTGAAGAAAATTAGAGAGAGGAAACAGGAGCTTCCGACCAGCCGCAGCCCACTTGGGCCTCCCTCCAAGCCGGCCCACCTAGGCCACCCTTTCCCGCAGCCTAGCAACCAGGCCTCTCACAACTCCCTTCTCCACTGGGCCTCCTGCGCCGGCCCACCTTAACCGCCACTAACCCTAGCGAGCTTCTCTCCTCTCTCCCTCGTCTCCACCTCGCGCCGCCAGGAGAGGCCCGATCCCATCTCCATTCGCTCGATCCCCTCCTCACCTCTCGATCCCGCGCGCCTCCCTCTCTCCCTCTACAGCGCACCTCCCATGGCGCCGTCACCCCGCGCCAAGTCTTCGCGTCGCCGGAGCCCTGTGCAGCTGCGCTGCTGCCTGCCCGCGAGCCTCCTCCGAGCGTCTCCTTCCTCGCGCCCGTCCAGCAGGCCACTAGCGAGGCCCCGCATCCGCGCCTCCCCCGAGTTGCGTCCGTCGCCCGGCATGGCCCGTGAGACCATCAGCATCGCTGGCACCCTGCAGCTCCCGCCGTCCTTCTCCCTTTGCAGCGCTCGAGCCCCACTCCGCGCTGGCCCTTGCCCTGCCGTCCGTCGGCCCGGCGAGCCGGACCTCTCCGTTGCCCTCGCCGACAACCTGCACGGTGCCTCCCAGAACGCGCCTTCCGGCCTCCCTGCTCCCTGCTCGGGTCGCTGCTTCACGCCTAGGCCGACCCTACTCCACCGGCATCCTCCCGCCTTGCTTCGCCTCCTGGCAGGCAACAACAGCGTCGACCTCGCCCCTCGTTGGCCTTCGCACCCCTGCTCGACGCCAAGACCGTGGCTCCTTGTCTCCGTGAACGCCAAGTTCTTTTCCATAGACCTCTCCAAGACCAGGATACGCCAATAACCGTTCGTGGATTTCGTCAAGTTGGAGCACCGTTGAACGAGGGCTTTTTCCTTGCTCATTTTGGGACGCGACAAGTTCCTCTTCGAAAGTACGTCTACATGATGACCTGACAAGTACCGTGGCACCGAAGATCTTTCATGCGTCAAGTCCATGTCCGAGGATTTCACCAAGTACCACGACGACCGTTATTCGTCAAGTACCCCTTCGGGTCACCAAGTTTTGGCTACCATCGTCGTGAACCGCTTTCGAAACGTGTATCACTAACGCCAAGTACTAGTTCTACGAGGACCGCCAAGTTCGTCTTCCGTCGTCTCCGAAATCGCCAAGTACCACGTCGATACGAGAACAACTACCCTCGACGTGCATTTTGGCAGGTACCACTACCGCCGACCCTCGAAGACACTGTGGACGTCAAGTTCCTCGTGTGACCCTGAACATCTACGGAAACTTGTGCGACTAAGAACGTGAACCACTATCGTCGAACCCCGAAGGACTCGGATCCGTCAAGTTCCCCTTTGAACCGGGAACCACCACTTCCACTACCATCGCCGAGGACCAATAGTATGACTACTTTCACTACCGTCGCGAGAACGTCTACTTCCTTCGATGAACTTGATCCGTTCCGAAAACGCACGCATCAAAGGTATAACCCTGAGACGACCGTCCGAGAATGAACGCTTGTGATGTGTTGTATGAGATGCCTGTGTTTGCCCCATGCCCGATCTGATCCTTGCATGTTCCTTGTTTCCTTGCCACCGTCATGTGGGACACCCGGCTACCGGGATCGCCCCACCATCTCTTGACACACTCTCACCCACTTCCTTTTGCACTGGTATCCGTTTTCGTTATCGTTGCCATGGCACCCCTTTTCTTTCCACCACGATGACAAATGCTTCATAATGCTCTTGTCAACTTTTAATAAAAATTGCAAAAAACTTGAAAATCTCATCCGCATCATGATAACAACATCAAGAATGTTAAAATTGTTGTTTGCTTTAAATTGCTATGCATGTGGGGATTTACCAGAATTGTTGTTTGATGTTTTCGGCCTCATTTAAAATGCCTAACTGAGTATTTTACTCATGCTTCACCTCTTGCCATGTTAGCCAACATTTAACATTGTTGAGTACCTAACCGGGAGTGAACTAAATAAGTCATGTGGTGTTTCGTCAATATGCAACCCGTTGCATATTGAGGTCCACTTAATTTGTAGTTTTGGTTGTTGCACTTTGCCATGCCGTGCATATTTAAACTGGACATGCATCATACTTGATTGTGCATCATGCCATGTTATGTGATGGTTGTTTACTATGTTGTTTGCTTCTTGCTAGTTGTTCGCTCTATTGCTATGCCGCGATACCTACCACTTGCTATATCATGCCTCCCATTTTGCCATGTCAGCCTCTAACCCACCTTTCCTAGCAAACCGTTGTTTGGCTAGGTTACAGCTTTTGCTCAGCCCCTCTTATAGCGTTGTTAGTTGCAGGTGAAGATGAAGATTGTTCCATGTTGAAACATGGATATGTTGGGATATCACAATATCTCTTATTTAATTAATGCATCTATATACTTGGTAAAGGGTGGATGGCTCGGCCTTATGCCTGGTGTTTTGTTCCACTCTTGCCGCCCTAGTTTCCGTCATACCGGTGTTATGTTCCTTGATTTTGCGTTCCTTACATGGTTGGGTGTTATGGGAAGCCCTTGACAGTTCGCTTTGAATAAAACTCCTCCAGCAAGGCCCAACCTTGGTTTTACATTTGCCTAACAACCTATTACCCTTCCCTTGGGTCGGCCAACCCAAGGGTCATATTTATTTTAACCCCCCTGGGCCAGTGCTTGTCCAAGTGTTGGTCCGAACCGGGCAGCCTGCGGGGCCACCTCGGGGAAACTCAAGGGTTGGTTTTACTCGTAGCTTGACCTATCCAGTGTGCCCTGAGAACGAGATATGTGCAGCTCCTATCAGGATTTGTCAGCACATTTGGGAAGCTTTGCTGGTCTTGTTTTACCATTGTCGAAATGTCTTGTAACCGGGATTCCGAGTCTGATCGGGTCTTCCTGGGAGAAGGAATATCCTTCATTGACCGTGAGAGCTTGTGATGGGCTAAGTTGGGACACCCCTGCAGGGTTTTGAACTTTCGAAAGCCGTGCCCGCGGTTATGGGCAGATGGGAATTTGTTAATATCCGGTTTTAGAGAACTTGACACTTAACTTAATTAAAATGCATCAACCGCGTGTGTAGCCGTGATGGTCTCTTTTCGGCGGAGTCCGGGAAGTGAACACGGTTCTTGTGTTATGTTGGAACGTAAGTAGTTCCAGGATCACTTCTTGATCACTTCTAGTTCACGACCGTGCTTTGCTTCTCTTCTCGCTCTCATTTGCGTAAGTTAGCCACCATATATGCTAGTGCTTGCTGCAGCTCCACCTCACTACCTTTTCCTACCCATAAGCTTAAATAGTCTTGATCGCGAGGGTGTGAGATTGCTGAGTCCTCGTGGCTCACAGATACTTCCAAAAGCAGATGCAGGTGCTGATGATGCCAGTGCAGGTGACGCAACCGAGCTCAAGGAGGAGCTCGATGAAGATCGTGTTCGTTGTGTTGTTTTTGTTTCTAGTTGATCAGTAGTGGAGCCTAGTCGGGGTGATCGGCGGATCTAGCATTAGGGGTAGTCTTCTTTTATTTAGGTTCCGTAGTCGGACCTTGATTGTATTATGGATGATGTAATGCTATATTTATGTATCGTGTGAAGTGGCGATTGTAAGACAAATCTTTACCCCTTTCTTATTCAGTACATGGGATGTGTAAAGACTACCCCTCTTGCGACATGCCTACTATGCGGTTATGCCTCTAAGTCGTGCTGCGACACGTGGGAGATATAGCCGCATCGTGGGTGTGACAAGTTGGTAATCAGAGCCTTCCCCGACTTAGGAGCCCCCTGCTTGATCGAATCGTTGGCGTTGTTGAGTCTAGAAAAATGTTTTGAGTCTTATAGGATTATATATATATCGGAGAGTAGGATTATTTTTACTCCTTAGTCCCTTCGTCGTTCTGGTGAGGCCTCCCGACATAGAGTTTTGACTCTTCTCTTCTCAAATTTCACTAATTTTTTTAGGATCACACAGGTATCTTGGAATCGTTCCGATGGTTTTGTGACGAGAACATTGTTCTTGGTGCTTCCTGACATTTAGGGGTTGTGGCAGTGTCCCGGGGAGTTGAGCTCCGAGGTGTTGTCGTCACAAATTTATCGTTGCAGTTCTGGAATACCTGAGTTCGCCGACATCGAAAATCTCTTTTATGCAGTTCTTGGTGAGATAACCTCGACGCCACCCAGTACTGGGGCGGGAGTTCGGGAGTATTGCCATAAGTCGTATAACGGATGCTTTTCGAATGTTGAGGTAAATGATTTCCGAAGGTTTCTTGGTTATGTGTTGAAGGATGGGTATAGCTGGATGTAGGATTTGCTAGTTTTGGGTGAGATATTATGCTTCCCCTGTATCCCCAACACCTGATTGCATAACCAGAAAGTTTCGGGAGTTTATAAGTGGGAATTCAAGTATTACGTAGGATATCTTTTCAACAGACACATGATACGATATGGGGTCTATCATATGTTTGTTTCTGGCTTATTTTGCAAGCCAATCCTTTGTTTTGTTTTGGTTTGTGGTATTCGAGTTGCTTCGAAGTCAAATGTTGATTCCATACCTTTCCTAAGCAGTGTTCTATGTGAATACCAATCCTTCTTGCTTATCTAGATTGTCATGCCAATTCTTTTCCAACCGATGTGCTTCCCTTCTAGTGGATCCTATCATTTTCAACATCCGCAAGATCAACTCTAAGTTTTCTCAACGGTATCCTTTCCATCTGCCCAAGTTGTCTTTGTTTTCCCACCCTCCCACCCTTTTTCTTCAAGGACTTGGATTTCTTAATCCGTTATCCATTTTATTGATGTGAGGTCTCTTCATCTTTTTATTTCAAGTTTCGATCCGGTGAATTTTCGTGAAGATACTAACAAAGCTTCAAGTTCAACATTCTTCGTTCTATTTCTTCTCCGGTGGATGCAATTCAAGTTTTGGTGTTGATCATATTCCTTTCATTGTTTCAAATGTTTTCTCATGCCGGTGCACCTCTTAATCAAAAATTTCTCGCTATTCAATTGTTCCAGAGTGCTCAAGATATCTCGAAGATTCGTGTGTCCACTCTGCTTTCATTCAAGCTCTTTCGAGGATGTTATCTCATTCAAGCCATTTAATTCAACTGGCATAATCCATCTTTAAAATCGTTCAACGGTGTATCTTTTGAGTGGGCCCTAACCCACAGGTCTTTTCCCAGGATCTTACGTGACTCTTCTATTTCACGGAGCTATCCTCAAATTCTTTCAAAGTTGACATAAGAATGAATTATCATCAGTCATATGTTTTTCTCCAAGATCTTTCAAATTCTTTTCGTTGTTGATCCAACCTTTATATTCTTCGTTATTCCAGAGTGTCTCAACAATTCATGGTGGTGTTTCTCGTCGTCATTCTCGAATATTGAAGACCGAAGAAGAGTTCCTCTTAAATCCTTACCTGTTCTTCCAAAGACTTATGGTTCTAGCTTCATGCCATCGTCTCATAATTGTTTTTGTTTGTGAGAATTCTTTTCACCCATCCGGAGCAATTCAGGAGTCTTTTCAGTTTGATTCTCCGGAGCCCATCATCTCTGAATTATTCATTCGTTGTTCTCCAAATTTACCGGTGCATCATTCAAGTATTCGCTAATTAGCTCGGGATCTCTTCGTTCGCTTGCATCTAAATCCCCTCAAGTATCTTCATTCATTTTCAAATTCTTCCTGGTGATTTGTGCTTTTGCCACTTTATTTTTTAATTCTTACGATGGTTTGTTCAAGATTCTTCTTCCTTTGTTTTCAGATTAATTCAGTCATTGTTTCCAAATCCTACCGGTGGCTCGTTGAAGACCTTCCCAAGCTTGCGCCATATCTATCTTAATCCTTTCTACGAGAATAAGTAGTATGCCAAATCCGTTGATTGTCATCAATTTAATTGATGATGGATAAGCATAATGTAATTCTTATTTTAGTTTCAGCCAATGTTTAATTCCTTATTCCGAAGGCTCATCAAATCTTGATTTCAATTGTTTCATATTTTTCCATTCCCAGAGTTCCAAGCTCTTTCAATTATATCATTTCAAAGCTTCATTTAATCATTGCAAGGCCTCAATCTTATTCTTTTCATCCTTCACTTCTTTTGATCATTCTTTTATTACAAGAGTTCTTCATGGAGGTTCTACATGGTGGTTCATCAAGGATTTAATTCCTTCTCGAAGTGTTCATCGAGATTCTTTTCAGAGGAGCTTAAGTATTCTTCATCTTGCATTCTGAAGTGCAATTCGTTCTACCTTTATCTTTTGAGGTGGTGTTACGTCATTTTTGACAATTGCTTGGTGTTTCATGATTCACAAGTTGTCCGGGATGACATATTGTAAACCCATCATTTTCAATTCGTCCATGAGATCCTTTGCAACCCATCAATCTCTTCATTGGAATTATCTTGGGTTATATTTCACCTAAAGCTTTCCCTAAGGATTGTTGCGATTTATGGTGCTCAGAAATAACCCAAGTTCTTCATTTATCCTCCCGGTGAAATAAGCTTCTCGTCTCCTTGTTGATATCAATCCAATCTTTGGTTTCCGTAGTGGCAGAATTTTTGCCTCAATTTTGAGATGTCTTCCATTAGCCCACATCAAGCTTATGTTTTCGTTGTTGATAATCCAACAACTCCGTTCAACCTTTTCTTCGTAAGCATGCTCTTTCAATTTTACTGGCGAAAGCTATCATTCTTCTTCTCTGTTCTTTTCCTTCCAACCATCTAGTTTTCCATTCTTTTGTTCCGGAGGCATGGTGATGTTGCTCTCTTCGTCCTATCATCTCGTTTTGCCAAGATCATGCTCTTTCCTTTGTCTACCCATTCAACCAGAGTGTCGTGTCCAACATTCAAGTTCTCATATTATCAAGTTTTTGCCTCCATTCTCAGTCGGAGTGCTGCCCAAATTATATCATTCTTATTCCTTCTCTATCTTGTTTTAACCGGAGTGTTGTCGTAATTGGTCTTTATCGTCCCTTGTACATCTCGTTTCAACCGGAGTGCTTGCATGTACTTCTTGTCCATTGCAACCTTTCTCTTATGTTTTTCAACCTACAAGGTTCTAGTAATGTTCCTTGTTCCTCTTTTCTAACGGAGTGCTTTCAACTTTGTTCATCTTTGTTGTATTCTTTCTTTCAATTTGTTCAACCTCTCAAGGTTCATTGGCTTCACTCGTTTGTCAAAGAAGCAACTTAGTTTTACCTCTTCTCTTCCTCTTCCGTTTCTCTCCGGTGCCATCCTAGATCTTGGGACGAGATCCTCTTGTAGTGGTGGAGTGTTGTGACGCCCCGAGACCGATGCGCCAGGTGTCTTCCAGTTATTCACTATTGTTGCCATGTCATTTGTTTGTTTGTTGCATTTCATCATGTCATCATTGTTTGCTTTGCATCGTGCCTCTTGCCATTTTGCATTTCATCTTTATCACCATATCTTTACACATCCCATGTACTGAATAAGAAAGGGATAAAGAGTCGGCTTACAATCGCCACTTCACACAATAAATAAATATATCATACATCATCCAAGGTACAATCAAAGGTCCGACTACGGAACCAAAATAAAGAAAGACAACCCCAAATGCTAGATCCCCGATCGTCCCAACTGGGCTCCTCTACTGATCATCCAGAAAAGAAACATAGTAACGACCCGAATCCTCGTCGAACTCCCACTTGATTTCGGTAGCGTCCCCTGCACTGGCATCATCGGCACCTGCATTTGTTTGGAAGGATCTGTGAGTCACGGGGACTCAGCAATCTCACACCCTCGCGTTCAAGACTATTTAAGCTTAAAGGTAGGAAAGGGGTAGTGAGTGGAGCTGCAGCAAAGCAGTAAGCATATATGGTGGCTAACTTACGCAAATGAGAGCGAGAAGAAAAGCAAAGCACGGTCGAGAAGCTAATAGTGATCAATAAGTGATCCTGAAGCTACTTACGTTCAAGCATAACATGAGACTGTGTTCTCTTCTCGGACTCCGCCAAAAAGAGACCATCACGGCTACACACGCGGTTGATTCATTTTAATTAAGTTAAGTGTCAAGTTCTCTACAATCGGACATTAACAAATTCCCATCCGCCCATAACTGCAAGCACGGCTTTCGAAAGTTCAAAAGCCTGCAGGGGTGTCCCAACTTAGCCCATCACAAGCTCTCACAGTCAACGAAGGATATTCCTTCTCCCGGGAAGACCCGATCAGTCTCAGAATCCCGGTTACAAGACATTTCGACAATGGTAAAACAAGACCAGCAAAGCCACCCGATGTGCCAACAAATCCCAATAGGAGTCGCACGTGTCTGGTTCTCAGGGCAACACCGGATGAGATAGGCTATGAGTAAAACCAACCCTCGAGTTACCCCGAGGTGGCCCCGTAGGTGGCTCGGTTCGGACCAACACTCATAGGAGCACTGGCCCAGGGGGGTTTAAAAGAAAGATGACCCTTGAGTCTGCAGAACCCAAGGGAAGTGTTGGGAATATAGCTACCAGGTATGACCCGCCCAGGAGGGGCCGGGTCAACCCCAATGGCGGGTTACAAAAGAAGCCCAGTAATATTCAAGATGACAGTTTATTAAGACTTGTGGAAGGCCTAAAGCCCAGAGGCGGCTTGAGGGCCAATATTGTAAACCGCCGTAAAGAAAGACTTGTAAAGAAAGGCATACAAAAGAATTCACCGAGCCAGACATGTTTTATGAGCCGGCCGGGACTCTGTAGGCCGCCAGGCGTCAACCCATGTATATAAGGGGACGACCCGACGGCGGCTTAGGACAAGAAAACAACAACTCAAAGCCAGGCAAAGCGGATTCGCTCCCTGGTCATCGAAACCCCAGCAATTCCAACACAACTAGACGTAGGCTTTTACCTTCATCGTAAGGGCCCGAACTAGTATAAAAACCTCTCGCGTCCTTTGTCCTGATTAACCCCTTTAAGCTTCCTAGTTGCGATGGCCCTACGACTAAGTCCTTTTGCTAGGACATCTGCCGTGACAATTCCACGACAGTTGGCGCCCACCGTGGGGCCAACGCACGGTGGATTTGAGTTCTTGAAGGGAAACTTCGAAGGGCTCAAGGGATACGCTGTGGGCCGGATGACCAAGAGTAGTCGCGGCAAGCTCTACATCGACGACGAAGGCTGGGGCCCCGAGGCTGGCTCAATTGAGTACAGGTACCGGGTCCCCTTTGGTGGAATCCATGTCTTCATTGGCCGGATCGGCGAGTCAGGCCCTGAGCCGTACGTCTGCACCAACCTCATCGAGACAGCTCAGCGCACGAGATCTGCTCGGGCCCAGCCTGCCGTGAAGCATGATTTCATGGGTTGCATCCATGAGGGTGAGTTCTCTGAAGGATCAGTGGATGGCGGTGAGACGACCATCTGTTCCGACATTGAATCGTCCTCAGGTGAGACATATTCTTTGTATCAGCTACAAGATGGCATGCTTGGGGGCTGTTCCGATGGCAGTAGTATTCCAGACCTCTCTGAGCCGCCGAATCAAGCCGGAGTTTTCATGGCTGGCACTCAACCGGGCAGAACTCTACGGTTGCGGCAGCAGTATCCACCGGGTCGGCAGCAGCCGGGTCAGGAGACCCCGCACGCCCCCCGGCTCAGATACTAATGAACCTCATGGATAAGTTGACGGCTCTGTTGACTGTTGTGGTGCAGCCGGCGGATAAGGCTCAGCATGCCGCGGAGGTGGCACGGGTACGCGAAGAGATGGCACAGGACAAGGAAAATTTAGCAGCAGAAGAGGTCAGGATGGCCACGGAGCGGGCGGCTTTGGATGCTCGTGCTCAGCAGCTTCAAGCGGAGACTTTCCAGCTCTTGGTGGATCTGAACGCGTCAAACGAGGTCATGAGGAGAAGGCACCAGAAAACTCAGTCACGTCTGCCTCTGACGTACGATCCTAGGAACCTTTTCCACACACTCGGGGCTGGTCCAAGTAACCCGCTGGAGGCGAACCGGATCACGACACCCGGGGCCGGGGCGCCGGTTCAGCCGCAGGCCATGGAACCACCTCGTATGAATACCGCTCCGCCTCATTATACACCAATACCACCGGGTCACTTTTCCAATCCTTTGGAGAATCTCATTGCTGCATCGGCTCATTTGGCGGCTCTCTCGATGGAAGGCGACTCTCCGATAGCAATCGAAACATGAAGGGTGAGAGAACTTCTTCAAACTGCTCTGGCGCAGGTGGATGCGTACTATTATAGTCGAGACAGAATCCATTCAACCCCTCGCCCAAGCCGGAGCCCGAGCTATAGCAGGCATATGGACTCAGCCGCTATGTCGAGCAACGCTCAACGCCGTAACCAACCGCGTAGGCATGAGCCGGCGTAGGGTGGAGCCCTTAACTTGGCGGATCAGGAGAGGATCCGTCAAGAGGCTGAGTGGGTGGTTCAACTGGCAGCTGAGTAGGCGGCTCATCAGGCTTTTCCGGCTTATCCGGCAACCTCTGTTGAGGCAGGAGTAGCCACATGAACAGGAGGTGTCCCTTGCCTGGTGCCGGCTATACGTAATGAGTGCTTGCAAAAAGATTTTAAGGGGCCTCGCAAAGTGCCTAAAATACATGGCCGACTTGCAGCCTGGGGCATGGATTGAAAGTTATGAGATGGCGATGGAGCTGTTGGAGGTCAGCGATGCAGCAATGGCTAAGTATTTCACTATGATGTTGGATGGAACGGCTCGCACTTGATTGAAAGGGTTGCCACCCAATTCCATCGGCTCATGGGCGGAGTTGAAGGCCCGGTTCATTCAGAACTTCAAGGACATATGTAAAAAACCTATGTCAATCGTGGACCTGACTAATTGTAAGCAAGAGGAAGGTGAGTCCACGACCCATTGGGTGCGCCGGGTCAAGGAGATAATACATTCATCTGATAAGATGGATGCCGACTCGGCAGTCTTAATGTTGGAGAAAAATTGCCGTTTTGAACCTCTCAAGCAAAAGCTGGGGCGGCTCAAGCATGACTGCAATGACATGCGCTAGTTGATGGCGGCCCTGGTCATATATGCTGATTCTGATAGTACCAAGGATCCCGTGTCTGATGAAGAAAAAACAGGGAAGGGAAAGAAGAACGGCAATGGCAAGGGTCACCAGCATAACCCGGCGAATCAAGGAGGTAATAAACGTAAGGCTGATGAGTTTGCGCTAACACCAATACACAGGGCAACAACCAACGGCGCAAGGGTAGGCCACCTCCTCGGTCAGGCGGATCAGGTCCCACCCTCAAAAAACTATTGAATGAACCTTGTCTGAGACACGGCACCCGGGAGAAGCCAACTACCTATCCGTGGAAGGAATGTACGATCATGAAGGCATTTAAAAATTCCAACATGTTTGACGGTAGTCACGGGCCTGGCGGCAGTTCAGGCGGAGGCGGCTTTCATGGCCCGGGCGCCGGTTCAGGCGGGGGCGGTTTTCACAGTCAGGGCCATCCGAGTAACCAAGGTGGCTATAATTAGCAACCCGGCCAAAGTAATCAGCAGCAAGAGCAATAGTCCGGGTATCAGAGCAATCCAAAACAGTTGAATAGTGGGCAGTACCATGTATTTACCACTAGTTTATGCAAAAGGGACCAAAAGCTTCATAAAAGGGCTATCAATGTTGTTGAGCCGGTGATTCCACGTTATTTGAGGTGGTCAGAACAACCTATTGTGTGGAGTAGGGAAGATCACCCTCCCCGGGTTGATAATCCGGGTCACTTGGCCTTGGTGGTGGCACCTCAGGTGGGTGGATATAAGTTCACTAAGGTGCTCATGGATGGAGGAAGTAGCATCAACATCCTCTATTATGAGACGTTTTGTCGGATGGGGTTGACTAATAAGAATCTTAAACAATCCAACACTGTTTTTTCATGATGTTGTGCCTGGTAAGTCCGCATACCCAGTCGGTAAGATTGAACTGGAGGTAGCCTTTGGGGATGAATATGATTCCAGGGCTGAGAAATTAACTTTTCAGGTGGTTAAGATAAAAAGCCCATATCATGCTCTGTTTGGACGGCCGGCTTAGGCCAAGTTCATGGCTCGGCCATGTTATGTGTATCTACAGCTCAAGATGCCGGGTTATAAAGGCACCATCACAGTACATGGAAGCCGGAAAATAGCCCTGGAATGTGAAGAGGGTGATGCCGCTTATGCTGAGTCTGTTTGTGCGACAGAGGAGTTAAAGTTTTATAAAGATAATGTTGACCCGACAGACATGACGTCGTTGAAGAAGCCAACTACGGAGCATGAACCGGTGTTGAAATTCAGGTCAGCTGATGACACGAAGATGGTTGATTTTGTGCCTGGCGACTCATCCAAACAGTTCGTCATCAGTGCCAACTTGGATCCAAAATAGGAAAGCGTGCTCATCGAGTTCATCCGTGAGAACCAGGACATCTTTGCATGGAAACCTTCTGACATGCTGGGTGTCCCGAGAGAACTCGCTGAGCACACGCTTAATATTGATCCAAAATTCAAGTCGGTCAGGCAGTTTCTTCAACGATTTAACAAGGAAAGGCGAGAGGCCGTTAGAGAAGAGGTGGCCCGGCTCTTGGCGGCTGGGTTCATTGTTGAAGTTTTTCACGCAGAGTGGTTGGCTAACCCGGTGCTTGTACTCAAGAAAAACGACACCTGGCGTATGTGTGTGGATTACACCAATTTGAACAAAGCTTGTCCGGCTGACCCTTTTTCTCTCCCTCGTATTGATCAGATCATTGATGCTACGGCGGGTTGTGAGCGTCTGAGTTTTCTGGATGCCTATTCAGGTTATCATCAGATCAAGATGGCAGTAAAGGACGAGGAGAAGACAGCTTTCATCACTCTGTTCGGAGCCTTCTGCTATGTGTCTATGCCTTTTGGGCTTAGGAGTGCCCAGGCAACTTATCAACGGTGTGTGCAGAATTGCCTTCACAATTAGATTGGGCATAATGTTCATACTTATGTGGATGATATAGTGGTGAAGTCCAGAGAGAAGGAAACCTTGGTAACAGATCTAAAGGAAACCTTTGATAACCTCCGGGTCTACAAGATGATGCTTAACCCGGCCAAGTGTGTTTTTGGAGTCCCAGCTGACAAACTCTTGGGTTTTTTTGGTGTCTAACAGAGGCATTGAGGCTAACCCATAGAAAATTAAGGCAATCACGTCTCTGGCCAAACCGGCGTGCATCAATGACGTTCAACGGCTGGGAGGTCGCGTCGCTGCCTTAGTCCAGTTCATAAGCCGGTTAGGGGAGAAGGCAATGCCTTTGTATCAAATGATGAAAAAGGTGGATGACTTTGTTTGGAGTGATGCTGCTAATTCTGCTTTTGAGGATCTGAAGAAACAGCTCATTGAGCCGCCGGTTCTTGCTGCTCCGGTCAAGAAAGAGTAGTTGTTATTATATGTAGCTGCTAACTCACGTGCTGTCAGTGTGGCCATTGTTGTGGAGTGCAAGGAGGCTGGCAAAGAACATCCGGTCCAACGGCCGGTTTACTACGTCAGTGAGGTGCTGATTGAATCTATATAAAGATATCCACATTGGCAGAAGCTCGTTCATGGGGTGTTCATGGCAAGCCGGAAGGTCAAACATTACTTTCAGGGTCACCCAATCACTATGGTTAGCTCTGCTCCTCTAGGAGACATCATTCAAAATAGAGAAGCCACAGGACGCGTCGCCAAGTGGGCTATTGAGCTTGGGTCTCATGGTTTGAAAAATATGCCACGTACTGCGATCAAATATCAAGCGCTAGTTGATTTCATTAACGATTGGACAAAGTTGCAGATGCCAGAGGAGAAACTAGACAACACATATTGGACGATTCATTTTGATGGGTCCAGACAGTTGGAAGGCTCGGGGGCTGGAGTTGTTTTAACTTCTCCTCGAGGGGACAAGTTTTGTTATGTGTTGCGATTGATGTTTCCTTGTACTAACAACACAGCAAAATATGAAGCCTTGCTTCATGGTCTTTGAATGGCTAAAGAGATGAGTCTGAGCCGGGTCCGGTGCCTTCGCGATTCAGATTTGGTGGCTCAACAGGTGTCAGGTAAGTGGGATTCCAAGGATCCTCTCATGGCGGCTTATCACCGCGAGGTCGACGCTGTTGCAGAGCATTTTAAAGGTTATCAAGTGGAACACATTAACCGCAGGAAAAACAAAGCGGCCGATGCTTTAAGCCGATTGGGATCTTAGCGTAAGATGGTACCCCCTAACACCTTTTTGGATGTTTTACATAACCCGTCTGTTAAGTTGCCTACAGAGGAAGATTTGGCCATTCCTGACCCAGAGGCACAGTTAGTAGCGGCTACTCATGTTATTCCAGATTGGACAGTACCATTCTTGGCTTACATGACCCGAGGCGAGTTGCCAGAGGACGAGACCCTGGCCCGACAGATAACCCGGTGGTCCAAGTCAATGACGATTTCTGACGGAGAGTTGTATCACCGCAGCGTCACTGGAGCGTTTCAGCGTTGTGTTTCTCCTGAAGAAGGTCAAGAAATACTTCGTGAGATCCATGAAGGAGATTGTGGTCATCACGTCGGGTCAAAGTCTCTTGTGGCCAAAGCTTTTCGTCATGGTTTTTACTGGTTAACGACTCACGCTGATGCAGAGGATCTGGTCAGTAGGTGTGATGGATGTCAAAAATTTGCACAACGAGCGCATGTGCCGGCTAAAGAGTTGCGGATGATTCCAATCACTTGGCCGTTTGCAGTTTGCGGGCTTGACATGGTTGGACCTTTCAAAAGGTCTAAGGATAAAAAGACATATCTTTTAGTGGCAGTTGACAAATTCACAAAATGGGTTGAGAAGAGCCAGTGAGTAAGTGTGATGCAGCCACGACGGTTCAGTTCATGAAAAAGGTGATTTTTCGCTTTGGTTTTCCACACAGCATTATCACTGACAATGACACTAATTTGTCCCAAGGTGCTATGGAGGAGTTTTGTCAACGTGAGCATATCCGGCTTGATGTTTCTTCTGTAGCTCACCCTCAATATAATGGTCAGGCTGAGAGAGCAAATCAGGAAATCTTAAAAGGTCTCAAGCCCCAGCTTATGGTTCCCTTACAACCGACGCCGGGTTGTTGGGTAGAGGAATTAACCTCGGTGCTGTGGAGTATCAACACCACTCCTAACAGGTCTACATGTTATACACCTTTATTCATGGTTTATGGAGCGGAAGCGGTGCTGCCCAGTGACATCCGTCATGATTTGCCCCGAGTGGCGGCTTATGTTGAAGCTAATAATGAACAAGCCCGACATGATGCACTTGACTTGTTAGATGAGGAGAGAGACTTGGCGGCGGCTCAATCAGCAATTTATCAACAGGACCTGCGCCATTATCACAACCGCCGGGTTAAGTCCAGGACCTTTCAAGAAAGTGACCTGGTGCTCCGGCTCATTCAGGATCTGTCAGATGCACACAAACTATCCCCGCCTTGGGAAGGACCTTTTGTGGTCAGTAAGAATTTAAACAACAGGTCATATTACCTCATTGACGTTCGAGAGCACAAAGACTCACGTAAGTCTGTGGAGGAGACCCGCCGGCCGTGGAACATTGCTCAACTTCGGCCATACTACACCTGAGCTACCGGCTCTCGCCATGTACATACTTTGACGTTGTATATATTATGATAAGTAATAAAGCAGGACCTCTGCCTTTTTTCCTCTTCAAAGATCATATATCTTTACTATTTCCATTGTCTACATGGCTATTAAGGAGCTGATCATATCTGAATCTAGTTTAACCTTTTTGGTATGGTTTATGATCGTATTCGAATCTAGCTGCAAATCTCATGATCACTTGGGGGCTTCCTGTTCAAACGTAGGTCGTATTCGAACCAAAGAGAACATAGCTGTTGTAACCCTCTTGATCGACTCAAAGCTAAACTCACTAGGGGGCTTCTTGATCATATCCGAATCATGGCTTAACCCCTTTTGGGTCCGACTTGGATCATATTTGAATCAGGATCGTTAAAAACCTCTCAAGGTCATTTTGGGGGCTTCCTGTTCAAACATGGCTCATATTCGAACCAAAGTGAACATAGCTGTCGGTACCCTCTTGATCGGCGCAACGCCAAAGCCACTGGGGGATATATGATCGTATTCGAATCTTAGCTTAACCCCTTTGGTCCGGTTTACTGATCGTATTCGAATCAGAAACCCCCAACTTTCAGTTAAAAAGTTATTTTTTATTGTTTGAAATCTACTATTTTGTCTTACTGGTCTTTGTTGTCTCAAAATTTAAAGATTAGCATGATTTTTTCACCGGCTTGATTATTTGACAATAAGCCGCCAAGGCATGATAGTCGTCAGGCATATAGAAGCATTGACTTCTAAAAAAAAGACTTGGGTCATCAACCTCATCACCCGAGTCATATAAACCGGTGGTCCAGATGCAAAGGATACATGTATGACTGTTATTTATGAACAATTTTCTTCTGTGTCTTTTCGTTAATCAAAGGTTGTTTCAACCTTGTTTATTTTCACGTCTGTTTCTGTTTTTCTACTATGATAAAACCATTGGTCATGTACCGGGTGTTCTGACCCGTTCGGTGCTAAACCGCCAAGCCAGTTTTTCCCTTTCTACAAGAACAAAGCTAAAATATTATAGATATAACCATAGATGTGACGCATATATTAACATCAGGAAGCAAAGAGTCACACACGGCATCTTATAAACGATGGCATAGGTGAAATATGCAGTTGTTTCAAGCTAAATCTATTACAAGGCTTTAAAACAGCCTACGAGATGGTTATCATTCTCCCCTCGCCGGTTCACCTCCTTCTACTGATTGGACGCTGGGATTGGACCAATCAAAGCCGTCTAGGGCAATGAACTCTGCTTCATCATCAATCAGGCCGGCCGGATCAACTTCCGGAGCAAAAGTATGTTGACGAACCGGCGGGATAAGGTCTGTCACCTTATAAGAGGGAGTTGCCATCTTCTTATTCTCCAAATCAAAACCCGGCTGATATTTGTCAATGTTGGTCTCATCTCCAAGAATGGTAGCTTGAGGTCTTACTCCCCTCACGTAGGCAATGAAGTCATCTTGCTCAAATAGGGTCCCGTCTTCCTTCACAGTAGGGTACCCCTTAGCTACATCCGCCGGGTCTAGATATGGCACCCAGGCTTTCGAGCGGCTCAGGGTAGTCAGGGCTCCGCCTCTGGCACAGGATCATTTGACCTCTTGAAACCTGGCGGATAAGATTGACAATTCTTCAAGACATCGCTTAGCCGATTGGGTCCTTGGTTGGCAGGAGAGATAGTAGCAAGTGCTCATTGAGCGCGAGTATACAATTGCTCCACCAAGGTATAAACCGCCTTCAATTTGGTCACACTGTGTTGACTTAGATTTTTGCTTCGTGGACCTGCGAGTGTTTTTAAACAAAGGCTCATCAGGCGGCTTATATTACGAACCAAAAGAATGTATAAGTGATTAATACAGATGACTTACCAAAGATGGCGGAAACCATTTGAGACACCCATTTCTTTAAGCCGGTGAGCTCTGTGGTAACCTCCTCAAGAGCCGCTTCAGCTTTTTCAGCACGTTGTATCAGCAACATCTTTTCTTCAGCCCAGGATTTCTTCTTTGTCGTCGAACTGGTCTTTAATTTTTCTGTCTCAGAAAGACTCAATTGAAGTTTAGAATCAACATACTTGATTTCTGCCTCTTGATCCGCCAGCCGGGTCTTTGCATCAGTTAATTGAGAGCCAAATTCAGATAGGGCATTCTACAAAACATACACAGGTGTGTCAAGGCTTAAACTAAAAGTTATAAGGGTTCAAGTCTCAAGTACTATGCACCGCAATATCACTTGACACTTGGGGGCTAATGTCTGCCAAAGCAATTTTTTATGACTCTTATATATTTCAAGTCCCAAATGCCTTACAAAGTAACAACACTTGGCACTTGCGAGTGTTTCTCATGACTGGTAAAAGACAGTTATGAAGTTAAGTACCGGTTCAATTATAATAAATTGAGCCGGTCCTTGGGGACTACAAGTGAAGTTTACACTATTTTGTTGGACTTTTGAAAAACTTAGAGAGAAAGTATCAATCTATACCATGAAGTCTGCAGATCATTCAGGTTCATAATCTAAAGACTTGGGGGCTGGCAGAGTATAAGTAAACCGGAGAACATACCTCATATTTCAGCTGCAATTGCTTGACCATCTCAATTTCTGACACACGGCTGGAATGAACATGACTAAGATAGCCGAACAATATGTCACTAGTATTCAGATGAGTGTAGTGGGAGATATCAAAACACACTTTATGCTTCTCCAAGGCTTCTTGTTTATCACTGTGCCGAGCTAACACAGTGGGAGTCCCCAGTTCAACAAAACGGCTACCAGTGATCAGAACATCATGATCAGAAGATGATGGCAGGTTAGCTGAACTGGATGGTCTGGCGGTAGAGGGATTAACAATGGTATCATCAGCTGACGGCTCAGGAGGATCCAATTGAGTATCAACAGCCGGGTCTTCTGGTGCTTCAGTTCGAGGGGGAGAAGTTGGCATGGTTGGTTCAGGTGCAAGAACTGACAGGTCTTCCGCCGGCTTAATCACCTTGGCCTTCTTGGACTTGGCTTGACCACTAAGAAAGATTTTATGAGACAGTTAGTACAATGATGCAATTTTAAAGATGCAGAGGAAAGACGATTTTTCCTTACCCAGGGGCAGTCTTGAAAGCCAGAAATTGACTCTACGATGAGTCGCCAGAAGAGCGAGAAACCTCCCGCAAAAGGTAAAATAACGTCAGTAATACAAGAGAATAGACTCATTAATGAAAGCAGAAGATGAAGATAAAAGAGACCTCATTCTGGCGTTTTCGAGGAGTTTGTTGTACAATGGAAGGCGGTTCATCGTCGTTTCGTGCCTGACGGCAGCTCTCATGTTGCTGCTTTTTCAAAAGAAAGTGAGGGTCCAAATAAGCTAAAGGGTGTGAAAACCTTACTTCCCAGGTTACCAGTCGAAGTTTCTGTCTTGGCAATTGGGCTAAGTCAGAGGAAATAGTTACCTCTTCTTCTATGGCCTGATTGGCCCCCGTGTCGTCCTGGCAATAGTCAGTGTCAATAAGGTTATTAAAAAACTGGCCAAGGGAGTCAAGGGCTACCTCCGACTCAGAATCATTGTCAAGCTTTAACAGGTCCTCAGTAGTGCTCTTTTTCTTCTTGGACCTCCGAGTCGTTTTCCTGGCGGCTATGGTGGCGGTTCTAGCCTTCTTGGTAGCTTCATGGTCATACTTGGCTTTCCAGAAGTCAGATTTGGCATGTAAACAAATAAATAAGATAAAAGGTCATGCACGTATTTAAAACTGTTAAGGAAAATATAAAGAGAAAGAGGTCAGGAGTTTTTTTACCTCTGGCGCCGGGTTAAGTTTGCAGAAGGGGTTTAACCCGACTTTACTGCAGTCTTCATATTTGCCGTTCACCAGGAGGGTTGACATTGAAACAATATCTTCTTCAGTTAGTTGAACGGAGCTGTGACGAAGAGAGTCATCCGGGCCTCCACCATAGTCATACATCAATTTGGATCGGCAGCTTAGAGGGATGACCCGCCACGAGATCCAGCAACGGGTCAAGTCAACTGCGGTTAAGCCATTCCCCAATAAGGCATTAATCCTTTTAATAGATGGGATAAGCTTCTTGCGTTCAGCAGCAGTAAGCTTATCAAGGAGCACAAACTTGGAATCCAGACGCTCCACACGATAACCCGACTATAGTTTTTTGTTGGCTGGAGACGTATCTTGACAATAGAACCAGGTCTGATTCCAGTCTTTGGGATGACTCGGTAAAACTATTAAAGGAAAGACAGCGCCCTGTCGGCGCTGGATTGAGATTCCATCAAGTTCAAAGCTAGGGCCATTGGTACACTTGTTCTGGCGGTTCAGATAAAAATACTCTCTGAAGAGTTCCACATTTGTCTCTTCCTGAAGATACACCTCACAGAGAACTTGGAAGTTGCAGATATTGGATATGGAATTGGGTCCGAGATCTTGAGGGTGAAGTTTGAAAAAATGAAGAACATCTCTGAAGAACTTTGAGCCGGGTGGTGAAAAACCCCGATTCATGTGGTCAGAGAAGACAATAACTTCACCGTCTTTGGGATTAGGCCGTTCCTCGTCCGGGTTAGGTGCACGTTAAGACATAACATTCTTCCCTGGCGGAAATCCTATGGTGAAGAATTCCTTCAATTTATCCTCAGTTACTGTGGAGGGGACCCAGTTGCAGACAGTTGGAGCTTTCGACGGCATGATGAAAAACAGACTGAAAGGAAAGTGATGTGCCGGTTCAATCCAATGGTGAAATTAAAAGTTAAATGATGATGGTACAAATAAGTAATGGCCGCTTACGTAAGGGGCTAATGTCATATAAAGGAAAAAGTGAGCCGGCGCCATAAGCCTCCATGACTACAGATATTTGAGAAATGCCAGAAACAGAATTGGCTAAGTGTGGAGACAAACAAGTTTTCTAATTTCTTGATATTATTCTGGATCAAATGGCCGTTCAAAATGGAAAATATTCTAGATCTAAAAATATAGCATAGAATGAGTCCGAGAAGTTCTAATGAAGCCTTTGTACCAGAAAAAGGGATCTGCTGGTATCAAGAATAGGCACAAAACAACTACCGCATGAGTATATGTTCTTTTTGGATCAAAAGGAAGCTGCAATAGAAGAACTAGGAAGAAACAGTGATGAACTGTGAAGAACACGCAGAAACCTTGAAAACCTGATGCGGATCTGAGGAGCGGGAAGGTAAAACACTTACGGCCATGGATCTTCTGCGGAGGGCCGCCGCCGTTCTCTAGACCGATTCAGGTTGATGGAGCAGCCAAGGCCGATGAAGACGAGGTGCTCTGCGATGGCGGTGGAGCTCGAGCAGCAGTCGGGTTGCGAGAGGAAGAACACGAAGAGAGGGAAGAATGAGAAAGACCAGGTCATGCCTATTTATAAGGGGATAAGCGAACAGGCACGCATGGAAATCGAGGAGGACCCAAATAATGGTTATCCAACTAAACGGACGCCTCGATTCTTGGAAGACATTAAGAGATAAAAGATTCATTGAGGATGACGTCATAGCAGTTTTTTGTGTTTTCAGACGATGACATCATGGAGGGTTACATAATTTTTACAAAGAGAGGAAGATGGATTTCGTCTAAGTATTGAAGATTGACAAAGAACAAAGTTCAAGTCAACCTGGGGCCTAATGTTGGGAATATAGCTACCAGGTATGACCCGCCCAGGAGGGGCCGGGTCAACCCCAATGGCGGGTTACAAAAGAAGCCCAGTAATATTCAATAGGATAGTTTATTAAGACTTGTGGAAGGCCTAAAGCCCAGAGGTGGCTTGAGGCCCAATATTGTAAACCGCCGTAAAGAAAGACTTGTAAAGAAAGGCATATAAAAGAATTCACCGAGCCAGACACATTTTATGAGCTGACCGGGACTCTGTAGGCCGCCAGGCGTCAACCCATGTATATAAGGGGACGGCCCGGCGGCGGCTTAGGACAAGAAAAACAACAACTCGAAGCCAGGCAAAGCGGATTCGCTCCCTGGTCATCGAAACCCCAGCAATTCCAACACAACTAGATGTAGGCTTTTACCTTCATCGTAAGGGGCCGAACTAGTATTAAAACCTCTCGTGTCCTTTGTCCCGATTAACCCCTTTAAGCTTCCTAGTTGTGATCGCCCAAAGACTAAGTCCTTTTGCTAAGACATCTGCCGTGACAATTCCACGACAGGAAGGTATATGGTGGTAGGTAGGCAAATGGTAAGACCAAGGCTGGGCCTTGCTGGAGGAGTTTTATTCAAAGCGAACTGTCAAGGGGTTCCCATAACACCCAACCGCGTAAGGAACGCAAAATCAAGGAACATAACACCGGTATGACGGAAAGTAGGGCGGCAAGAGTGGAACAAAACACCAGGCATAAGGCCGAGCCTTCCACCCTTTACCAAGTATATAGATGCATTAATTAAATAAGAGATATTGTGATATCCCAACATATCCATGTTTCAACATGGAACAATCTTCATCTTCACCTGCAACTAACAACGCTATAAGAGGGGCTGAGCAAAAGCTGTAACCTAGCCAAACAACGGTTTGCTAGGAAAGGTGGGTTAGAGGCTGACATGGCAAAATGGGAGGCATGATATAGCAAGTGGTAGGTATCGTGGCATGGCAATAGAGCGAGCAACTAGCAAGCAAAGGTAGAAGTGATTTCGAGGGTATGGCCATCTTGCCTGCAAAGTTCTCAGAGTTGACGAAAGCTTGATCCTCGTTAGCGTACTCAACAGGTTCCTTGATCACGTACTCGTCTCTCGACTCTACCCAAGGCAAGAACACAAGCAAAGGACCAACAATCAATCACGGTGTAATGCACAAACAACATGATGCAAAACATGGCATGACATGCGGGATGTGATATGCAATGCATATGCGTGCTTCGGAAGAGAAAGAATGAACAAGGCATCAAGTTGGCAAACCAAGTGTTTCGCTGGATAGATGAGATGATTTCAGTCGAAGTCGATATAAAGATCACCGGAAACGGAGGCACGGTTTGCAAATGGCAAGCAAAACAAGAATGTCACAATTCTGCGATTAACAGCATGATGCCATCTAGAATGCAACAACTAAGCTACTGCACCCCAACATAGCAAGAAAGCATATGGCAGTGATGTACTCAAGATTCTTGACAAAATATGAACACTAAACTATGGCTAAATCACACAAGAGTAGGTTCAAACAAGCATTGCAAAAGTGCAAAAGATATCAGCATCACAGACTTTGTGAAAATATTAACATGCCAGAAATAACATCAGGAAGCAATGTTTAGAGCTAGCAAACAACATGCTACAGGAACATAACATAGAAAATAAAGGCATGGCATGAATCTAATAAATGCATATATCAAAAGACCCTTACTTATCATGAGCCAAAATGGCACAAAAGATATGATGGCACCCATGTAAACATAGCAAGTTTTATTAACAGTTTTCAGACATGGCAGAAAACTGAGCATGGCATAAACAGAATTATGTAGGCATCTTTGCAAGCTTAAATCACTCACCACAAAGAATTGCATGACAAGATAAGCACACTAACAGCAAGCATAAATGTTCAAGAAGCTAACCATGGCAAGAGCAAGTTCATATCATGCATGGATCACTAACAACAACCATGGGAAAATTGATTAACATGTAAACAATCTGCCAGGAATATTTTATAGCAAAAGTAGAGAAATATTAAGACATGCTAGGGCACTCCATAATTTCAAAAAGGGGCATGGATGGATAGAGCATAACCATATGTACAAAACATCCTTACTGAAGCAACTCAAAACAAGCATGGATCTCACTGTAGCATCATGTTTACATGGCATAAAAATAACAGCAGGAAAATGACTTGGCAAAATCCTAAGTCTCTGAAAATAGCAATATCACGAAGGTTACTTTGCATGCTTGTGCTAGTCGCCACATTGATCAAAAAACTACATGGCAAGCACCTCTGTAAATATGGCATGGCATAGTTCAAAACACATGTAGAGCTCATGCCCATATGATGCACACAACAAATGTGGCAAAAATGACAAAACATCATAATCTGCTAAGTAACAGGAGTAAACATTTTATAGCACTCTTGCATCAACGATTTGGGCATCGAGATGGACTCAAACAAGAATTCCTCAGTGGAATGAAATGAAGAGCATCTCCCAGCGAACATTTTGATATATCATGTGCATGAAACGGAGCTACAGTCATGGAGTTATGATGCAATGAACAGGGGCACAAAATTTATCACAAAAAAGACTTAGCCGATAATGCAACCTCTGATTTCTAGGGTTTGGCGCAGGGGAACCGAGGATGGCTGGGGTTCGTCGCCACGGTGGCCGGATCTGGCCGGAGTACTTGCCGGAGAGGGAAGGGACGGTGTCGTGGAGCAGGGTCGGCGGCGCCGGCGAGGCTTCGGCGGCGCGCGCGGTCTTCGAGGCGCAGGCGTCGCGGCGGAGGCGATGGGGAGCGGCGGTGATCCTGGCGGGACATGAGAGTGGTTTGGATGGGTTATTGGGCCATTTTGGAGGGGTGTTGGGTTGCAACACACAAGAGGCCTTCCCGGATACCCGGTTAACCGTTGGAGTATCAAACGGACTCCAAATGGCACGAAATTTGACAGGCGGTCTACCTGTGGTGTACCAAGGCCACTTGACAAATCTCAGTCCATTCCGAGAACGTTTAACACCCGCTTACAAAAAGAGACAAAAGGGGGCGCCGGTCCACGTGGGAGTGTCGGATTGCAAAACGGACAACGGGGAAAATGCTCGTATGCATGAGACGAACACGTATGCAAATGCGATGTACATGATGACATGATATGAAATGCATGAAATGAACAAAATGCAAAACGAAGACAAAACCCAACCACGAAGGGAATCTCATAACTTAAAGCCGGAAATGGCAAGAGTCGGAGTTACAAATATGGCAAGTTACATCCGGGGTGTTACAACACTCCACCAGTACGAAAGGATCTCATCCCGAAATCTTGGACTGAAAGAACTCCGGATATTCAGAACAGAGGTGGTCCTCGCATTCCCAGGCGGCTTCTCTGTCGCAATGGTGTGACCACTTCACTTTCATGAATTTGATTGACTTGTTGCGAGTCTTGCGCTCAGTTTCCTCAAGAATAGCAACGGGATGCTCATGATAAGACATGTCCTCTTGGAGATCAATCTCTTCGAAGTTGATGGTGCGCTCAGGAGTCTTGAAGCACTTACGAAGCTGTGACACGTGAAACACGTCGTGCACATTTGCGAAGTTGGACAGAAGCTCAAGTTGATAGGCGAGGTCGCCTCTCTTGCCAATGATCTTGAAAGGACCCACGTATCTATGGGAAAGCTTCCCTTTGATACCGAAGCGACAAGTGCCTTTCATTGGAGAGACGGGGAGGTAGACACGGTCTCTGATCTCGAAAGCCAAGTCACGGTGCTTGCTATCGTAGTAACACTTCTGGCGCGATTGTGCGGCTTTGAGATTTTCATGGATGACTTTACACATTTCTTCAGCCTCTGTGATCAAGTCATTGCCAAGAAGTTGGCGTTCACCAGTCTCTGACCAATTAAGAGGAGTACGTCACTTTCTGCCATAGAGAATTTCGAATGGGGCCTTGCCCGAGCTCGCTTGGAAGCTGTTGTTGTAGGAGAACTCGGCATATGGAAAACAATCTTCCCACTTCATACTGAAGGAAATGACACAAGCCCTGAGCATATCTTCAAGGATTTGATTGACTCGCTCGACTTGGCCACTAGTTTGAGGACGGAAGGCTGTGCTGAACCGAATGTTGGTGCCCATGGCCTTCTAGAAGGAGTCCCAGAACTTAGAAGTGAAGATGCTTCCACAATCTGAAGATATCAATTGTGGAATGCCGTGCAAAGAGACAATCCTGGAGGTGTATAGCTCTGCCAGCTGAGCTGCTGTGATAGATTCTTTGATTAGAAGGAAATGAGCCACTTTAGTAAGCTTGTCGATGACAACGAAGATAGCATCATTTCCACGCTTGGACTTGGGAAAACCAGTCAAGAAGTCCATCTCAATACGGTCAAACTTCCATTCTAGAATAGCAAGAGGTTGGAGGAGACCCGCTGGCCGTTGGTGTTCTGCTTTCACTCTTCTGCAGACATCACATTCATTCACGAATTGAGCAATTTCTTGCTTCATTCGAGTCCACCAATACGACTGTTTGAGGTCATGGTACATCTTCGTACTTCCAGGATGAATGGATAGAAGGGAATTGTGCGCCTCATTCATAATGACTTTCCTTAGATCACCTTTAGGAACCACAATTCGATCCTCAAAGAAAAGAGTGTCTTTGTCATCAATGTGATATTACTTGTATTTGGGTTGGCTCTTGGCAATCCCATTTTTCACCTTCTTCACCATGGCATCAAGAAGTTGTGCCTGACGAATTTGATCTTACAAAGTAGGAGAGACTTGGAGGTTGGCAAGAAAACCTTGAGGAACAACTTGGAGATTCAGTTTGCGGAAAGCTTCACAAAGTTCCGGTTGGAAGGGCTTGAGAATCAAACTGTTGCAGTAAACCTTCCTGCTCAAAGCATCTGCAATGACATTGGCCTTGCCTGGAGTATATTCAATACTCGGATTGTATTCTTGAATCATTTCGACCCAACGAGTCTGTCTGAGGTTGTGGTTGGGTTGAGTGAATATGTACATGATGCTCCTATGATCTGTGAAGGTGTCCACTTTCCTTCCCAGCAAGAGATGTCTCCACGTTAATAAAGCAGGGACAACTGCTGCCAACTCGAGGTCATGAGTGGGGTAGTTCATTTCGTTGGGCTTCAACTGGTGAGAGGTATAAGCCACAACTTTCTTCTCTTGCATTAACACATCACCGAGACCTTGCATGGAGGCATCACAGAAAACTTCGAATGGTTTGGATTCATCAGGCGGAGTCAAGACAGGAGTTGTGACTAACTTCTCTTTGAGGGTGTTGAAAGCAACGTCACATTCAGGCATCCAGACATACGTGACATGCTCCTGGAGGACGTTGGAAAGAGGCTTTGCAATCTTAGAGAAATTCTCAACAAATCTTCGACAATAGCTTGCAAGCCCAAGGAAATTGCGGAGCTGCTTGACATTCTGAGGCGGTTCCCAATTCACAATTGCAGACACCTTGTCGGGATTAACAGCGATGCCTTTGGCGGAGATGATATGACCAAGGTAAAGAACTTCATGAAGCCAGAACTCACACTTGGAAAACTCCGCATAGAATTGATGCTCTCTGAGTTTGTCGAGTACTAATCTCAAATGCTTGGCATGATCCTCCTTATTCTTGGGAAAGACCAAGATGTCATCGAGATACACCCGGACGAAATCATTTGTGTAAGGGTTGAATATGAATTTCATCATGCGAGAGAACGTTGGAGGAGCATTGACAAGGCCGAAAGACATGACAGTGTATTCATAAGAACCATAGCTTGTTCTGAATGCTGTCTTGGGAATATCTTGTTCACGAATGCGAATCTGATGATAAACCATACGGAGGTCAAGCTTGGAGAAAACTTGAGCACCTTTGAGTTGCTCAAAAAGCTCATTGATGTTGGGAAGTGGGTACTTGTTCTTTATTGTTTTCTTGTTCAATGGACGGTAGTCGACGCAGAGTCGTTCCGTTCCATCCTTCTTCTTGACAAAAAGAACACCACAACCCCATGGAGATGAACTCGGTCTGATCAGACCCATACGCTCTTGTTCATCGAGTTGTTTCTTCAACTCCTTCAACTCTTCTGGTCTAAGCTTGTAAGGACGTTTGCAAACAGGTTCCGTGCCAGGCTCAAGATCGATAACGAATTCAAATGGCCGGTGAGGAGGCATTCCTGGAAGCTCTTCTGGAAAGACGTCTTGATATTCACAAACGACTGGAATCTGAGAGATGGCATTCAACTCGCCCTTCTCATTGAGAGAAAACAGCCGAATGGTTTCGTCACGAGCGGTATAGATGATCACTTCCTTAGAAGAGTGTGTTAATTGAATTTCTTTGGCAGCACAATCAAGCAGAGCCTTCTGCTTAGAAAGCCAGTCCATGACGAGAATTAGATCAATATCCAAGTCACCAAGAACAATTGGAGAAGCCAGAAATCTGTAGTCGCCCATTTTGATACCGACATTCGGAACCATCATGGTAGATCTCAAACGCTTAGCCGGAGAAACAACTTGCAATGCTTTAGGTAATGCCTTAGTGTCAAAATTATGCTCCGGTCCAAATGGGAATGACATGAAAGAATGCGATGCACCAGTATCAAATAAGACTTTAGGAGGAATGGAGTTAACTGGAAGGTTACCCATGATCACTTCTAAAGAATCCTCTGTCTGAGATGCGTTCATCATGTTGACCTTAGCATGCTTGGGATTATGCTTGACCACTTCATTGCTGGCAGATCTCATAGGAGGAGGAGGCGGAAGGCGCCTTTGGTTGAAGCATTTATTTGCATAGTTCCCTTTCTGCTGACACTTGTTGCAAGTAACGTCTGAGAGCGGACGGTGATAAGGAGCACTTGACCTTGGAGTATGAGACTGAGCTTTGCTCTGATAGCCTGGGTTGGGTGGGTGGGAAGATCCATTGACACCTTTACTCTTCTGCTGATAAGGCTGACGAAACGAAGGAGGAGGAGGCAGCCGGAACTTCTGTTGCGTAGCTGCCACTTGAGTTGAAGAAGAAGATTGAACTGCATCCCTGACTCTCTTCTTAGAAGCATCACACTTGAGCTGAGCAACATCTTGCTTTAGTGCCATGTTGTAGAATTCATCATACTTAGTCGGCTCAAGAAGCACGAGAGCTAACTGCAGATCTTCTCTAAGGCCACCTCTGAATTGATTAATCATGTTCTTTTCATCAGGGACGTCTTGTTTAGCGAAGCGAGCGAGTTTCTGAAACTGGGTATTGTATTGATACACAGACAAGCTGCCTTGCTTGAGATTGCGGAACTCCTCACGCTTGCTCTCAGCAACACTTTATGGAATGTGATGAGCTTTGAAGTCTCGATGGAAATCATCCTAGGTAATCACACGACCTCCTCTACAATCTCTGTATTGTTGATACCACTCACCAGCTTGGTCTTTGAGTTGAAACGAAGCAAACTTGACAAAGTCCTCAGACCTGACATTCCTACACTCAAAATGTTTGCAGATATCCACAAGCCAGTCGTCGGCGTCTGTAGCCTCGACACAGTTGTTGAAGGACTTTGGCTGGTTTGCAAGGAACTGATGTAGGGTAGCAAACTGAGGCTGATTGTTGCCTTGGCCTTGATTTCCTTGGTTGCCTTGCCCTTGGTTGCGCTCTTGCAAGAGTTGCAAAAGCATCTGAGTGTTGGCGTTGGTGGTTGCCATGACAGCTTGCCATGCCCCTAGAGGTGGAGGTGGTGGCAGAGGGTTCGACTGATCCCCATCATTGCGGTCTGGATTATGACGCGTTGGAGGAGCCATCCTGAAGAGGTTGACATCCGTTAGCATCTTGAAAGACATATATTCTAGCTGAATCAAAGGATCGAAATTGCAACATATAGCCTTAACATTCGAACAAGAATGAAGGAATGAATAAAGCAACAAGGTACTTAGATCCCCATCATCACACTTCCATTAAGTTGAGAAGCCACTTAGATAAAGGTAGATGAATAAAGCAACAAGGTACGGATATGAACAAATAATTGGTAAGGATTACCCAATCACAAACCAAATATCTGCGGGAAGAAATACTAGAGCTACTTGAATTCCCACCTATAAAACTCCCGAAACTTTCTGGTTATGCAATCAGGTGTTGGGGATATAGGGGAAGCATAATATCTCACCCAAAACTAGCAAATCCTACATCCAGCTGTATCCATCCTTCAACACATAACCAAGAAACTTTCGGAAATCATTTACCTCAACCTTTGAAAAGCATCCGTTATACGAGTTATGGCAATACTCCCGAACTCCCACCTCAGTACTAGGTGGCGTCAAGGTTATCTCACCAACAACTGCATAAAAGATATTTTCGATGTCGGCGAACTCAGGTATTCCAGAACTGCAACGATAAAATTGTGACGACAACACCTCGAAGCTCAACTCCCCGGGAGACTGCCGAAACCCCTAAATGTCAGGAGGCACCAAGAACAATGTTCACGTCACAAAACCATCGGAACGACTCCAAGATACTCGCGTGGTCCTAATTTTTTTGTGAAATTTGAGGAGAGAAGAGTCAAAACTCTACGTCAGGAGGCCTCACCAAAGCGACGAAGGGACTGAGGAGTAAAAAGAATCCTACTCTCCGATATATATAATCCTAAGACTCAAAACATTTTCTTCTAGACTCAACAACATCAGCGATTCGATGAAGCAGGGGGCTCCTAAGTCGGGGAAGGCTCTGATTACCAACTTGTAACACCCACAACGCAGCTATATCTCCCACGTGTCGGGGCACGACTTAGAGGCATAGCCGCATGGTAGGCATGTCGCAAGAGGGGTATTCTTTACACATCCCATGAACTGAATAAGAAAGGGATAAAAAGTCGGCTTACAATCGCCACTTCACACAATACATAAATATATCATACATCATCCAAGGTACAATCAAAGGTCCGACTACAGAACCAAAATAAAGAAAGACAACCCTAAATGCTAGATCCCCGATCGTCCCAACTGGGCTCCTCTACTGATCATCCGGAAAAGAAACATAGTAACGACCCGAATCCTCGTCGAACTCCCACTTGAGTTTGGTAGCGTCCCCTACACTAGCATCATCGGCACCTGCATCTGTATGGAAGTATCTGTGAGTCACGGGGACTCAGCAATCTCACACCCTTGCGATCAAGACTATTTAAGCTTAAAGTTAGGGAAGGGATAGTGAGTTGGAGCTGCAGCAAAGCACTAAGCATATATGGTGGCTAACTTATGCAAATGAGAGCGAGAAGAGAAGCAAAGCACGGTCGAGAAGCTAATAGTGATCAAGAAGTGATCCTGAAGCTACTTACGTTGAAGCATAACACGAGACCGTGTTCTCTTCCCAGACTCCATCGAAAAAGAGACCATCACGGCTACACACACAGTTGATTCATTTTATTTAAGTTAAGTGTCAAGATCTCTACAACCGGACATTAACAAATTCCCATCTTCCCATAATCGCGGGCACGACTTTCGAAAGTTCAAAATCCTGCAGGGGTGTCCCAACTTAGCCCATCACAAGCTCTCACGGTCAACGAAGGATATTCCTTCTCCTGAGAAGACCCGATCAGTCTCGGAATCCCGGTTACAAGACATTTCGACAATGGTAAAACAAGACCAGCAAAGCCACCCGATGTGCTGACAAATCCCGATAGGAGTCGCACGTATCTCGTTCTCAGGGCAACACCGGATGAGACAGGCTACGAGTAAAACCAACCCTCGAGTTTCCCCGAGGTGGCCCCGCAGGCGGCTCGGTTCGGACCAACACTCAGAGGAGCACTGACCCGGGGGGGGGGGGGTAAAATAAAGATGACCCTTGAGTCTGCAAAACCCAAGGGAAGGTATATGGTGGTAGGTAGGCAAATGGTAAAACCAAGGTTGGGCCTTTCTAGAGGAGTTTTATTCAAAGCGAACTGTCAAGGGGTTCCCATAACACCCAACCGCGTAAGGAACACAAAATCAAGAAATATAACACCAGTATGACGGAAACTAGGGCGGCAAGAGTGGAACAAGACACCAGGCATAAGGCCGAGCCTTCCACCCTTTACCAAGTATATAGATGCATTAAAGTAAATAAGAGATAATAATGATATCCCAACAATAATCACCGGAAATGGAGGCACGGTTTGCAAATGGCAAGCATAACAAGAATGGCACAATTCTGCGATTAACAGCATGATGCCATCTAGAATGCAATAACCATGCTACTGCACCCCAACATAGCAACAAAGCATATGGCAGTAATGTACTCAAGATGCTTGACAAAATATGAACACTGAGCTACGGCTAAATCAAACAAGAGTAGGTTCAAACAAGGCAAAAGTGCAAAAGATATCAGCATCACAAACTTTGTGAAAATACTAACATGCCAGAAATAACATCAGGAAGCAATGTTTAGAGCTAGCAAACAACATGCTACAGGAACATAACATAGCAAACAAAGGCATGGTATGAATCTACTAAATTCATAGAACAAAAGTCCCTTACTGATCATGAGCCAAAAAGACACAGAAGATATGATGGCACCCATGTAAACATAGCAAGTTTTATTAACAGTTTTCAGACTTAGCAGAAAACTGAGCATGGCATAAATAGAATTATGTAGGCATTTTTGCGAGCTCAAATCACTCACCACAAAGTGTTGCATGACAAGATAAGCATACTAACAGAAAGAATACATGTTCAAGAAGCTAACCATGGCAAGATCAAGTTCATATCATGCATGGATCACTAACAACAACCAAGGCAAAATTGATTAACATGTAAACAATCTGCCAGGAACATTTTATAGCAAAAGTAGAGCAAGATTAAGACATGCTAGGTCACTCTATAATTGCAAACAGGGGCATAGGTGGATAGAGCATAACCATATGTACAAAATGTCCTTACTGAAGCAACTCAAAACAAGCATGGATCTCACTGTAGCATCATGTTTACATGGCATAAAAATTACAGCAGGAAAATGACTGCAAAATCCTATGTCTCTGAAAACAGCAATATCACGAAGGCTACTTTGCATGCTTGTGCTAGTCACAACATTGATCGCAAAACTACATGGTAAGCACCTCTGTAAATATGGCATGGCATAGTTCAAAACACATGTAGATCTCATGCCCATATGATGCACACAACAAATGTGGCAAAAATGACAAAACATCATAATCTGCTAAGTAACAGGAGTAAACATTTTATAGCACTATTGTATCAATGAGTTGGGCATCAAGATGGACTCAAACAAGCATGCCACAATGGAATTAAATGAAGAGCATCTCCCAATGAACATTTTGATATACCATGCTCATGAAACGGAGCTACGGTCATGGAGTTATGATGCAATGAATAGGGGCACAAAATTTATCACAAAAAAGACTTAGCCGAAAATTCAACCTCCGAGATCTAGGGTTTGGCGCACGGGAATAGAGGATGGCCGGGGTTCGTCGCCACGGTGGCCGGATCTAGTCGGAGTACTTGCCGGAGAAGGAGGGGACGGCGTCGTGGAGCAGGGGAGGCGGCGCCGACGAGGCTTCGGCGACGCACGGTCTTCGAGGCACAGGCGTCGCGACGGAGGTGATGGGGCGTGACGGTGATCCGGCGGGCACGAGGCGGCGGCTCCTGGCGGCATGGCGCGCCGGTGTGGGTCGGCGGGCGGCTCTGGAACAC
>NC_041386.1:250455651-250462179 GCF_002162155.2 Triticum dicoccoides | reverse complement strand
GGGCCCTAATCGGGCCTCGCCGGGCCGACGGTGAAGGTCAATGGGCGAGACATGTGGGGGGGCTCCTGGTTCGTTGCGCGGCGGCGGGCGGACGTGTCCGGCCCGATCCGGACGTGTCCGGCGGCGGCGGGGGAAGTGGATCTAGGGTTTGGACGAGAAATTCAGGGAAGAAGACATATTTAGAGGTAGGAGTGTCCAAATGGAGTGTAGTTTTCGCCCACACGATCATGATCCGACAATGGAGGACATGAGAGTGGTTTGGATGGGTTATTGGGCCGTTTTGGAGGGGTGTTGGGATGAACACACAAGAGGCCTTCCCGGTTACCCTGTTAACCGTTAGAGTATCAAACGGACTCCAAATGACACGAAATTTGACAGGCGGTCTACCAGTGGTGTACCAAGGCCACTTGACAAATCTCGGTCCATTCCGAGAACGTTTAACACCCGCTCACGAAAAGAGACAAAAGGGGGCGCTGGTGCATGTGGGAGTGTCAGATTGCAAAACGGACAACGGGGAAAATGCTCAGATGCATGAGACGAACACATATGCAAATGCGATGCACATGATATGAAATGCATGACATGAAAAAAATGCAAAAAAAAGACAAAACCCAACCACGAAGGGAATCTCATAACTTAAAGCCAGAAATGGCAAGAGCTGGAGTTACAAATATGGCAAGTTACATCCTGCGTGTTACACCACGACTGCTAACGCCAAGTCATGCGTGGCATAATTCAACTCATGAATCTTCAGTCTTGCATAAGTACACCTCCAAGTCCATGGCGAGAAGCATCACAATATACTTGGAATTCCTTGCGTATATCCGGAATAATTAGCACTGGGGCTATAACTAAACGTTTCTTCAACTCCTGAAAACTGGCCTCACATTCTTCGATCCATTTGAACTTGGTGTCCTTCTTCAATAACTCCATCATCGTCTTAGCAAGCTTGGAAAAATTCTCGATGAATCTTCGGTAATATCCCGCGAGTCCAACAAAACTACGTATCTCACCAACTGAGGTGGGTGCCAACCACTCAGTGACAGACTGAACTTTGGAAGGGTCTACTGCTATACCTTCTCATGATATAACATGTCCGAGAAATCCAACTTGCTTCAACCAAAATTCACATTTGCTAAACTGGGCATATAGCTGATGTTCCCTGAGCTTCTCGAGAACTAAGCGCAAATGCTCTTTGTGTTCTTCTTCATTGCTCGAGTATACCAATATATCATCAATGAACACCACAACAAACTTATCCAAGAACTCCATGAATACCTTATTCATCGTACTCACAAAGTAGGCAGGGGCGTTAGTCAAACCAAAGGACATGACAGTTTACTCATATAGCCTGTACCTTGTGGTAAAAGTTGTCTTAGGTATATCCTGTTGACGGATCTTCAGCTGGTGGTATCCTGATCGAAGATCGATCTTGGAGAATACATTAGCTCCCTGCAGCTGGTCAAACAAATCATTGATCATCAGTAGTTGGTATTTGTTCTTGATCGTCACCTCATTCAGTGCATGATAATTCACAACCATTCTCAAAGATCCATCCTTATTCTCAACTAGGAGCACTGGGGCTCCCCACGGTGACGAGCTTGGTTGAATATAACCTTTCTCCAATAACTCCTTAATCTATTTCTTAATTTCCTCCAGACCATTTGCAGGCATCCGATACGGTCTCTTCGATATTGGTATGGTGCCTGGAAACATCTCTATCAAAAATTCTATATCTCGATCTGGTGGCATGCCTGGTAGTTCCTCCGGGAATATGCCTGGATAATCCTTCACAACTGGCACTTCCTCCTGAACAACTCCCGAAAGTGAATTCACTTGAGTCCTCCTTGGCGCATGCCTAGACACATACTTGATCCTTTTACCCTATGGGGAGGTGAGGAGAATTGACTTACTAGCACAATCGATATTTCCTCCGTACATCGATAGCCAGTCCATGCCTAGTATCACATACAATCCTTGTGACTCCAAAATTATTAGGTCTGAGGGGTAAATATGCCTACCTATGGTCAATGGCAACTGAAAAGATCCTCTGCTAGCCATATACTCCGCTCCAGGTGAGCTTAGTAACATAGGTGTCTTTAGGGCTACTGTGGGCAACTTAAACTTATCCACAAATCCCCTTGATATGTATGAATGCGATGCACCACTGTCAAAAAGGACAATAGCTGTAAATGACTTCATCAAAAACTTACCAATAACTGCATCGGGCTGCTCTTCAACTTCCTCCACATTGACGTGGTTCACCTTCCCTCTGGTGAAAGGGTTGGGCTTCTTTCTAGAGCTTCATTTTTGTTACCATTCTTTACCTCAGAACAATCATTGGCGTAGTGTCCAGTCTTCCTGCACCTGAAACATGTAACATGGCTCAGATCCTTCTTCATGGGTGTTGCCGGGTTGGAATGGCTCTGACTGTTGTTTCCTCCATTCCCATTTCCATTCTTAGGGTCACTGTGGTTATGTGAAGTTCCTCCATCGTGAGAATGGCCTCCATGGTTATGATGGGTATGTCCTCGCAAGTTCGGGGTAAACCGAGGCTTCTGCTGAGCTCCAAAGTTGTACTTCCCTTGTCCATACTTTCGTTTGGGGTTCTCTATCTATTGCTGCTTGCCTTCAATCATAAGAGCCCTATCTACCAACTCCTGATAGTTGGTGAATGGTGCTACCATCAACTGCATACTCAGCTCGTCATTCAACCCCTCCATAAACTTCTCCTGCTTCACGGCATCTGTGGCCACATCATCTGGGGCATAGCGAGCTAACTTGCTGAACTCATCCACGTACTGAGCCACAATATGATTTCCCTGGCGTAAGTTGCGGAACACATGCTTCTTCATGCTCATAGCTCCAGCTGAGACATGTACAGTGCAGAAGGCCTGCTGAAATTGATCCCAAGTGGCATTGGCCACGGGGAAAGTGGCTGTGTAGTTCTCCCACCATGAGGTTGTGGGTCCATCCAGTTGATGTTCGGCAAAGCACACCATCTCAGCATCTTCGCAACCTGCGGTGGTCAGCTCCCTTCCAATCTTGCGGAGCCAATGATCTGCAACAATCGGCTCGGTGCTACTAGAGAACACCGCCGGATTCAACCTTAGAAAGCGGGCTAAGTTGTCGACTGGAGGTGGCGGCGGTGGATTGTTATTGTTGTTGTTGTTGTTGTTGCCTTGGTTCTGGACTAGCAACTGCATCAAGGCATTCTACTATTGGATCAACTGATTGACCTCCGGTGGAAAGGCGAATGCGGGGTCACGGAGGCATCTGATAGGTTTAGAGGGGTGAGAACAGAATAGAGTGAGGTCTAAAGAGAGATTTCACTACCCATATGCAAATGAGACAAACACATTCATTTCACACCACTCAATTCAAACAAGATTCATACAATCGATCTAAGCTACCGTTACAAAATCTCGCGGACTATTACTATCAAGGTTGTCAGAATCATGATTTTGAGTCGGATCGGAGCTCCAATGGTAAGATCGCAAATCGTAGGATCTTCACTATCAGGATCATAGAAACATAGATTCTATGAACTAAAATTGTAGAATCATAGGGGTTAGTTTGGATCGTAAAGTCATAGAATCATATAACAGAATCGCGATCATCATTCTTGTCGGGGTCGGAATTCTAATGGAAGAACCTTGATTACTATATACATGGAAGAATTCTAATGTTAATATGGTGGTCGACTAGAAATTTTGATCGGTGGAAGACTCCATAATATCTTCTCCAGCTTCATCTTCATAATCATCATTGTTGTCGAGGTCGGAATCTGTATCGTCTAGTATGATGTAATCTTCTGAACGAATGTCCACTCCAGGTTCAGGATCCCCCATGAATATCCCTAGCTTCTTCTTCATGTCCTCATTCTTCTCCAGTAGTACAACAATTTCTTCTTCATATTCATTGCATGTAGACTTGAGTTCCTCTTCTAGCTCCATGTTCCAAGTCATCACCTTCTTCGTGTCTATCATGTTGGCGCACATCTGGTTCTCGTAGCGTCGAATGTGCTGGTTCAACTCCTGTATGTAGGCTGCAATCAATTTGTCCTTCTTGGTGCGGATCATCTCCCATTGCTCATCACGGCGTCCACATATCTGGTAGGTGGTGTCCTTAACATCCTTGGTGTACACCTTGCATATGCGTCCAATGGTGATGTGGGCGGCCATGCTCTTTCCTAGACTCCAGGTTGGTGAATCAAAGGAAAACTCGATGGGCTCGGTAACTGGCGTGAATGTCCTTCCTGGAACACGAACTTGAATCGTCCAGTGCTCCTCTTCTGGTAAAGTGGCGGTGAAGGTTCTGGTGAAGCTTGGTATGTCGATGTTCAGGTACCTAGTGACTTCCTTCAAGTGACGTCCGAAAGGGGTGTCGTCATCCAGTTCAGTGAACTTGTTCCTTGGGTCCGCCACCTATAGAGTAGAAATGGAGAAGAGTTAGAAATGAGTAGAGAAGAGTATCATGTGGCTTTTTTCTAGTGGTCGCGTCCTACAGTCAGCGTGTGCTCTGATACCATCTTGTAGTGACCCGATCCCAATGGACTGTAGTCTCTGTCCTTAAGTGTCATCCCTGGATCGGTATTGCTGACACACACAATACTCGAGGATTTATTGCAGAGTTCAATCACACACTTATTACAACGAGTGTCTCAAAAAGAGTACTTATTACATTAATATGGCTGAAGGCCATCTAAATAAGATAACTGCGGAAGCTTCAAAGATAAATGAGTCCATCCTACTCCACAGAAAAACTGAGTGCATGACAATGACCTATCGCACCTTACTCTTCGTCTGAAAACTCTACAACATGATACGTTGCAGCCGTGTAGGTCAGCACATGGAATATGCTGGCAAGACAACACTATAAAGCAATGAACAAATAACAGCTATCACTACATGTATATTTGGCTGGTGGAGGCTCTATGGTTATCATTTGCATAAACCTAATTTTTTCCTACAACAATGGAATATATTTTATTTAACTACAAAGTTTGATTAAATTATTGAGAAGGTACCTCCAACTCAAATCCAAATTAACATTAATAACCCAACAAATTCATTAAGTAAAGTGATGAGATCAACACAATAATTCAAGTACAAGATACTCAAGATGTCCGTAACCGGGGACACGGCTAACCATGATTAGTTTATACACTCTGCAGAGGTTTGCATACATTTCCCCACAACACTCGATCTCCTCCGTTGTATTTCTTGCACTACATGATATTTGAGAAACGAATGACTGAGACACAGTCTTTCTGAAGAGGTCCCCTTAACCGATAGATAGGCCGGTACATCTAAAATTACCCTACATCTTCTAGCCCATCATGGAAAGGATTCCCACAACTTACTCAACTATGACAGAGCCCATAATGGCTTGTGCCTGCACACAGAAGTTTCTAGCATGAATAATCTTATGACCCCTTTGAGCCCGGGTGGCATTCCATAGGATGATCACACGGGTACCCCGGGATCTCCTAGGACAACATTGGATTCCCCAGGTGCCCACAACCAATCCACCCAGATGTGTATTAAAGTAGACACCTTAAGTTTCCCTTAGTAATAAATAACTCTCACATCTTTCATGAATCTCACAAACCAGTCCACGTCTACGAGCATAGCAAAGTAGTGCAAGCATAACGCAATAATACCCGGGGTTTGTATATAAGACAATATGTTCCTACCTCATCAACTACTTCCCAATTCCCACATGTTATTCAAAAACCTACTCATGCAATGTTTGAGGTTCTGAAACTAATGCATAAAAACTGGGTAAATAAGGGATATGATCAAAGTGTTACTTGCCTTGCTGACGATCGGAAAACCCTAGAGTTCGTAGTAGCAAGCCTCGCACTCTAGAAACTCTATCATGAACAAACAATAGCATACATAAGAACTCAAGCATAAGATGCAAGGGTAAAACCCAAATAAAAGATCTAAACAGAAAGTTCAAGTGAACAACTTTGATTTGCAAAAAGAATCAATCGAATCGGAGTTACGAAACTCAAACTACCATCAAAAGAAGTTCAAATTCAAATCTACTTGAAACCAAATTTAAATTTTCAAAATCATTTTCAAGTTGTTTATCTCGACAGAGGGGAACAAGACGAAGATTTTGGCGTTCGTTTCATTGGATTTAGATAAACGAGCAAAAAGTAGTGAGGGTTTGAAGATCAGGGACTAATCTATAAGAAAAATATTTGCGGATAGGTCCCTGGCCGAAAATTAAACTAAAAAGAAAAATCTAACGAATGAAAGTTCGCTAACAGAAACTAACGAACGAATTCGTTCGTTAACATAATGAATCGGGTGAACATTCACTAAATAACATAACCTAAATAATAAACCGATCTAATACGCAAAACCGAAAAAATTCGGGGCGGGTTTTGCGGTTTTATACCGGTTTGGGGGAAAAAGACGGGCGAGCGGGTGGCGCGGCAGCGGCGAGGCGGCGGCCGGGCTACGCGGCGGGAAGCGGCGGCGGCAGCGGCGTGCGGCGGTGCGGGCGCAGCGA
>NC_041386.1:250411743-250455227 GCF_002162155.2 Triticum dicoccoides | reverse complement strand
TTTAAAGAGGGGGTCGGGGCGTCCGACTTGGGCGAGGGGGCGACGGGCGGCGTGGCCGGCTCGGACCCCGGCCGGAGTCCGACGTGAACACGACACGGGAGGCAGCAAGGTGAGCGGGCCGGCTGGGCCTTCGGCCGAGTTCGGTCCAAAAGGATTTTTTCAAAAAAATAATTTTGCTGCAAAGAAAAATACAAAATGAAATAAATAAAAAAATCCTAAAATTCCCAAAAGTAATTTCAATGGTCCTCTCCTAATATTTAGGACCACGTGAGAATATTTCTGGGCTGAAGTGCAATTTTCAAAAATGTAATTTTCCCCTAATTTAATCGAATAAAACCTCAAATAAAAATTCAAATAAAAATTCAAATAAAAATATATTTTTATTCAAAATTAAATTTCCATTATTTCCTCTGTTTTGAAGAAGTCATATATCTTCTCTCATTATTTTATTTACTTGGAAAATAATTGAAAAAATAATTTAAAATAAAAATCACCTTGATCCAATTTACCAATTTTTGAAAATTCAAAAATAGGATTTTATGAAAACCTCCAACTCTCTCACATGGTCCTTGAGTTGCTTAAGGTCTCTTGGATCAAAGTGTCCAAATAAACCAAATTCAAAATGCTCAAAATATGAATCCATAAGATGACCTAATAATTAACATCCAAATTGAAAATTGGGATATTACGCCTGCGAAGTTTGCACCATGTCTCGATGTGAGAAAGGGCAATGCACGGTATCGTAGAGGCTAACAAATTGCGGAAAGGTAAGAGTGCGTGTAATCCATGGACTCACATTAGTCATAAAGAACTCATATACTTATTGCAAAGGTTCATTAGCCCTGGAAGCAATGTACTACTACGCATGCCCCTAGGGGAATAGATTGGTAGGAAAAGACCATCGCTCGTCCCCGACTGCCACTCATAAGGAAGACAATCAATAATAAATCATGCTCCAACATCATAGCATAACGAGAGACTATACGTGCATGCTTCGGGAATCACAAACCTTAACACCAATATTCTTACTAACCATAACCGTTTACTAGTACCTCCCACACATTCCATCTCTATATCGCAAAACTATTGCAAGGAATCAAACATATCATATTTAGTGATCCATAAATTTTATGTAGGATTTTGTGACTAACCATGCAATTGACCAATTCCTTTTGACTCTCTAAATAGATCTAAGTGAACCATGCGAGTGTAATTCTTTCTACAAAATACCATGCTCTAACAAATAGAAGTGAAGCAAAATAGCATTCTTTAAATAGCAGTTTTCTATGTGAAGAGAAATAGGCAATCCAAACTTTAAATGATATAAGTGAAGCACATGAAGCGTTCTATAAAGCCATACTCAAAAGATATAAGTGAAGTGCAATGAGCATTCTACAAATCAACCATGGACTATCTCATACCAGCATGGTGAATAAAATAAAAATGTAAACTAAATGCAAAAGACGCTCCTAGGTTTACACATATCACGTGAACGAAACGAAACCGAAAACATACCGATACTTGTTGAAGAAAGATGGGATGCCTTCCGAGGCGTCCCCAAGCTTAGACGCTTGAGTCTCCTTCAATATTTACTTGGGGTTCCTTGGGAATCCCCAAGCTTGATCTCTTGCCTCTCCTCCTTCTCCTCATATCGAAACCTCCTCGACCTTTGATCACTTCAGCCACACAAAACTCAACAGAAAGTTCGGTAAGATCCGTTAGTATAATAAAGAAAATCACTACTCTAAGTACTGTTGCAAACCAATTCATATTTTGTTTTTGCATTGTAGCTACTGTAATATAACTTTTCCATGGATTATACCACCGATAAAAATCTATAGTTTCATCAAAACAAGCAAAACAATGCATCAAAAACAGAATTTGTCTTAAACAAGATAGTCTATAGTAATCTGAACATTCACCATACTTATGGTACTTCAAAAATTCACAAAAATAGGAAAAATAAACGTTTTATATAGGAAGACAGTGCAAAAGGTTTCAGAACCGTTTGACATTCCAGTAAAAAATGTAAAACCGATCACTACAACCAAAGTTTCTGTTTTGCACCGCACAAACCAACAAGCAATCTAATCATCCTAAAGGAAAATCTTGGAACAATATTTTTATAATACAATGGAATTTTAAAAGGGGATAATTATTTTTGTGAGAATCTTCATGATAAATTCTACATTGTTTCCATGAGCATGAACACAAGTGGTCAATGTCAACCCTCACTTCTCCAATGCATAACTTCCAATCGCTTCTCTTTTGTGAAAAGGTTTTTAAGTTCCCCTCTATATTTTTTGTTTTTGAACTTTGTAAAAGCACTCAAGAGAAAGAAATGACTCTCTAGAACTTCCGGGTTGTCTCCCTGGCAGCGCTTTCTTTAAACCCATTAAGCTAGGCATAAAGTGCTCAAGTAATGAATCCACCCGGATCCCAAGGTATATCAAAGCCAATTTTAATTAACAATGATTTGGTATTTAGTAATGAGCACAAAGCAACATATATCATGCAATGAAGAAGTCTAACTCCCTTCCTATGCATCGACATGTCATACAAGAACAATTCATGAACATCAAGTAAAGGCCAGTACATAGCATAAGTAGTTTCTTGCAATTTTATCATGTTGGAAACATAGAGAGGCGGAGATGTAGTTCATCTCTCATAATAATTGCAAGTAGGAGCAGCAAGCACATGCATATTATATTCATCAAAACCATCATGCACAATGGTAAAAGGCAACCCATCAATATAATCATTAACAAGAGCAAACTTCTCCAATATAGTGTAGTTGGGAGAAAAAAGATAATAGGACTATCATGTGTGGGTGCAATAGCAACAATGTCATTCTTAACATAAGTAACTATAGCAAGTTCATCTCCATAAGCATAATTCATATTGGCATCTTGGCCACAAGCATAACAAGCATCAAGTTCATCAAAAAGGGTTATTTCAAAAGAATCAACGGGATCATAGCAATTATCATAGCATTCATCCTTCGGTAAGAACGAAGGGGCATTAAATAATGTATGAGTTGAAGAGTACTCTCATTAGAAGGTGGGAACAGGTAGCTAATCCGCTCTTCCTCTGTTTGTTCTTCACTCTCGTCATCATCTTTTTCATCCAATGAGTTCACCGTTTCATCAATTTCTTCTTCCATAGACTCCTACAAAATATTAATCTTTTCTTGGACAACGGAGTTATTCTCAATAAATACATCAATATAATAATTGTATTTATAATTATCATAGAAATATTTAAGGATAGCAAGATTTTCAGGTCTATAACTGAATCATCAAAATCTTCAAACTTTTCAAACAAAGATTCAATTTCGTATGCACCCTTAAAAGCAACAAATTCTTCTATTCATTCCACATCATAATAATCATATATACCTCTAGCATAAGAAGACAAGGTTTCATTATCATTAAATTCCCATGAATAGGAAAGGTATGGAACTTCAATCTTAGAGCAACAAGTATAATCATATCTCAAGCATAGATTCCAAGCATACCATTCCAAAATTTCAATTTGATCCCATAAAAGTTTTCTCTTTTGAGTCAAGCGATAATCCCTAAAGTATTCGCGTTGATCCAACGTTACTCCCATTATGAAGTTGAATGGGGTTTTCTCAGGATTATCAAAGTAATGCATAATATTTTTCACATAACGAGCATCAAGGGTTTTAAGAGGTTCCCCATCTCCATGAGTAGCAAGTACAACTAATTTTTTTGGTGTTTCGTGTTCCATATCCATAACTAAAGATAGAGAACAACCTAGAACAGGAAATAAAAATTACTTAATGATAAAGCAAACAAGCACACACGAGAATATTCACCTTACGCTATTGCTCCCCCGCAACAGCGCTAGAAAAAGGTCTTGATAACCCACAAGTATAGGGGATCAATGGTAGCCTCTTTTGATAAGTAAGAGTGTCGAACCCAACGAGGAGCTAAAGGTAGAACAAATATTCCCTCAAGTTCTACCGACCACCGATACAACTCTACGCACACTTGACGTTCGCTTTACCGGAAACAATTATGAAATTAGAAGTACTTTGTAGGTATGATAGCATAGGTTTGCAAGATAATAGAGAGCACGCAAAATAAAATCTAGGGGCTGTTTAGATAAAGAAACAACTAATTTAGTTTTAGTAGAGAGCTTTTGTCAACAAGAAAGTTAGTTGTCCCTAGGCAATCGATAACAAGTACTGGTAATCATTCTTGTAATTTTATATGAGGGAGAGGCATGAGCTAAAATACTTTCTCTACTTGGATCATATGCACTTATGATTGGAACTCTAGCAAGCATGCGCAACTACTAAAGATGATTAAGGTCGTGAAACCCAACCATAGCATTAAGTATCAAGTCCTCTTTATTCCGATACGTCATACCCCCACCTACTCGGGTTTAAGTTTCTGTCACTCTCGCAGCCCACCGTAAGCGAACCATGAACATATTGCAACACCCTATAGCGGGGGGCCCTCACATTTGCGCGAGAACGGAGGGCACCGTAGGACAACACCATATATAAAATATACAATCATACCAACCAAGATCACGATTATCCCATAGGACAAAACGGATCTACTCAAACATCATAGGATAACCATAGATCATTGGGAAATAATACATGGGGTTTAGCACCATGTTTAAGTAGAGATTACAGCGGGGGGAAGAGGTTTTACACCGCTGCATAGAGGGGGAGAAAGTTGGTGTTGACGGTAGCAAGATTGTTGATGTAGATCGCTGTCTCGATCGTTGCCCCGGTGGCACTCCGGCACCACCGAAAGCGAGGGGGAGAGAGCCCCCAACTTCTTCTTCATCCTTGGCCTCCCCCTATATGGGGAGGAGAGTTCCCCCTCTGGTCCTTTGTCTCCATGGCACTGAAGGGGCGGGAGCCTCTCCGAGATGGGATCTCCCTCTCTGTTCTCTTCTGTTTCGCGTTCTCCGGATTTGGCCAAAAACCATTTTTTATATTCCCGGAGATCCATAACTCCGATTGTGCTGAGATTTTAACATGATTTTTTTCCGGATATAAGCTTCCTTGCGCCCGAAGTACAGGTCCAACCAACGTACAAGGTGGGCACAACCCACCACGCCACGCATGGCTCCTCTGGCGTGCCCTGGTGGGTTGTGCCCACCACGGGCCTCCTTTTGCGGTGATTCAAACTCCGAAAAATCACATATATTCCAGAATAATTCCCCGTGAAATTTTATTGCATTTGGACTTCGTTTGGTAAGGATACTCTACGATACAAAAAACATGCAGAAAACAGGAACTGGGACTTGGCACTGAATCAATAGTTTAGTCCAATAAATTATATAAAAAGTTGCCAAAAGTATGTAAAACCTGTATAATATTGGCATGAAACAATCAAAAATTATAGATATGACGGAGACGTATCAGCATCCCCAAGCTTAATTCCTCCTCGTCCTCGAGTAGGTAACTGATAAAAAAGATAATTTTTGATGTGGAATGCTACCTAGCATAAACTTGATCATATCTAATCATGGCATGAATATTAATACATAAGTGATTCAAAGCAATAGTCTATAATTTGACATAAAGACATCAATACTCAGGCATCCCAACAAACAATCATGTCTTTCAAAATATCAAAGCTAAAGAAAGTTATCCCTATAAAATCATATAGTCTTGTCATGCTTTGTCTTCTTAACATAAAGTATTTATCATGCACAACCCCGATGACAAGCCGAGCAATTGGTTCATACTTTTTAACGCGCTTCAGCTTTTTCAACCCTCACGCAATACATGACCGCAATCCATGGATATAGCACTACGGGTGGAATAGAGTATGATGATAGGGGTAAATATAAAGAAGACAAAAAATTAAGAAAGTCTCAAATCGACGCGGCTAACCAACAGGCTATGGAGGTGCCCATCAATTGATATCAATGCGAGGAGTAGGGATTGCCCTGAAACGAATGCACTAAGAGCTATAAGTGTATGAAAGCTCAATATGAAAACTAAGTGGGTGTGCATCTAATCCTATAATGAAATATTCCCACTAGTATATGAAAGTGATAGCATAGGAGACTCTCCAAATGAAAAACATGGTGCTATTTTGAAGCACAGGTGTGGTAAAGGGTACTAACAATGCCCCTTCTCTCTTTGTTTATTTTTTTTCTTTTTTATCTTTTCCTTTTTTTCTTTCTTTTTTTTCTTTTTTGCCTTTTTCTCTCATTGTCCGGAGTCTCATCCCGACTTGTGGGGGAATCATAGTCTCCATCATCCTTTCCTCACTGGGGCACTACTCTAAAAATGAATAATGATGATCATCACACTTCTATTTACTTATAACTCAAAAGAAATAAAAATTACAACTCGATACCTATGACAAAGTATGACTCTATATAAATGACTCTAGCATGTACCAGTATGTGCAATGATCTAGCGTAACATGTATGAAAAATGATGAACGGTGGCTGAGCCACAAACACTATGTCAGCTATATTATCATGCAAAGCAATATGACAATGAATGCTCAAGTCATCAAATGGAAGCGGTGGAAGTTGCATGGCAATATATCTCGGAATGGCCATGGAAAAGCCATAATAGGTAGGTATGGTGGCTTTTTTGAGGAAGATATAATAAGGCTTATGTGTGATAGAGCGTATCATATCATGGGCTTTGGATCCACCTACCATAGCGACCCGATCCCAATGGACCGTTGTCTCTGTGCTTAAGTGTCATCCCTGGATCGGTATTGCTGACACACACAGTACTCGAGGATTTATTGCAGAGTTCATTCACACACTTATTACAATGAGTGTCTCAAAAAGAGTACTTATTACATTAATATGGCTGAAGGCCATCTAAATAAGATAACCACGGAAGCTTCGAAGATAAATGAGTCCATCCTACTCCACGGCAAAACTGAGTGCATGACAACGACCTATCGCACCTTACTCTTCGTCAGAAAACTCTGCAACATGATACGTTGCAGCCGTGTAGGTCAACACATGGAATATGCTGGCAAGACAACACTATAAAGCAATGAACAAATAACAGCTATCACTACATGTATATTCGGCTAGTGGAGGCTTTATGGTTATCATTTGCATAAAGCTAATTTTTCCCTACAACAATGGAATATATTTTATTTAACTATAAAGTTTGATGAAATTATTGAGAAGGTACCCCCAACTCAAACCCAAATTAACATTAATAACCCAAAAAATTCATTAAGTAAAGTGATGAGATCAACACAATAATTCAAGTACCAGATAGTCAAGATGTCCGTAACCGGGGACACGGCTAACCATGATTAATTTATACACTCTGCAGAGGTTTGCATACTTTTCCCCACAAGACTCGTTCTCCTCCTTGTATTTGTTGCACTGCATGATGTTTGAGAAACGGATGGCCGAGACACAGTCTTTCCGAAGAGGTCCCCTTAACCGATAGATAGGCCGGTGCACCTATAATTCCCCTACATCTGCTAGCCCATCATGGAAAGGATTCCCAGAACTTACTCAACTATGCTAGAGCCCATAATGCCTTGTGGCTGCACACAGAAGTTTCTAGCATGAATAATCTTATGACCCCTTTGAGCCTGGGTGGTATTCCATAGGATGATCACATGGGTACCCCGGGATCTCCTAGGACAACACCAGATTCCCCAGGTGCCCACAACCAATCCACCCTGATGTGTATTAAAGTAGCCACCTTAAGTTTCCCTTAGTTATAAATAACTCTCACATCTTTCATGAATCTCACAAACCAATCCACATCTACGAGCATAGCAAAGTACTGCAAGCATAACGCAATAATACCCAGGGTTTGTATATAAGACAATAGGTTCCTACCTCATCAACTACTTCCCAATTCTCATATGTTATTCAAAAACCTACTCATGCAATGTTTGAGGATTTGAAACTAATGCATAAAAACTTGGTAAATAAGGGATATGATCAAAGTGTTACTTGCCTTGTCGATGATCGTAAAACCCCTAGAGATTCGTAGTAGCAAGCCTCGCACTCCGGAAACTCTATCATGAACAATCAATAGCATACATAAGCACTCAAGCATAAGATACAAGGTAAAACCCAAATAAAAGATCTAAACAAAAAGTTCAAGTGAAAAGCTTCGATTTGCAAGAAGAATCAATCGAATCGGAGTTACGAAACTCAAACTATGATCAAAAGAAGTTCAAATTCAAATCTGTTTGAAACCAAATTTTAAAATTTCAAAATCATGTTCAAGTTGTTTATCTCGACAGAGGGGAACAAAACAAAGATTTTGGCATTAGTTTCACTAGATTTGGATAAACGAGCAAAGAGTAGTGAGGGTTTGAAGATCAGGGACTAATATGTAAGAAAAATATTTGTAGATAGGTCCCTGGTTGAAAATTAAACTAAAAATAAAAATCTAACGAACGAACGTTCGCTAACAGAAACTAACGAACGATTTCATTCGTTAACAAAACGAATCGGGTGAACGTTCACTAAATAACATAACCTAAATAATAAACCAATCTAATACGCAAAACAGAAAAAACCGGGGCGGTTTTGCGGTTTTATACCAGTTTGGGGGGAAAAGGCCGGCGGCGACGGCAGCAACTCCGACGGGCAGGGCTACGCGGCGGGAGGCGGTGTCAGAACCGGCGTGCGGCGGTGTGGGCGGCGGTAAAGCGAGGCAAAAGCACCGGCGCGGGGACAGCTGCGGCGTGCGGCGGCGGCGACGCGGCAGCGCGGTGGCGACAACGCGGCGGCGGGGTGGCGGTGACTTGGGAGAAGAGGGCAGCGACGGGCGGCTATTTAAAGAGGGGGTCGGGGCGTTCGACTTGGGCGAGGGGGCGGCGGGCGGCGTAGCCGGCTTGGACTCCGGCTGGAGTCTGGCGTGAACATGGCGCAGGAGGCGGTGCGGCGAACAGGCCAACTGGGCCTTCGGCCCAGTTCGGTCCGAAAGGATTTTTTAAAATAATTTTGCCACAGAGAAAAATCCAAAATAAAATAAATAATAAATCCTAAATTTCCAAAAATAAGTTTCACGGTCCTCTCATAATATATAGGACCACGTGAACATTTTTCTGGGCTAAAGTGCAATTTTTCTGACCATGATCTTCTCAATACAATGTTCTCCTCGATGTTCTTAGAGATCTATCCGATGTAATACTCTTTTGCAGTGTCTTTGCCAAGAGCCGATGAATTGTGGATTTATGATCAGCTTATCTATGAATATTATTTGAATGTTCTCTAAATTCTTATATGCATGATTTGGTATCTTTGCAAGTCTCTTCGAACTATCGACTTGGTTTGGCCAACTAGATTATTTTTTCTTGCAATGGGAGAAGTGCTTAGCTTTCGGTTCGATCTTGTGGTGCTCGATCCTAGTGACAGAAGGGGAACCGGCATGTATTGTATTGTATTGTTGTCACCAAGGATAACAAGATGGGGTCTTCATCATATTACTTGAGTTAATTCCGCTACATCATGTCATCTTACTTAATACATTACTCTGTTCTTATGAACGTAATGCTCTAGATGCAGGCAGGAGTCGGTCGATGTGTGGAGTAATAGTAGTAGATGCAGAATTGTTTCGGTCTACTTGACACGGATGCGATGCCTATATTCATGATCATTGCCTTAGATATCATCATAACTTTGTGCTTTTCTATCAATTGCTCGATAGTAATTTGTTCACCCATCGTAATGATTTCTATCTTGAGAGAAGCCTCTAGTGAAACCTATGGCCCCGGGTCTATTTTCCATCATATAAGTGTTTGATCTATAATTTTATTTTCCGATTTACTTTCTTTGCAATATTTTACTTTCCGTTCCATAAACCAAAAATACCAAAAATATTACTTTATTGTTTATCCATCTATATCAGATCTCACCAATAACCGTGAAGGGATTGACAACCCCTTTATAGCGTTGGGTGCTAGTTGGTGTTTGTTTGTGCAGGTATTCGGTGGCTTGTCGCATTGTCTCCTACTGGATTGATACCTTGGTTCTCAAAACTGAGGGAAATACTTACTCTACTTTGCTGCATCACCCTTTTCTCTTCAAGGAAAAAACAACGCAAACTCAAGAGGTAGCAGGAAAGATTTCTGGCGCCGTTGTCGGGAAGATCTACGCCAAGACGAGACATACCAAGTACCCATCATAAACTCTCATCCCTCGCATTACATTATTCTCCATTCGCCTCTTGTTTTCCTCTCCCCCACTTCTAAAACGATTTTCGAAAAGATTCGCCTTGTCTTCACCCTTCTTCCGTTTTTCTTCTTCGGTTGCTTTTTGTGTGCTCCTGTGTTGGATTGCTTGCTTTGTCACGATGGCTCAAGATTATACCAAATTGTGTGACTTGTCCAGCACCAACAACAATGATTTTATTAGTACTCTGATATCTCCTGATGCTAATGCAAAATCTTGTGAAATTAATACCGATTTGCCTAATCTTGTTACAAAAGATCAATTTTCCGGCCTTCCCAATGAAGATGCTGCATCCCATCTTAATAATTTTGTTGATTTGTGTGATATGCAAAAGAAAAAAAAGATGTGGATAATGATATTGCTAAATTGAAGTTATTTCTGTTCTTGCTTAGGGATCACGCTAAAACTTGGTTTTCATGTTTGCCTAAAATAGTATTGATTCATGGAACAAGTCTAAACATGGTTTTATTTCCAAGTATTTTCCTCCCTCTAAGATCATCTCCCTTAGGAACGATATTATGAATTTTAAGCAACTTGATCATGAACATGTTGCGCAATCTTGGGAGAGGGTGAAGTTGATGATTAGAAATTGCCCTACTCATGGTTTGAATTTGTGGATGATTATACAAAACTTTTATGTCGGATTGAATTTTGCTTCTAGAAACCTTTTAGATTCGCCCGCGGGAGGCACTTTCATGGAAATTACTTTTGGAGAAGCTACTAAACTCCTAGATAATATTATGGTTAATTATTCTCAATGGCATACCGAACGATCTTCCACTAGTAAAAAAAGTGCATGCCATTGAAGAGATTAATGTTTTGAGTGGAAATATGGATGAGCTTATGAAATTATTTACTAGCAAGAGGGCTCCTATTGATCCTAATGATATGCCTTTGTCTACTTTCATTGAAAACAATAATGAATCTATGTATATTAATTTTGTTGGTAGGAACAATTTTGGTAATAACATAGAGGTAATTTTAATCCTAGGCCGTTTCCTAGTAATTCCTCTAATAATTATGGTAATTCCTACAACAATTCTTATGGAAATTATAATAAGATGCCCTCTGATTTTGAGAATAGTGTTAAATAATTTATTAGTTCACAAAAGAATTTCAATGCTTTGATTGAAGAAAAATTGCTTAAGATTGATGAGTTGGCTAGGAATGTGGATAGAATTTCTCTTAATGTTGATTCTTTGAAACTTAGATCTATTCGTGTTTTATTCCTAGCTAGGGGCGTTAAACAATAGCGCTTGTTGGGAGGCAACCCAATTTTATTTTTGTTTTTTGCTTTTTAGGTTCTCTTTTGCAATAAAAAAAATCATCTAGCATCTGTTTAGATGTCATTTTATGTTTTAATTAGTGTTTATGCCAAGTAAGACCTTTGGGATAGCTTACAGTGATAGTTGATTTGATCAGGTTGAAAAACAAAAACCTTTGTGCCCAGGAGATTAGTTTTCATTTTTAACAGAAGCACGATAAAATACTCATTCTTTTTGCAGAGCTTTGATAAAAAAAAATTCCTAGGACTTCCTAATTTCTGAGGAGTTTTGGAGTTACAGAATTATTCGAAATATCCATATTACTACAGACTATTCTGTTTTTGACAAATTCTGTTTTTCGTGTGTTGTTTTCTTATTTTGATGAATCTATGGCTAGTATCGGGGGGTATGAACCATGGAAAAGTTGTAATACAGTAGATATTACACCAATATAAATAAATAATTAGTTCACAACAGTACCAAAAGTGGTGATTTATTTTCTAATACTAACGGAGCTTACGCGATTTTCTGTTGAAGTTTTGTGTTGTGAAGTTCTCAAGTTCCAGGTAAGGATTTGATGGACTATGGAATAAGGAGTGGCAAGAGATTAAGCTTGGGGATTCCCAAGGCACCCCAAGGTAATATTCAAGGAGGCCAAAGGGCCTATGCTTGGGGATGCCCCGGGAAGGCATCCCCTCTTTCGTCTTCTTCTATCGATAACTTTACTTGAGGCTATATTTTTATTCACCACATGATATGTGTTTTTCTAGGAGCGTCTTGTATGATTTGAGTATTTTCTTTTTAGTTTTCCACAATGATCCTTGCTGTACACACCTTTTGGGAGAGACACGCATGAATCATGATTTATTCGAATACTCTATGTGCTTCACATATATCTTTTGAGCTAGGCAAATTTGCTCTAGTGCTTCACTTATATCTTTTTAGAGCGCGACAGTGGTTTTATTTTATAGAAATGGATGAACTCTTGTACTTCACTTATATTATTTTTAGAGTCTTTAGAAGAGCATGGTAATTTGCTTTGGTTATAAAAATTTGTCCTAATATGATAGGCATCCAAAAGGGATATAATAAAAACTTTCATATAGAGTGCATCGAATACTATGAGAAGTTTGATTCCTTACGATTGTTTTGAGATATGAAGATGGTGATATTAGAGTCATGCTAGTGAGTAGTTGTGAATTGGAGAAATACTTATGTTAAAGTTTGTGAGTCCCGTAGCATGCACATATGGTGAACCGTTATGTGATGAAGTCATAGCATGATTTATTTATTGATTGTCTTCCTCATGAGTGGCGGTCAGGGACGAGCGATGGTCTTTTCCTACCAATCTATCCCCCTAGGAGCATGCACATAGTAATTTGTTTTGATGACTAATAGATTTTTGCAATAAGTATGTGAGTTCTTTATGACTAATGTTGAGTCCATGGAGCAAATTTCGCCGGTACCATAAACCAACCACACATCCTTCCTCAAAACAGCCACCATACCTACCCATTATGGCATTTTCATAGCCATTCCGAGATATATTGCCATGCAATTTTCCACCGTTCCATTTATTATGAGACGTTCCATCATTGTCATATTGCTTTGCATGATCATGTAGTTGACATCGTATTTGTGGCAAAGCCACCGTTCATCATTTTTTATACATGTCGCTCTTGATTCATTGCACATCCCGGTACACCACCGGAGGCATTCACATAGAGTCATATTTTGTTCTAAGTATCGAGTTGTAATTTTTTCCGATCAAAGGGGAGCACCCCCGGCTCCATTTTCATAGAAAACGAAACCAAATACGCAGACAGGTCTTCTGGTAATGTCACCAGGTCTCAAAACAGTAACATGGTAATGTCACCAGGTCTCAAAACAGTAACAAAAGGACGGCAACAGGATGCCACTAGAAAGATATTCTGCTCCTACTAGAAATCTACTAGAGTAGCAAAGATAAAAGATAGAACATAACTAGATAACAGCTCAAACTGGGTAAATCAGCTCATTGGGAAAAGGATCACATGAATTGCTTCCGCCATCCTTGGATTCCCCTTTACTTGCTCCAGGGTAGCGCGCCCTTCATGCGCCAGTCCGCGGATGTTTTTGGACCAGGAAAGTTGTTCCGTGGGTTCACGACATCTCAGTCTAGTTCCAGTTCCAGCGGTGACCTCAGCTTTTTCAACAGGTGGTCTCTAAAAAGTTTCATCGCCCCTTCCTGCAGCTCCTTGTGCGGTTTCATCCAGTCCCCTAGGTATGTAGCTATCTTCTGCCAGACATGTTTGACAGAAATCCATTTAGTTCTATTAAACATAATGGAGTTTCTAGTATTCCATATTCCCCAAAGGACAACAGAATAAACTAAATTCTAATGGGCAAATCTCTTCTCACAGAGCCAGCAAACAGCTAAATCACAGAAAGAAAGGAAAGTTTTACCAAAAATAATCTCTACCTCTTTCCACATTAATCTAGCAACCACACAGTCAAAAAACAGGCGGTGAACTGATTCTATTTCACTACAGTGAACACATTCCAGGGGTTTGGGTATGCCTCTTTTCCTTAGGTTATCACTGCTCATAATTTTATTCTGTGAAAACAACCAAAGAAATCCCTGTATTCTGGGTGGTACCTTCAAGCTCCACACCACAGGCGTGTAAACAGGTTGCACCCCTCTAAAGTTAATAATAGCATACAAAGACTTAGAAGAATAGATGCCTTTAGACTCATATTACCAAATCAAATTATCTTCCTGATCAGTAAAAGTAATCGATCTGGCAATGGATTCTATATCAAACCATTGTTGCATTAGCACCTCATCAAAATTCCTTCTAAAAGAAATCCTTAGAGTACCTCCATCCCAAGTATCTGCAATGGTCTTGTTTTTATCATTAACTATACAATACAATTTCCAGTACTGGGTGGCAAGTGGAGAGTTACCAAACCAAATATCGTCCCCAAACCTAATAGATCTACCATTCCCAACAGACCATTTATACCCCAGTTTAACTGCTTTCATAGCCCACATCACCCCTCTCCAGAATTGTGATGGGTGAGGGTCATTATAGCAAAGAATATTAGGTCTCTTGGTATTATATTTGGAATCAATAACTCTCTTCCAAAGAGAGCCTTCACTAAAAATATATCTTTTAATCCAAGACCCCATTAAGCACAGGTTTAAATACTGTAAATTTGGGATCCCCATCCCCCCATATTCTTTTCTCATACACACAGATTGCCAGTTAGCTAAGTGAATTCTATGGTTTCCTTCCTCATCACTCCAGAGACAATTAGCTAGTTGAGAGTTGATCAAATTAATTGCCCATTTTGGGAATTTAAAAAAGGATAGCATGTAAATAGGGATGTTGGCTAGACAGGTTTTCACTAAAGTAACTCTGCCTAATAATGAAAGTAATTTACCCCTCCAGCTAGCCATCCTAGTGAGCAGAGCATCAACAAGGGGTTGTAAATCTTCTCTCCTAAGTTTATCAAAATGCAAGGGGATCCCTAAATATTTGATAGGGAATTTCCCCTTAATACAATTGAAATGTCTAGGAAAGCCTGAATTTCTGCCTCCTCCAAGTTAATGGGGACTAATTCACTTTTGTGATAATTGATGGACATGCCAGAAACTAACTCAAAACAGGCCAAGGCCCACTTGAGATTAATAGCAGTTCTATGATCATTATCCACAAAAAGGAGAGTGTCATCTGCATATTGTAAACATGTAATCCCTCCTGGGTGGAAATTAGGGCACAGCCCTCCAACCAACCCTGCCTGTGAACCTTTAACTATCATTTTAGCAAAAACATCTACTACAATGTTAAAGAGCAAAGGGGAGAAAGGGTCCCCTTGTCTCAAACCACTACTAGTAATAAAGAAGTCACTCTCCTCACCATTCACCTTGACTCCAATGGATCCTTGCTGAGTTATGCTCTTAACCCAGTTGATCCATTTTCTACCAAACCCTCTAAGTTCAAGAACCTCATAAACAAAATCTAAGTTAACTTTATCATAAGCTTTTTCATAATCTATTTTTAAAATCATCCCTTTCCTCCCAAAGGAGTGTGTAGTATGTAGCACCCCATGTGCAGTAACTACACTCTCCAGGATATATCTACCTCTAATGAAGGCAGATTGATTCTCATAAATCAATTTACCAATTATCAAAGCTAATCTATTAGTCAGAACATTGGTAAAAATCTTAAAGGAACAATTAAGTAGACCAATAGGCCTAAATTCCTCATTTCTTTTGCCTCTTCTTCCTTAGGAATCAGAGTGATCATGGCAAAATTGAGTCTAAAAATGTCCAAGTCATGTTCAAACCATGCCTCAAACATGGCCATCAGATCATTCTTTATAATATCCCAAAAGTTCTGATAAAACATAAAAGGTAAGCCATCAGGGCCAGGGGCCCCATCTGAATAAGAATCAAACATAACTTTTCTAATCTCTTCCTCAGTGAACTTGGCCTCTAATTTAATATTGTCTTCCACACACACTTTCTCATCAACATTGAAAAAGTGTTGCTTCAAAGCAATATCAGTCCTCTGTTCAGCTTTGAAGAGATTCTTATAAAAATCAACAACTATTTTTATCATCTTACACTGTTCAGATGTGGGTCCCTCAGGGCCCTCTAGTACAGAGATTATTTTTTTGCTCCTCCTTTGGTTAGCCACAGCTTGGAAATATGATGTGTTTCTATCTCCCTCTAGAATATCCCTATCTCTAGACCTCTGTCTAGCACTAGTCTCCTCTTTACACCAAATTTCCCCAAGTTCAAAGAGAATCTCCTCCATTCTACATCTATCTATGTCATTCAGACCATTAGTTTCTGCCTGTATATCTATCTTGTCATACTCTGCCATGAGAGCTTTCTTATGGTTTCTAAGGTAAGCCTCTAGGTTGGCACTCCAGCCTCTAGCAAGTCTTCTAAAAGCTCTCACTTTACTTTGCCATATATCTATAGGGTTTGAACTAAAACACTTAGTATTCCAGGCTTTAATCACTATATCTCTAAAATCAGGTCTAGCTAGCCACCATTTCTCAAATTTAAAGCTAGATTTCTTAAGTGGATCATCACAACCAGATTCCCATATAACAGGTGTATGATCACTCCCAATTCTAGAAGTACTCTAGCACTAGCTAAAGGAAAGGTGGCTTCAAATTCAGTAGTACAAAAAATTCTATCAATCCTGGACATAATCATATCTGCCTGGTTATTTGCCCAGGTATACATCCTACCAGACATATTAATTTCTATTAAAGACCAAAAGTATATCCAAGAATTAAATTTATCAACCCACTTAAAATCTACTCTACCATTGTTCTTATCAGTCTGATTTTGAACTAGATTGAAATCCCCACCTATAATTGCAGGGCCATTCCAGTTAAGAAAGTTGTGGTGCAATTCAGAAATAAATTCTAGTTTACCTTCTTCATATGCAGGTCCATAGACCGTAGTAATCCTAGAAACTATCTCAGTGTCATTTTTGCACACCACTACATTAACTGAGAATTTAAGGATTTCCCAACTAATAATTTTAAAGATGTCAAGATCTACCCCTACCAAAATACCACCAGCAGATCCAATTGCAGGTAGCCACTTCCATTCAAAATTCCTATTTCCTAATAGGTTCTTAAGAAAAGAATTAGAGAAAGTTTCCTTTTTAGTCTCTTGGAAACCTATGTAAGCAGGTCTTAAAGGAGTAATGGTATCTTCTATGCATTTAAGTCTACCAGGAGCCGCAACTCCTCTAATGTTCCAAAATATGTACCTCATTTTGGAACTTTTTTATCAGGGTGCTTGCCCTGTCTATTTCTACTACCAGGTGTTCCCACCCTACCACAACTACTTCTATCATCTAGCATTCTATCATTATCATCTAAAACAGCTAGAGAGGTATTGTTGATCCTATGATCTAATTTCTCTCTAATTTCTACACCAAGAGAATCTGTCATATCTACTATTTCCTCAATAGTTAAGACATTAAAAGGGTTTGTATCAATTATACCTCTCACTGTTGTCTTTGGAATCTCCAAGTTTTTCCTCATTTTGAGCAGCTCAGCATTCTCCATGATGGGTAAGTTGTCTTTCACTCTAGTGCTCTTTCTTGCAGCTTGTACTGGTCCCCAGGATCCCGGCTTTTTTGAAGTCTTTCTCTTTTTATATTCAAACATCATTGCTTCTTCATCATATGTAGGCATGATGTCCTCAGGTAAGTGGACTTCTCTTCCTCTTCCTCAACTTACCCATTATTAAAAGTGTGAAAAGAGTGATGATCTTCATTATTAGAGCATTGTCCCATGTGAGGAAAGGATGATGGAGACTATGATTCCCCCACAAGTCGGGATGAGACTTTGGACCAAAAAAGATGCCAAAAAAATGAGAGAAGGCCCAACAAAAAATGAGAGAAAAGAAAGAAGGGGCAATGCTACTATCCTTTTACCACACTTGTGCTTCAAAGTAGCACCATGATCTTCATGATAGAGAGTCTCCTATGATATCACTTTCATATACTAGTGGGAATTTTCATTATAGAACTTGGGTTGTATATTCCAATGATGGGCATCCTCAAATTTCCCAAGGTCTTCATGAGCAAGCGAGTTGGATGCACTTCCACTCAGTTTTCTTTTTGAGCTTTCATAAACTTATAGCTCTAGTGCATCCGTTGCATGGCAATCCCTACTCACTCACATTGATATCTATTAATGGGCATCTCCATAGCCTGTTGATACTCCTAGTTGATGTGAGACTATCTCCTTCTTTTTTCTTCTCCACAACCACCATCTATTCCACCTATAGTGCTATGTCCATGGCTCACGCGAAAGTTGAAAAAGTTTGAGAACATCAAAAGTATCAAACAATTTCTTGGCTTGTCATTGGGGTTGTGCATGATTTAAATATTTTGTGTGATGAAGATGGAGCATAGCCAGACTATATGATTTTGTAAGGATAAGCTTTCTCTGGCCATGTTATTTCGAGAAGACATAATTATTTTGTAATTATGCTTGAAGTATTATTAATTTATGTCAATATTAAACTTTAGTTTTGAATCTTACAGATCTGAACATTCATGCCACAATAAAGAGAATTACATGGATAAATATGTTAGGTAGCATTCCACATCAAAAAATTTATTTTTATCATTTACCTACTGAAGGACGAGCAGGAATTAAGCTTGGGGATGCTCGATACGTCTCCAACGTATCTATATTTTTTGATTGTTCCATGCTATTATATTATATGTTTTGGATGTTTTATATGCATTAATATGCTATTTTATATGATTTTTGGGACTAACCTATTAACCTAGAGCCCAGTGCCAGTGCCAGTTTCTGTTTTTTTCCTTGTTTTAGAGTTTCATAGGAAAGGAATACCAAACAGAGTCCAAATATAATAAAACTTTCGCGATGATTTTTCTTGGACAAGAAGACACCCAAGAGACTTGGAGTGCAAGTCAGAAGACCCACGAGGCGACCACAAGGGTGGAGGGCGCGCCCCCAACCTTGTGGGCCCCTCTTTGACCCCCTGACCTAGATCTTCCTCCTATATATACTCTTATACCCCGAAAACTTCCAGGGGAGCCACAAAACCACTTTTCCACCACTGCAACCTTCTGTACCCATGAGATCCCATCTAGGGACCTTTTCCAGCATCCTACCGGAGGGGGATACGATCATGGAGGGCTTCTACATCAACACCATTGCCTCTCCGATGAAGCGTCAGTAGTTTACCACGGACCTACGGGTCCATAGCTAGTAGCTAGATGGCTTCTTCTCTCTCTTTGATTCTCAATATCATGTTCTCCTCGATGTTCTTGGAGATCTATTCGATGTAATACTCTTTTGCGGCATGTTTGCCGAGATCCGATGAATTGTGGATTTATGATCGGCTTATCTATGAATATTATTTGAATCTCCTCTGAATTCTTATATGCATGATTTGATATCTTTGCAAGTCTTTTCGAACTATCGATTTGGTTTGGCCAACTAGATTGGTTTTTCTTGCAATGGGAGAAGTGCTTAGCTTTGGGTTCAATTTTGCGGTGCTCGATCCTAGTGACAGAAGGGGAACCGACACGTATTGTATTGTTGCCATCGAGGATAACAAGATGGGGTTTTCATCATATTGCTTGAGTTAATTCTGCTACATTATGTAATCTTACTTAATGCATTACTCTGTTCTTATGAACTTAATACTCTAGATGCAGGCAGGAGTTGGTCAATGTGTGGAGTAATAGTAGTAGATACAGAATCATTTCAGCCTACTTGACACAGACGTGATGGCTATATTAATGATCGTTGCCTTAGATATCGTCATAACTTTGAGCTTTTCTATCAATTACTCGGCATTAATTTGTTCACCCATCGTAATAATTTCTATCTTGAGAGATGCCTCTAGTGAAACCTATGACCCCCGAGTCTATTTTCCATCATATAAGTTTCCAATCTATAATTTTAGTTTTCGATTTACTTTCTTTTCAATCTTTTACTTTCCGTGCCATAAAACAAAAATACCAAAAATATTACTTTACCGTTTATCCATCTATATCAAATCTCACTTTGCAAATAATCGTGAAGGGATTGACCACCCCTTTATCGCGTTGGGTGCAAGTTGGTGTTTGTTTGTGCAGGTATTCGGTGGCTTCTCGCGTTGTCTCCTACTGGATTGATACCTTGGTTCTCAAATTTGAGGGAAATACTTACTCTACTTTGTTACATCACCCTTTCCTATTCAAGGGAAAAACCAACGCAAGCTCAAGAGGTAGTAGCAATCCCATTCTTGCCATCTTCCAAATCACGGTGAGATCTTGGCCTAACCCCAAGAGATATACCCTTGCCACCAACTACCACGGCTTCATCCGTGAGACTAACATCCTTGAACAATGTAGTCTGATGATCCTGCCCGAATACCATCTCGAAAGCTTCGGCCTCCTTCACCGTGAACCCCTCCTCATCAACTTGTTCATCGGGACCTTCGTCATACGAATCCGATGCATAGGCACGGGAATAAGGGATGGAATGGTCCATGGTCTCTTACAAATGATATTTGTCGAGATCGCCCACATTGTTGTCATGGAGATAAACTTCATTGTCATCATCCGCATACTCATCATTCTCCTCTTCCAAAGCTTCATTTTGGTTGTTTGGAAACGGGCTCAATGTTGGCCTCACTTGTTGGGTCAAAAGAGGCTCAACAATTTCATCTCGGTTCAAGGGTGGGGGGCTACTACCAACCAAAGGGGAGGGGTTCCGGTTCAAGTCCAAATGAAAACTTGAATCAACCTTCTTCGTTGCAAATAACTAAAGAGCCTTGTCTAATGATTCGGCCACTGTCTCCTTGTATGCAACCCAACATTGCTGCGAGTTCACACGCATTGTCTTCCAATGGATGTGCATTCTAAAACCAAAATTATGCCTTCCCTCCAACTAAAACGATATCACTAGGGTCCATCCAATTCAAATCTTTCCTCACTTGTTCCAAGAGCTCCACATAGCTAGTACTATTATCAAACACCATGTCAAGCTCATCTGGGTCTGGTTCAATATTGCCTTTCAAGAAGGCGTCTTTGTCCCCATGATGAACAAAAACACATGCTCTTCCCATCTCTATAAGCATTCAAACAACAAAACATAACATTTCTTCCATGAGTACTAATCCAAGGATTAACACGGAATACAAACCCTAACATGGATATGAAACAACAACACTAACCCTAACCCTAACCCTTGCCCAACATAACAACACCCATAACCCTAACCCTAACATACTAACAAGCCTAACCCTAACATGGACATAAGAACACCCATAAGAATAACCCTAACATACTAACAACCCTAATCATAGGAAATTTGCAACCAAACATCTCATACCTCCATACAAATCTCTAGATCCATAAAAAACTAGGGTTTCCCCAAATAGCAACAAATGAGTAATATGTTAACATTTCTTGGATCAAAACAAGGGGATGAGAGAAGATTACTGATGACCCACAAGTACAGGGGATCAATTGTAGCTCTTTTCGATAAGTAAGAGTGTAAAACCCAACGAGGAGCAGAAGGAAATGACAAGTGGTTTTTAGCAAGGTGATTTCTACAAGTACTAAAATTGTAAGTAGCAGAGTTGTTTGATAGCAAGAAAATTTGTAACGAGCAAGTAATGATAGTAGTAAGAAAAGTGTAGCAAGGTAGCCCAATCCTTTTGAGGCAAAGGACTGGCCAAAACGGTCTCTTATGATAAGCAAAGCGTTCTTGAGGGTACACGGGAATTTCATCTAGTCACTTTCATCATGTTGGTTCGATTTGTGTTCGGTATTTTGATAATTTGATATGTGGGTGGACCGGTACTTAGGTGTTGTTCTTACTTGAACAAACCTCCTACTTATGATTAACCCTCCCGCGAGCATTTGCAACTACGAGAAATGTATTAAGAATAAATTCTAACCATAGCATTAAACTTTTGGATCCAATCGGTCCCTTACGGAATAGCACATAAACTGCGGTTTAAGCTTATGTCAATCTCGCAACCCATCATTTAATTGCTACCCCAGAATGCATTCCCTTAGGCCCAAATATGGTGAAGTGTCATGTAGTCGACGTTCACATGACACCACAAAGGGAATCACAATATACATACTATCAAAATATCAAACACATATCAAATTCACATGATTACTTGCAACATGATTTCTCCCGTGACCTCAAGAACAAAGGTAACTACTCACAAATGATAAACATGCTCATGATCAGAGGGGTATTAAATAGCATATTGGATATGAACATATAATATTCCACCAAATAAACCATATAGTAATCAACTACAAGATGTAATCAACACTACTAGTCACCCACAAGCACCAATCTATAGTTCCGGTGACAAGATTGAACACAAGAGATGCACTAGGGTTTGAGAGGAGCTAGTGTTGTTGAAGATGTTGATGGAGATTGCCCTCCCCAAGATGGAGAGTTGTTGGTGATGATGATGATGATGATTTCCCCCTTCGAGAGGAAATTTCCCCCGACGGAATCACTCTGCCGGAGGGCAAATGTGCTCCTGCCCAAGTTCTGCCTCGAGGCGGCGGCGCTCCGTCCCAAAAGTCCTCTCCTTATTTTTTCTAGGTCAAAATGACCTATATACCAGAAGATGGACACCGGAGGTGGGCCTGGGTGAGCACAACCCACCAGGGAGCGCCTGGGCTCCCTGGCGCGCCCAGGTGAGTTGTGCCCACCTGGTGGGCCCCCTATTGTAGTTATTTGCTCCAATAACTCTTAAATATTCCATAAAAAAATCCCCGTGAAGTTTCAGCCTGTTTGGAGTTGTGCAGAATAGGTAGCCTCGCGTAGCTTTTCCAGGTCCAGATTTCCAGCTGCCGGAATTCTCCCTCTTGGTGTGTACCTTGCAAATTATGAGAGAAAAGGCATTAAAATTACTCCAAAAAGCATTGTTATGGATAAAAAATCATAAATAACAGTAAGAAAACATGATGCAAAATGGACGTATCAACTCCCCCAAGCTTAGACCTCGCTTGTCCTCAAGCGAAAACCGAAATCGAAAAATATGTCCACATGCTTTGAGAGAGATGTGTCGATAAAAAAAATACACACACAGAAGCATCATGTTGATTATTATAACAGCAACAAAATTAAACATAGGACATTTATCATGGAAATTTTATCATATACTTCTCATGAATAAGTAATAGTTTATCACACAATCGAAGTATATAGCAAAAACTCTATTAGAAACCAACAAATTATGTTCTCAGTCAACTTTGCAACTACAACTCATCATCTTTTCAGGAAGGGTCACCTGTTGGAGCCTTTAGGCAAGTCCACATACTCAACCATCATATAGTCTTCTATGATTGCTAACACTCACCGCATACACATGAGCAAAACGTTTCAACCGGACACATAGAAAGATAGGGGCTTATGGTTTCGCCTCCCAACGTACTCACCTCAAGGGTGATGTCAACAATAATAACTCATGCCACCCATATTCAACTAGACATATGTGCCTAGATCTTTCCTCACCACATGATGCTTGCCAAAGGAGAAAAATAAAAGGAATAGAGATAAAAACTTTGACTCTTGCATAAAAGTAAAAGATAGGCTCTTCCCAGAGGTAAGCAGAGGTTGCCATGCGCTTATTTGTTTGTATGCTCAATCCCTTAGTGCAAAAGAACGTCACGTTACATTGACCCTTGTGATAGCCACCTTTATTATACAGTCTGTCGCTTTTATTCTTCACCATCACAAGTGCAACCCTCAATTTTATCTTACACTAAATGATCTCACACTTTTAGAAGCAATTTCTATTGCCTTTTTGCACCGATGACAACTTACTTGAGGGATCTTGCTCAATCCCTAGGTAGGTATGGTGGACACTTGAAAATAAGATTTGGGTTTAAGGGTTTTTGGATGCACAAGTAGTATCTCTACTTAGTGCAGAATTTTTGGCTAGCAAAGATAGGGGGCAAGCACCACATGTTAAACGATCCATGACAATATGACTTCTATGTGAATATAAACAAACATAAATCATTAAGTTGTCTTCATTATCCAACGTCAACAATTTTGGCAAATAATATTTGGATGAGGGCTCACAATCACAAAAGATTTCTAGGATAGTATATTTATATGTGAATCTTCTCTTCCCTTATTGATTCTTTCATGAGTTGCATCATTGACTAATGCTATGTTTGTCAATCTCTAATAAAATTTTCTACTTATACTTTGCCTTATGTGGTGCCATCACCTACCAAAGGATTAGTATATGATCTTATTAATTTATTTCATTTCTTTTATTTATTTACTTTCTCTTTTTCCTTCTTTATTTCTTTTCTTTATTTGCAACATGAAAGTAAAGAAAGCAAAAACTCAAACTAACTTTATTATATAACTTGCACACGATTACAAGGATAGATCACTAAGCAAACTCTCAAAGGAGAAAGGATCGAACTAAAGTTTTATTCATCTAAAGCAAAAGATCGAACTAAAATAAGTAAAAGCAAAAAGATAGTGGGATGATATGATACTGGGGCACCTCCCCCAAGCTTGGTGGAAGCCAAGGGGAGTGCCCATAACAGATACTCAGTTCTCCTTTGGTGGTTAAGAAGATGATGGTGGTGATGAAGCGATCCTATCATTAAGGATCAAAAGATTCTCCAATTGATGGATGATGCTCCGGAGGTGGGTGATGTGCTCTTGATGCAGAATATTTTCACGAGTGAGATACTTATTTTGTATATGAACTATTTCAATGATGCGAAAGGCTTCAATCTCAGCAGGAGTAAGATGAGTAAGGTAAGGTTTAAGGATATCTTCCTCCTCCTCCTCCTCCTCAGCTGGCAGTGCCTGTTCGAAGACCGGAGGCTGATCTACGGTAACCTCCTTGCTCTCATCTCCTCCGACGGCTTCTGCGGGCTCTTCTCTCTTCAGCTCGATCTTCATCAGCCAAGCATCCTCTTCCACGTTGTTGGAGGAAGAAGAAGACATGATGCCTAGCTCAACAGATCTGCGAGAAAACAACAAGAAAAGAGAATAGAGGATTTCTCCGTGATACGGTGATCAACAGGTTTGGGAAGTATATATAGATGTTTTATCTTGGGGGACAAGCAAACTATAGAAAAACAAAGTCCGGAAGGTGTCCCAGGTGGGCACAACCCACCTGGGCGCGTCAGGAAAGCCAGGCGTGCCCTGGTGTCTTGAGCCCACCAGGGGACGCTCACTGGAAGTTTCTTTATTTCCAAAATTCTTAAATATTCCAAAACCGATAAAAAATATCTTTCAGATTTTTTGGAGTCCGTTTACTTACTGTATCACATACCTCCTTATTTTCATGATTCTAGAGTGTTCCGGAAGGACTCTTTTATGTGTTCTTTCGGTGTCAAAGTTTGGATAATATTACTTTCAACATTAATAGGCGTACCTGAGATATAATGCTTTATTCATTGCCCATTGACAACCTTCGGGTTAGTACCTTCGGAATTATTTATTTTGATGGCTCCAGACCGATAAACCTCCTTGATGACATATGGGCCTCCCCATTTTGAGAGGAGTTTTCCTGCAAATAATATGAAACGAGAGTTGTACAAAAGAACATATTCCCCGACTTTAAACTCACACTTTTGGATTCTTTTGTCATGCCATCTTTTAACTTTTTCTTTGAACAATTTTGCATTTTCTTAAGCTTGGGTTCTCCATTAATCTAATGATCTAATATCAAATAACCTCTTTTCATCGGCAAGTTTGAAATCATAATCGAGTTATTTGATTGCCCAACATGCTTTATGTTCTAACTCAAGAGGCAAATGACAAGCTTTCCCATAAACCATTTTATAAGGAGACATACCCATAGGATTTTTATATGCTATTCTATAAGCCCAAAGTGCATCATCTAATTTCTTAGACCAATTCTTCCTGGACCTATTGACAGTCTTTTGCAAAATTAATTTTATTTCCTTATTGCTAAGTTCAACTTGACCACTAGACTGAGGATGATATGGTGATGCAATTCTATGGTTAACATCATACTTGGCAAGCATTTTACGGAAAGCACCATGAATAAAGTGTGAACCACCATCAGTCATTACATATCTAGGGACTCCAAACCTTGGGAAAATAACTTCCTTAAGCATTTTAATAGAGGTGTTGTGATCAGCACTACTAGTTGGAATAGCTTCTACCCATTTAGTAACATAATCAACAGCAACCAAAATATGTGTATACCCATTAGAGGAAGGAAAAGGTCCCTTATAATCAAATCCCCAAACATCAAATGGTTCAACAGCAAGTGAATAATTCATAGGAATTTCTTGACGCTTACCGATATTACCTATTCTTTGATAGTCATCACAAGATAAGACGAACTTACGGGCATCCTTGAAGAGAGTAGGCCAATAAAATCCAGACTACAATACCTTATGAGCAGTTCTATCTCCAGCATGATGCCCTCCATAAGCTTCAGAGTGACATTTCTGTAGGATTTGTCCCTGTTCATGCTCAGGTACACAACGTTTAATAATAACATCTACTCCTTCTTTATAAAGGTGTGGGTCATCCTAAAAGTAATGTCTTAAATCATAGAAGAATTTTTTCTTTTGTGGTATGTAAAGTTAGGTGGTAAATATTTAGCAACAATGTAATTAGCATAGTCAGAATACCAAGGAGTACTATGAGAAACATTTATTGCAGCTAACTACTCATCAGGAAAACTATCATCAATAGGTATCACAAGCAAACACCACTGCTAAGAATTCTTTTTCAGTAGTAGCATAATTTGTTTGAGCACTGTCTAGAGTTTTACTAGCATAATGAATTACATTAAGTTTTATTATCAACTCTTTGTCCTAGAAAAACACCAACAACATAATTACTACCATCACACATAATTTAAAAAGGCAAGTTCCAATCAGGTGGTTGAACAATAGGTGCAGATATTAAGGCTTTCTTGAGTGTTTCAAAGGCTCCTAAACAATCATCATCGAAAACAAAGGGAACATCCTTTTGCAAGAGACTAGTAAGAGGCCTAGAAATTTTAGAGAAGTCTTCGATAAATCTCCTATAGAAACCAGCATGACCTAGCAAACTACGAATACCTTTTATATCTTTAGGACATGGCATTTTCTCAATTGCATCAACCTTAGCTTGGTCCACTTCAATACCTCTTTCAGAAATTTTATGACCCAAGACAATGCCTTCATTAACCATAAAGTGGTACTTCTCCCAATTCAAGACAAGATTTGTTTGTTCACATCTCTGCAAAACTCGATCAAGACTGCTTAAAAAATCATCAAAAGACTTCCCATAAATAGATAAGTCATCCATGAAAACCTCAACAATCTTTTCACAAAAGTCTGAGAATATAGCAATCATACATCTTTGAAAGGTAGCAGGTGCATTACATAAACCAAAAGGCATACGTCTATAAGCATAGGTTCCAAAAGGACAAGTAAAATTGGTATTTTCTTGATCGGGTTGAGAAACAGGTATTTGTGAAAAACCAGAATATCCATCAAGGAAGCAAAAGTGTGTGTGCTTAGATAATCTTTCAAGCATTTGATCAATAAAAGTCAAAGGGTAATGATCTTTTCTAGTTGCTTTGTTTAATTTTCTAAAATCTATTACCATTCTATAACCTGTAATAATTCTTTGTGGAATAAGTTCATTCTTATTATTAGGAACAACAGTTATACCTCCTTTCTTAGGGACACAATGAACATGACTTACCTATCTACTATCAGCTATGGGATAGATTATACGTCCCTCTAGAAGTTCTAATATTTCCGTTCTTTCCACTTCTTCCATCTTCGGATTTAACCGACGTTGGTGATCAACAACGGGTTTAGCATCAGGTTCCATATTAATTTTGTGCTGACCTAGAGTGGGACTAATGCCCTTTAAATTATCAAGAGTATATCCAATAGCAGCTCAGTGCTTCCTTAGAACTTTCAATAATCTTTCTTCTTCATGTTCTGAAAGGTTAGCACTAATAATAACAAGATATATTTTCTTTTCATCAAGATAAGCATATTTCAAAGTGTTTGGCAATTGTATTAATTCGAACACCAGATCACCTTTAGGTGGAGGAGGACCTCCTAGAGTTTCAATAGGCAAATTGTGTTTAAGTAGGGGACATTGTTCAAAGAATATTTTATGTATTTCATTTCTTTCATGCATATGAAAATCATTTTCATGGTCTAGCAAATATTGTTCTAAAGGATCTGTAGGTGGTACACCAAAAGAAGCAAGACCAATTAATTCATCCTTACTAGGCAATTCCTTTTCATGAAGATTGCTACTAAACTTGGAGAAAATAAACTCATGAGACTCATTACCAAAACTAACACCGACAATTTGTTTCTCACAATCTATTCTAGCATTAACGGTGTTCAAGAAAGGTCTACCAAATATAATGGGACAAAATTCATCTTGTGGGGAACCAAGAACAAGAAAATCAGTAGGGTATTTTATTTTCCCACACAAGACTTCAACATCTCTAACAATCCCAATTGGTGACATAGTGTCTCTATTAGCAAGTTTAATAGTAACATCTATGTCTTCTATTTCTGCGGGTGCTATGTCATTCATAATTTCTTGATATAATGTGTAAGGAATAGCACTCACACTAGCACCTATGTCATATAAACCATGATAACAATGATCTCCTATTTTAACTGAGATGACAGGCATGCCAACAACAAGTCTATGTTTATCCTTTTTATCAGGTTTGGCAATTCTAGCAGCTTCTTCACAGAAGTAAATAACAGTCCCATCCATATCTTCTTCCAAGAGATCTTTAACCATAGCAATACTAGGTTCTACTTTAATTTGTTCATCAGGTTTAGGTGTTCTAATATAGATTTTGTTATCCATAGTTGAAATTTTAGCATGTTCCTTTATCCTAACAGGGAAAGGTGGCTTCTCTATATAAGCAGAAGGGACTACTAGATCAACAAGTATAGTTTCTTATTTAACTGGTACTGGTTCTTTAGTTTCTTCTTTAATAGGTGGGTTATATTTAAACCACTTCTCTTTAGGGAGATCAACATGAGTAGCAAATGATTCACAAAAGGAGGCTACTATCTCAGAGTCAACTCCATATTTAGTGCTAAACTTTTGAAAAGCATCGGTATCCATAAAAGATTTAACACAATCATATTAAAGTTTAATACCAAACTCTTTACCTTCGTCGAGTTCCCAATCTTCAGAGTTGCATTTAGTTCTTTCCAAAAGATCCCACCAGAATTCAATAGTATTTTTCATAAAAGAACCAGCACAAGAAGTATCAAGCATGGTTTGATCATTACGAGAAAGCCAAGCATAAAAGTTCTGGATAATATTTTCTCTTGAGAGCTCATCATTGGGGCATGAATATAACATTGACTTAAGCCTCCCCCAAGCTAGAGCAATACTTTCTCCTTCACGAGGCCAAAAATTATATATATAATTCCAATCACGATGAACTAGATGCATAGGATGAAAAATTTGGTGGAACTCCAAATTCAAATGATTCCAATTCCAAGATCCAATATCATCGCCTAGCCTATACCATGCCAATGCTTTTGCCTTAAAAGATAAAGGGAAAACCTTTTTCATAACTTCATCCCTAGGTAAACCTGCAAGCTTAAACAATCCACAAATTTGTTCTACATATATCAAGTGCATTATCAGGATGTTCGGTTCCATCTCCTGCATAAGGATTAGCTAGTGTCAGCGTCCTGGGAATGGGAGTACCCAGACTTGCCTACCTGCGGCCCAGGGCGTGGCTCCACCAGCGGCCTGGTATGGACCATCTTCACTAGCAACCACTCAAGAAACTCGCGAGGGGCCAAGCCTTGCGAGGTGGACGACACCAAGACCTCCTCCGGGGCGGCCTCCCTAGGCTGGCTCCCGAGGAGCGGAGATTTCTATGCAAGGGGCACCTTGCGAGGAGCACGTCACGTGAGCCATAACGACCAAGGCCAGGCGGGCGGCAGCGGGCGTAGAGTACACGTTGCCTCTTTGGTGCTAAAGGGGCAAGCGCAGGCGGGGAGTCCTGAGGCATCAGGCAAAGGTTTCCATATCGGTGCAACGAGACGAAGACCAGCAGGACGCCAGGGCGGAGGTCACCATGGAGCCCATGACGGCGTCACCACCAGAGTCTTTGGCAGGCGAAGACCACCTTTTGTCAGGATAACTTGTACTAGTTGTCCCCCTTCAAATTGTCCATCGTGGGATCTCTTCCTGCCTAAACATTTGGGAAGAGGACCGGCGCCTCTATAAATAGGACTAGCGACAACCATAGGGGGGAGATCGGATCGGGGACGGATTGTTCACACCATCCTCAGCACCCAAGCTCACCGAGCTCAAGAACACCTCTTCTTAGGAGGCTGCTCATCCCTTGTACCGTTCATCATCAGCCGGCAAGGCAATCCACCACACCGCACTGGAGTAGGGTATTACACCACATTGGTGGCCCGCAGCAGTATAAACTCTTGTGTCCCTTGTTCCGTGGTTTCGGCATGTTAGGCCTTGAGATCGTGGTGAGAGTGCGAGCTAGGGGGAGAGAGATCTTCGTGCACACCCCAGAGTTCGAACCTCAAGGGTTTGCCGGAACCCGTAATCCGACATTTGGCGTGCCAGGTAGGGGTGCAGTGAAGCTTTTCTTCCGTCGATCCATGCATTGCTGCTCCACCACGTCCATGGCGGACGCACGCTGAGCCCGCGCCGAGCGCCGAGCCGCCCTCGCCGCTCGTGTCGCTTAGACAGCTCCTATCGGCGGGCATCCCCGTCGTTCTCCATCACCCACCACCAATGCCGCCACATGCCCGGCGGGAAACGAGCAGCAAGCTGATACGTCTCCAACATATCTATAATTTTTGATTGTTCCATGCTATTATATTATCTGTTTTGGATGTTTATGGGCTTTATTATACACTTTTATATTATTTTTGGGACTAACTTATTAACCGGAGGCCCAACCCAAATTGTTGTTTTCTTGCCTATTTCAGTATTTCGAAGAAAAGGAATATCAAACGGAGTCCAAACGGAATGAAACCTTTGGGGGAGTTATTTTTGGAACGGAAGCAATCTAGGAGACTTGGAGTAGACGTCAGGGAAGCTTCAAGGTGGCCACGAGGCAGGGAGGCGCGCCTGCCCCCTGGGCGCGCCCCCACCCTCGTGGGCCCCTCATGGCTCCCCTGAGTGACTTCTTTTGCCTATATATGTCCATATACCCTAAAAACATCGGGGAGCAGAATAGATCGGGAGTTCCGACGCCAGAAGCCTCCGTAGCCACCGAAAACCAATATAGACCCGTTCCGGCACCCTGCCGGAAGGGGGAATCCCTCTCCGGTGGCCATCTTCATCATCCCGACGCTCTCCATGACGAGGAGGGAGTAGTTCACCCTCGGGGCTGAGGGTATGTACTAGTAGCTATGTGTTTGATCTCTCTCTCTCTCTCTCTCTCTCTCTCTCTCTCTCTCTCTCGTGTTCTTGAGGTGGTACGATCTTGATGTATCGCGGGCTTTGCTATTATATTTGGATCTTAAGATGTTTCTCCCCCTCTACTATCTTGTGATGAATTGAGTTTTCCCTTTGAAGTTATCTTATCGTATTGAGTCTTTAAGGATTTGAGAACACTTGATGTATGTCTTGCATGTGCTTATCTGTGGTGACAATGGCATATTACTTGATCCACTTGATTTTGGTGATCAACTTGCGAGTTCCGTGACCTCGTGAACTTATGCATAGGGGTTGGCACACGTTTTCGTCTTGACTCTCTGGTAGAAACTTTGGGGCACTCTTTGAAGTTCTTTGTGTTGGTTGAATAGATGAATCTGAGATTGTGTGATGCATATCGTATAATCACACCCACAGATACTTGAGGTGACATTGGAGTATCTAGGTGACATTAGGGTTTTGGTTGATTTGTGTCTTAAGGTGTTATTCTAGTACGAACTCTATGATAGATTGAACGGAAACAATAGCTTCGTGTTATTTTACTACGGACTCTTGAATAGATCGATCCGAAAGGATAACTTTGAGGTGGTTTCGTGCCCTAAAATAATCTCTTGTCTGTTCTCCGCTATTAGTGACTTTGGTGTGACTCTTTGTTGCATGTTGAGGGATAGTTATATGATCCAATTATGTTATTATTGTTGACAGAACTTGCACTAGTGAAAGTATGAACCCTAGACCTTGTTTCCTAGAATTGCAATACCGTTTACGCTCACTTTTATCACTTGCTACCTTGCTGTTTTTAAATTTTCAGATTACAAAAACCTATATCTACCATCCATATTGCACTTGTATCACCATCTCTTCGCCGAACTAGTGCACCTATACAATTTACCATTGTATTGGGTGTGTTGTGGACACAAGAGACTCTTTGTTATTTGGTTGGAGGGTTGTTTGAGAGAGACCATCTTCATCCTACGCCTCCCACAGATTGATAAACCTTAGGTCATCCACTTGAGGGAAATTTGCTACTCTCCTACAAACCTCTGCACTTGGAGGCCCAACAACGTCTATAATAAGAAGGTTGCGTAGTAGACATCAAGCTCTTTTATGGCGCTGTTGCCGGGGAGGTGAGTGCTTGAAGGTATATCTTTAGATCTTGCATTCTAATCTTTTAGTTTCTTGTTTTATCACTAGTTTAGTTTATAAAAGAAAATTACAAAAAATGGAATTGAGTTTGCCTCATATGCTTCATCTTTTTAATGTCTTTCGTGAGAATAAGGATTCCGATAATTGTGCTCAAGTGCTAGAAGAAGAATGCATTAGAATGTTTGGCACTAAATATTTGAATGATGAGCATGATTGCAATGTTGTTAGTATGAATTCCTTGAATACCCATGATGCTAATGATATGCAAAGCCACAAGCTTGGGGAAGCTATGTTTGATGAAGATGATATTTTTTGTCCCCCAAGTTTTGATGAGGAAATTTATTTTGATGATAGCACGCCTCCTATTTATGATGATTATATTGATGAAAGTGGGTTTGGAAGAGTGTCAACTTTAGGAAGTAATGACCCCACTATTTTGGAGGGTGTTGAATCTTATTGTGATAACTATGAAAGTGGATTTGGAGAGGTCATGACTTTATTTAGTGATGAATCCACTATTTCGGAAGAGGTTCCAATTGATTATTGGAACAAAGTTGCTATCTATGATGATTATTGTGATGACATGTATGCTATAAATAATAATGATAACCATGAAACTTGTCATCATGATTTTAGTTTTCAATTGGATTATGCCTCACATGATAGTTATTTTGTTGAGTTTGCTCCCACTATTCCGAATGAGAAAATTTTTGCTTATGTGGAGTGTAATAAAATTCTATGGTTGTAGAACATGAAAAGAATGCTTTATGTGATAGTTATATTGTTGAATTCATTCATGAAGCTACTGAAAATTATTTTGAGGGAGGAATATATGCTTGTAGGAATTGCAATAATATCAAGTTTCCTCTCTATGTGCTTAAAATTTTGATGTTATGCTTGTTTTGCCTTCCTATGCTAGTTGATTATTGTTCCCATAAGTTGTTTGCTCACAAAATCCCTATGCATAGGAAGTGGGTTAGACTTAAATGTGCTAGTAATATTCTTCATGATGCTCTCTTTATGTTACAATTCTTATCTTTTATGTGAGCATAATTGAAATCATCATGCCTAGCTAGGGGCGTTAAACGATAGCGTTTGTTGGGAGGCAACCCAATTAAATTTTTGTTCCTTGATTTTTGATCCTGTTTAGAAATAAATAATTTATCTAGCCTCTGTTATTATTTAGTTTTTAGGTTTCAATTAGTGTTTGTGCCAAGTAGAACCGTTGGGAAGACTTGGGGAAAGTCTTGTTGATCTTGCTGTAAAAAACAGAAACTTTAGCGCTCACGAGAATTGCTGCCATTTTTTATTGGAGGGAGATATTTAGTTAATTATTTTTGCATATTATTAATAGATAAATTCCTCACGTCCAGAAATTTATTTTGGAATTTTTGGGGCTCCATAAGTATTCGAAACCTACAGATTACTACATATTTTTCTGTTTTTGACAGATTCTGTTTTTCGTGTGTTGTTTACTTATTTTGATGCATCTATGGCTAGTAAAAGAGTTTATAAACCATATAAAAGTTGTAATACAGTAGGTTTAACACCAGTATAAATAAAGAATGATTTCATTACAGTACCTTGAAGTGGTGGTTTGTTTTCTTTTACTAACGGAGCTCATGGACATTTTCTTTTAATTTTTGTGTTGTGAAGTTTTCAAGTTTTGGGTAAGGATTTGATGGATTATGGAACAAGGAGTGACAAGAACCTAAGATTGGGGATGCCCAAGGCACCCCAAGGTAAAATACGAGGAAACCAAAAAGCCTAAGCTTGGGGATGCCCCTGAAGACATCCCCTCTTTTCTCTTCCTTCATCGGTAACTTTACTTGGAGCTATATTTTTATTCGCCACATGATATGTGTTTTGCTTGGAGCACCTTGTATGATTTGAGTCTTTGCTTTTTAGTTTACCACAATCATCCTTGCTGTACACACCTTTTGGGAGAGACTCACATGAATTGGAATTTATTAGAATACTCTATGTGCTTCACTTATATCTTTTGAGCTATATAATTTTTGCTCTAGTGCTTCTTTTATATCTTTTAGAGCACGGTGGTGGTTTTATTTTATAGAAATAATTGATCTCTCATGCTTCAATTATATTATTTTGAGAGTCGTTTAGAACAACATGGCAATTTTCTTTTAGGCGTAATAAAAACTTTCATATAAGTGCATTGAATACTAAGAGAAGTTTGATACTTGATGATTGTTTTGAGATATGGAGATAGTGATATCAAAGTTGTGCTAGTTGAGTAGTTGTGAATTTGAGGAATACTTGTGTTGAAGTTTGCAAGTCCCGTAGCATGCATGTATGGTAAACATTGTGTAACAAATTTGAAGCATGGAGTGTTCTTTGATTGCTTTCCTTATGAGTGGTGGTCGGGGATGAGCGATGGTCTTTTCCTACCAATCTATCCCCCTAGGAGCATGCGCGTAATACTTGGTTTTTGATGACTTTTAGATTTTTGCAATAAGTATGTGAGTTATTTATGACTAATGTTGAGTCCATGGATTATATGCACTCTCACCCTTCCATCATTACTAGCCTCTTTGGTACCGTGCATTGCCCTTTCTCACCTTGAGAGTTGGTGTAAACTTCGCCAGTGCATCCAAGCCCCATGATACCATACGCTCTATCACACATAAACCTCCTTATATCTTCCTCAAAACAGCCACCATACCTACCTATTATGGCATTTCCATAGCCATTCTGAGATATATTGCCATGCAACTTTCCACCGTTCCATTTATTATGACATGCATCATCATTGTCATATTGCCTTGCATGCTCATGTAGTTGACATCGTATTTGTGGCAAAGCCACCATTCATAATTATTTCATACATGTCACTCATGAGTCATTACACATCCTGGTACACCGCCGGAGGCATTCATATAGAGTCATATCTTGTTCTAGTATCGAGTTGTAATCATTGAGTTGTAAATAAATAGAAGTGTGATGATCATCAGTAATAGAACATTGTCCCAAAAAAAAGAAAAACAAGAAAGGCCAAATAATAAAAAAAGAAGGCCCAAAAAAAGATAAAATAAAATAAAAAATAAAAAGGGGGCAATGCTACTATCCTTTTTTCTACACTTGTGCTTCAAAGTAGCACCATGATCTTTATGATAGAGAGTCTCTTGTTTTGTCATTTTCATATACTAGTGGGAATTTTTCATTATAGAACTTGGCTTGTATATCCCAACAATGGGCCTCCTCAAGTGCCCTAGGTCTTCATGAGTAAGCAAGTTGGATGCACACCCACTTAGTTTCTTTTGTTGAGCTTTCATACATTTATAGCTCTAGTGCATCCATTGCATGGCAATCCCTACTCCTTGCATTGACATCAATTGATGGGCATCTCCCTAGCCCATTTATTAGCCGCGTCGATGTGAGACTTTCTCCTTTTTTGTCTTCTCCACATAACCCCATTCATTATATTCTATTCCACCCATAGTGCTGTATCCATGGCTCACGCTCATGTATTGCGTGAAAGTTGAAAAAAGTTCGACATTACTAAAGTGTGAAACAATTGCTTGGCTTGTCATCGGGGTTGTGCATGATGAGAGCATTCTTGTGTGACGAAAATGGAGCATGACCAAACAATATGATTTTTAGGGATGAACTTTCTTTGGCCATGTTATTTTGAGAAGACATGATTGCTTAGTTAGTATGCTTCAAGTATTACTATTTTTATGTCAACAATAAACTTTTATCTTGAATCTTTCAGATCTGAATATTCATGCCACAATAAAGAAAATTACATTGAGAAATATGTTAGGAAGCATTCCACATAAAAAATTCTGTTTTTATCATTTACCTACTCGAGGACGAGCAGGAATTAAGCTTGGGGATGCTTGATACGTCTCCAACGTATCTATATTTTTTGATTGTTCCATGCTATTATATTATCTGTTTTGGATGTTTATGGGCTTTATTATACACTTTTATATTATTTTGGGACTAACCTATTAACCGGAGGCCCAGCCCAAATTGATGTTTTCTTGCCTATTTCAGTATTTCGAAGAAAAGGAATATCAAACGGGGTCCAAACGGAATGAAACCTTCGGGGGAGTTATTTTTGGAACGAAAGCAATCCAGGAGACTTGGAGTAGACGTTAGGGAAGCTTCAAGGTGGCCACGAGCCAGGGAGCCGCGCATGCCCCCTGGGCGCGCCCCCACCCTCGTGGGCCCATTGTGGCTCCCCTGTCCGACTTCTTTCGCCTATATATGTCCATATACCCTAAAAACATCGGGGAGCAGTATAGATCGGGAGTTCCACCGCCAGAAGCCTCTGTAGCCACCGAAAACCAATCTAGACCCATTCTGGCACCCTGTCGGAGGGGGGAATGCCTCTCTGGTGGCCATCTTCATCATCCCGACGCTGTCCATGACGAGGAGGGAGTAGTTTGCCCTCGGGGCTGAGGGTATGTACCAGTAGCTATGTGTTTGATCTCTCTCCCTCTCTCTCTCTCGTGTTCTTGAGGTGGTACAATCTTGATGTATCGCGAGCTTTGTATTATATTTGGATCTTAAGATGTTTCTCCCCCTCTACTCTCTTGTGATGAATTGAGTTTTCCCTTTGAAGTTATCTTATCGGATTGAGTCTTTAAGGATTTGAGAACACTTGATGCATGTCTTGCATGTGCTTATTTGTGGTGACAATGGGATATCACATGATCCACTTGATGTATGTCTTGGTGATCAACTTGCGGGTTCCGTGACCTCGTGAACTTATGCATAAGGGTTGGCACACATTTTCGTCTTGACTCTCTGGTAGAAACTTTGGGGCACTCGTTGAAGTTCTTTGTGTTGGTTGAATAGATGAATCTGAGATTGTGTGATGCATATCGTATAATCATACCCACGGATACTTGAGGTGACATTGGAGTATCTAGGTGACACAAGGGTTTTGGTTGATTTGTGTCTTAAGGTGTTATTCTAGTACGAACTCTATGATAGATTGAACAGAAACAATAGCTTCATGTTATTTTACTACGGACTCTTGAATAGATCGATCAGAAAGGATAACTTTGAGGTGGTTTCGTACCCTACAATAATCTCTTCGTTTGTTCTCCGCTATTAGTGAATTTTGTGTGACTCTGTGTTGCATGTTGAGGGATAGTTATATGATCCAATTATGTTATTATTGTTGAGAGAACTTGCACTAGTGAAAGTATGAACCCTAGGCCTTGTTTCCTAGAATTGCAATACCGTTTACGCTCACTTTTATCACTTGCTACCTTGCTGTTTTTATATTTTCAGATTACAAAAACCTATATCTACCATCCATATTGCACTTGTATCACCATCTCTTCGCCGAACTAGTGCACCTATACAATTTACCATTGTATTGGGTGTGTTGGGGACATAAGAGACTCTTTGTTATTTGGTTGCAGGGTTGTTTGAGAGAGACCATCTTCATCCTACACCTCCCACGGATTGATAAACCTTAGGTCATCCACTTGAGGGAAATTTGCTACTGTCCTACAAACCTTTGCACTTGGAGGCCCAACAACGTCTACAACAAGAAGTTTGTGTAGTAGACATCACAAGTATCATCGCTGCACCCCTCTATGCGGCGGGATGGCTGCACTGCCACCCCGTGCTCGCTCCAGACCGCTCATCGTCCCACACTCGTCGCGCGCCCACAGACGCGCAGGCCGCGTTGCTCATGGCACGCAAGCTCCTGCGCTACCGCCCGGTCGACGACCTCTACGAGGACTGGCTGGACCGCATGGCTGAGCTCGTCAGCACCGCTGGGGGCTCCCCCGCACCATCTCTCTCGTTGCCTCGCCCTCCCCCAGCTGCGGGCGACATAGTTCATGGAGAGCCTCCGCCACCTCCGTACCAAGACGGCGTCCTGGCGCCAAGACATGCGGCCCCTCGGCGCGACCCGCCGTGCCTGGTGCCCGCGCGCAAAGAGGGAAGCTACCAAGAAGTTCCCTGACCACTAGAAAGTGCTCCCGCACTCCTGACGCGACCACATCAAGACCGCGTGCCGCCTGCGGCGGTAGTGCATAGGCATCAAGATCTAGCTCTGCCCCCGCGACGGGCCCCGGTGGCCACAGCAGGCTGTCGTGCCTTCACTCCAGAGCTGCGTAGCGTAGTCTGGCCAGGCAAGTTCAAGCCAGACTTGCGTCCGCGCTAAGACGGCACCCGGACCCGGTGGAGTTCTAGCAGCTCTACGAGCTGAGCATCGAGGCGGCCAACGATGACGAGAAAGTCAGGGCGAACTGGTTTCCCATGGCTCTCAAAGATGGTGCTCGCTCATGGCTCCTTAATTTGCCCCCGGGGTCAATCTCCTCCTGGCGTGAGATGCGCGACCGCTTCGTCGCCAACTTCCAGGGTACTCGCGACCACCCACCGGCCGTGGGTGACCTGCACCGCGTCAAGCAGCAGCCAGGAGAGACCCTGCAGAAGTACATCCAGCGCTTCAACATTGTTCGCCTCAAGATTCCCAAGGTAACAGACGAGGCCATCATCTCAGCGTTCTCTGATGGCATCCGTGATGTCAAGATGAAGGAGGAGCTCGCCATCCACGAGGACTTGTGCACGACCCTAGAGGATTTTAACATGGCGACCAAGTGCGCAAGAGCTGAGGAGGGGCACCTCTCCCTCCTTGAGCTCCCTGTTGCTGACCCAGCAGAGAAGAAAGCCAAGGCCAAGGACGTGAAGCGCAAGGGAGTAGCTGTGCTCACGGCGGAGCCGGACACAGAGCGTGGCCAGGACCACCCCGAGTCATCTAAGAGCAGCCGTCCATTCTACGCCTTCTACAACGTGCACAACCACAACACCAACGACTGCCAAGAGCTCAGGGCCATTCGAGATGGACGCTTCGGTCGGCGCCCCGAGCGCAACGACCCAGGCTACGACAGAGGAGGAGGACGAAGTGGGGGGCGCTGGGATGACCGTGGCCCCCGTTAGGAGTGGCGCGACCGGCCTCGCGAGGACCACTGGCAGGAACAGCCTCGCGAGGGCGCCCGGAGGGACCAGCCTCATGAGGACCATCCTCAGTGCAATGTTGGCCTCCCTCCGCTGCCGCCACCACCAAGGAGGAACGATGACCACCATCCGGACGAGGGGGCTGGGGGCTTCCAGGAGCCACGGGCTATCACCTGCATCTTGGGTGGTGCTCAGGCCCTAGCTTCCCAGCGCATCTTCAAGAAGTTTGCTCCTGAGGTGAACACGACCCTTCCCAGGCTCGAGGCCACGCGCCCGCTCAGGTGGTCCATGTGCGCCATCACCTTCAGCTCGGCAGACCAGCTGAAGTGCGCGGCGACCGTCGGCGTCCTTCCAATGCTTTGTTCACCGGTCATCAGCAATGTCCAAGTCACCGAGACCCTCATCGACGGTGGTGCAGGGCTCAATGTCCTGTCCGTCGATACGTTCGATAGCCTCCAAGTGCCATACGATCAGCTACAGCCTACCAAGCCTTTCTTAGGAGTGACCGACGGCTCCACCACCACGATAGGGCAGGTTCGCCTCCCTGTCACCTTTGTCCAGCGTAACAACTACCGCACCGAGCTCATCGACTTCGACGTCGCCCACATCCGTCTGCCGTACAACGCCATCCTTGGGTATCCAGCATTGGCCAAGTTTATGGCAGTGACCCACGACGGCTACAACGTCCTCAAGATGACAGGGAGTGGTGGTGTCATCATGGTCCCCTGTGAAGAAGGAGATGCGGTGTGCTCCCTCGAGTGTGCCTACTAAGCTGCTGCAGCTGAAGACCCCAAAAATGAAGGCACCCTGTACCCTCCTGAGGCCATCCCCAAGAAGAAGAAGCAGCTACTCCACCTAGGGCCTCAGGAGAGCGGCGTCTCCAGCGGCACCACCTTAGGATCCGTGCCCGCAGCTGGGGCGCCTCCCTCCCTTGCATAGGAAGGTGCGCCTGGCGCCCTCCTCGGGCAAGGCTCGAGGGCTCTCTTCTGGAGGGCCTCAGACCTAGCCAACATCACGAGGGAGGCGCTCGGGCACCATGTGGAGGCGTGCTTCGCCGCACGTTTCCCTCAGAAGGGCACCGGGCGAGGAGTGCCTGGTGCTCAGGAGTTCATCATCAGGGCGACCCAGGAGCTTCAAGAGGCAAGGGCCATATGTGGCGACCGCCGCCCACCACCCGGCATAGCTCCCCATCCCGGCGAGGACGGCAGGCTACGCGTCTGCATCGACATTCCAGGGCTTTAACAGGGCCGCATCTCAAGAGCGCTTCTGGCCTTCGCGCGTTGGTCAGTGCGAGGGTCCACCTCACAGCAACGTTCGCATGCCATTTGGCTTGCCAAATGTGGCCGTGACCTTCCAGCACCACCTGCAGAGCATTCAGGCGGCTCGGGAGGCCAGGCATCACACTGTCCTGGCGGAGATGACGACGGTCCTCAAGGAACCACCTGAGCCCCCAGAGCCTCCTGAGGCTTAGGGCCCTGGTGGCTCATGAGGAACGACTCCTTCAGCGCGCATCTTCAGCTACTCCAACACCGCTCCAGCTACGGTAATAGGTGACTCTTTCCAGTTCATTCATTTGGGGGCGCCCCTCGGGCAGCATCATCCCCAAGTCGCACGGGCCTGTCCCTGCGATATGTATCATTTTGCATCTCTAGCTTACTTTGATGGGGGCGCCCCTTGGCCTGCATCATCCCCAGGCCGCATGAGTCTGTCCCTGTGGCATGTATCGTTCTTGCATCTATCTAAGCTAACATGCCGCTTTGCTTGAGTCACTTTATGACTATCACCTGCTCATCTAGTACTTCGATACCCCACCCGCGACCGCCCTTGTTACCACGGGAGCCGCGCGCCGGTTGTCTTTCTTTAGGATCCCTCGCATGAGTAGGCTAGGCACGGCGTCTATGCTCGGGTCCGTCCCTGCAACGTCAATAAACCCAACGACTGAGCTATGTCTGGTGGGCCGGCCCCATTCACGTCACCTCTTGGGGTCGTTGGTGTCTGGCCTTCTCATGTGACCGCCTCAGGAAATTCGTCTGGCGCAGGTTTCCTAACCATCTTTCAGGACCGCTGAGCTATCAAGAACCAAGACCAGGCGCAACCCTCCTTGAGGTAGGACCTCATGAGTCCCGCACTGGCTCATGGGTGCGCAAACACACCTCGTCTAGCCCTGTCGTGCAAGCCACGTGTCAGGGCGGGGCTGTACACGCCCCGGGGGCTCCACTCAGAGGGAGCCCTCACCCACGCACCAGTGGAAGCACCATGCTCCGTGTTGGCAGTCGACACGATCGAGGAGCGGCTATGCCCGTGCAAGTGCGGAAGCGCTATGCTCCGCGCTGGTGATAAACAACTAAGGGCGGCCCCATGGCCGTACCAACCTCAGGGAGCCACCCGGATCAGTGTCCAGCCTCACCGCAATGCTCCCCCTTGGGAGAGTCGCGCGAGGGGGCTCAGCACGGGAGCTGCTCAGGCCTCGCCTAGCGTACGCCACCCTGCCAGGTCCCTCGGACCTAGTCGTCGCACACCCCTCCCGAGCCGGACCTCGACGAGGGTAGGTATGAAGGTCTGTTTGAGCGTCAAGGGGGACTCCCAAGCATCGTGAGTCAGGAGCCTTACTGGCCACGTAGCCGCTCACTCCTTGGTCCCTCCTAGTGATCCGGACGGCCCAAAGGCGGCTGAGGTATGCGTGGGGTCGGGCCCTGCCGACATAGAACCCTAAGGCCTTTTTTGCATTTCCTTCCCGCAGGTTGTTTGCACGTCAAGGGGGACTCCCGAGCATCGCGACTCAGGAGCCTAACTGGCCACATAACCCCTCACCCCTTGGTCTCGTCCTGGTGATCCGGATGGCCCAACGGCGGTTGAGGTACGCGCGGGGTCGGGCCCTACTGACGTAGAACATCAAGCAAATGGGAAGGAAATCGCGGAACCTAAATAAATTATTATACATCATACTGTCCTTCAAACATCAAGCTGAGTTTTAATGCCTCCATGAGGCACGTCTCATGTCACCAGGAAGTTTGCGGGAAAATAAAACGATAAGGAGCGCCGTTCTTCACCAGCAAGCCTTGTCTTCAGCCTGGGCGCCGTCGTTAGGAAGCGCCTTCCCCATCGATAGCGTCACCATCGGTCACATTGTTGGCCTTGGTCGCAAGATTGGCGGCGCTGTCGGTTGGAGGTGCAGGCTCAACGGCGAGGAACTTCTTCAGCAAGGCCTCCACTTGGCCCTCAACGGCTGCATCAGCAGCTACGCAGCCCTCCTCCTCCACGGGCTCGAGCAGCTCACCGAGGTGAACGCCGGGGTCACGAAGATAGAGATGGCTTAAGACGCGCGTCAGGACAGATGAGGTGAGCGCACGGGCTTGCCCCTCCACCAAGGGACCGATTTCGTTGGCAACACCCTCGAGCGCCATGACAAGATGAGGGAGCAGCTGGGCAAGGCCTTCGTCATTGGTCGCCAACGGCTTCTCCAAGCCCTTCTCATAGAAACCCTGCAGCACCGCACGGTACCTCTCCTTAAGAAATTTGAAGGCTGCGCTGTCATCGGCAGGAACCTTCGCCTTGGCCTCCAGCTGGGCCTTCTCTGCCGCCACCTTCTTCTCCAGCTCCTCCAAGCGGCTGCGTTCTGCGACCTACGCCCTCGCTGACTGCTCCATCTCGGCGTCACGACTGGTGACGGCGTCTTCTCGGGCCTTCATCTTCTCCTCCACCCTGTGACCGCGGGCCTCGGCCATGCGCTCGTTGTGCATGGTCTCCAGCTCAGCTTCCATCGACCGGCAGCGCTCCTTGGCAGCCTCGGCGTCCTTCAGCACCACCTCACGAGCGGCCGCGGCTTGGTCAGCGGCTTGCTTGTACTCCTCGGAAGCTGCCACGGCCTGGCCCAACGCCGTCTTGACAGACGCATTGGAGTGCAACCAACTCAAGATCAGCTCCAGGCGCCTCGCCACCAAGCGACGGTCGGCGCCTTGAAGATCATCCCGCAACCGAGTCAGTGCG
>NC_041386.1:250353428-250411465 GCF_002162155.2 Triticum dicoccoides | reverse complement strand
GTGCGCCAAAAGGATCAAGGGCCAGCGGCATAACGGGAGGAGGAGGCAGCGTTACCGCCACGGCTTGCGCGCTGGCTGCGGCAGAAGAAGGAACCAGGGGCTCCTGAGCCATTGAAACATCGGCGGGCGAGCTGGGGGTAGGTACCTCTGGAGCCAGCTTGGCAGTGGAAATCTCCTTCTCCTGACACCGGTCCACCAGGCCTCGCGAGGAGGACCGAGCTGGAGTGGCTTGGGTGCCGTGACCACCCTTCTGTGCAGGAGGAGGCACGGCCACGGCAGGCTGCTTCTTTGCCGCCGACGTTGACCTGGCGAAGCAAGGAAGGGCGTCAGAAGCAGCAGCAAGAGCAAGAACAAAATCAGGACGAGGCACTTACCGATCCACGGCGGCGTAGTCCCTCGCCCTCTTCAGGACCGCGAAGCCCATAGGCTTCACAGCCTGGGGCGCCGACTCACGGATCTCAGGAGAGTCGCCTCAGGAGATCAGCGTCGACCGACTCTTCGTCGGGACCCCAGCCGGTGGCTTCTTCGAGGGGGTAACCCGAGACCTTGTGGAGACCCCACCAGAGGGTAGGACCTCCTTCACCGGATGGTCATCAGCGTCGTCATTGTCAGGCAAGGCGCGAAGGAGGTCGACCTTGCGCGGAGGGGAAGTCTCCCCTGCCCCCTCCTGGGTCGCCTTCGAGTCCCGCTCCTCCTCCTCTTCGGAGTCACCGAAAGACACCACCACCAGAGTCATCACCACCAGGACATCGGAGGGCGCCGGAGGCACAAGGCCATATTCATTGAAGATAGGCATGGCGACAGCAATCTCTGCCCCGTCAGCGCGGTGGTACAGCGGAAGATGTGAGTCCGACGGGAATCCCTGGTCCTCCCCGGCCAGGAGTCGCAGGGCAGCGTCCAGCTCCTCATCGGACAGAGAGTCAGGGTGCAGGCAGAGGTTGTTCCCCTCGTCCTTGAGCTTCCAAAGGGGGCGCTAATGCACCTGAAGAGGGGCCAGGCGCTGCGCCAAAAACTCCTTGAGTGTCATGGACCACGTCAGCTTCTGTGCCCTCAGATCGTCGGGCTTCAGGTCAGCGGCCGTCTTCTCCAACACATGCTTCGCCCGGGGGTCGGAGAGCTTCATGCTGAGCCAGCTCTCATTAGAAGAAGGCATCCCGGTTGGCAGCGACAGCCAGGGGTAGGAGCACTTGGCGTCCATAAGGACCCATTTGTTCCTGAAGCCCTCAGCCTTCTTCCCTGCCTTCGAGATTGCGTTAGTTCGGTTGGCTGCGAGGAAATTGGCGCATCCCGAGCAGTGGCATTCCTTGATCCGAAGGAAGAAGAAATGGCGCAGCAGCGCCACAGATGGCATCACCCCCACAAATGCCTCGCAGTAGAAGGCAAAAATTGGCAGGAGGAGAACGGAGTTGGGATGGAGGTGAAGAGCATGGAGGCCGTAGTGGCTGAGCACGGCGTAGAAGAAGTCGGAAAAGGGAGGAACCAGCCCCGTGAACACGCTATTCAGGAAGAAAGGACGAAAGGTGCTACCCGGAGCCTCAGGCTTGGTGGAGCTGGCCTGCAGCGCCGCTACTCTTCCCTCGTCGTCATCACCCATCGTCATCCGGTGCACGGCGGCGAGCTTCTCCTCTGAGACGGTGGGCGCACTCAAGGCTGGCTCGTAGCAGGCGGGTGAGGCGCGTGAGGCCTTGGTCTTGTCGGGCGCCATCTGATGTGATCTCAGGGAGAATCCCTACTAGGTAGGAGGTCTCTTGGGGTGAGAGGAGCAAGAAAGGGGATCTGGAGCAAGACCAAGGGAAGCAATGAGGGCACTGCGATGTGCGCCAGCCTTTTGTCAGACAGGTAGTTGCCGAGGCAGCGTGGGGAAGCGAAGACGCCCAAAACTGGTCAATCGCCATACGTCAATCAAGGTCGCGGCTATTGGAGCCCGCGACGCTCCACACTTGCCCCTTGGCTTTGCCACGAAGCCAAGTATGAGCGCACCTTGGGACCGGGGGCTACTGTCGGCGTCTTGGGAATAGGGGTACCCAGACTTGCCTGCCTGTGGCCCAGGGCGTGGCTCCACCAGCGGCCTGGTACGACCCATCTTCACCAGCAACCACTCAAGACCTTTGCAAGGCGGATGACTCCAAGACCTCATCTAGGACGGCCTCCCTAGGATGTCTCCCGAGGAGCAGAGATATCTATGCAAGGGGAACCTCGCGAAGAGCGCGTGACATGAGCCATGACGACCAAAGCCAGGCGGGCGCCAGCGGGCGCAGAGTACTTGTTGCCTCTTTGGTGCTAAAGGGGCAAGCGCATGCGAGGAGTCCCGAGGCATCAGGCAAAGGGTTCCATATCGGTGCAACGATACCAAGACCAGTAGGACGGGAGGATGGAGGTCACCGCGGATCCCACGATGGCATCACCACTAGAGTCTTTTGCAGGTGTAGACCACCTTTTGTCAGGTTAACTTGTACTAGTTGTCCCCCTTCAAATTGGCCGTTGTGGGATCCCTTCTCGCCTACACATTTGGGACGAGGACCGGGGCCTCTATAAATAGGACTAGCCACAACCATAGGGGGGAGATCGGATCGGGGACGAATCATTCAAACCATCCTCAGCACACAAGTTCACCGAGCTCAAGAACACCTCTCCTCAAGAGGCTATTCATCCCTTGTACTGTTCATCATCAGCCTTCAAGGCAATCCACCACACCACACTGGAGTAGGGTATTACACCACATCGGTGGCCCGAACCAGTATAAACTCTTGTGTCCCTTGTTCCGTGGTTTCAGTGTGCTAGGCCTTGAGATCATGGAGAGAGTGTGAGCTAGGGGGAGAGAGATCTTCATGTGCACCCCAGAGTTCGAACCTCATGGGTTTGCCAGAACCCATAATCCAACAGCTAGCAGTTGTTCTATCATGCCCGAAGGAATTTCATATTCAATATTTTCAGTAGGTGCAGTAGGTTGAGGGGTAGCTAATTATGGTTCCGGTCGAGGTGAAGATACCACGAACAAACCCCTCAAAGGATTGTTTTCCATAGTAACAAGTGACAATAAATTTCAGCACACTATATAAATGTTTCCTTACCAAAGGCGCTTCACTCCCCGGCAATGGCACCATAAAATAGCCTTGATGACCCACAAGTATAGGGGATCAATTGTAGCTCTTTTCGATAATTAAGAGTGTCGAACCCAACGAGGAGCAGAAGGAAATGACAAGTGGTTTTCAGCAAGGTGATTTCTGCAAGTGCTGAAATTGTAAGTAGCAGAGTTGTTTGTTAGCAAGATAATTTGTAACGAGCAAGTAACGATAGTAGTAACAAAAGTGCAGCAAGGTATCCCAATCCTTTTGAGGCAAAGGACAGTCCAAAATGGTCTCTTATGATAAGCAAAGCATTCTTGAGGGTACACGAGAATTTCATCTAGTCACTTTCATCATGTTGGTTCGATTTGTGTTCGGTACTTTGATAATTTGATATGTGGATGGACAGGTGCTTAGGTGTTGTTATTACTTGAAAAAACCTCCTACTTATGATTAACCCTCTTGCAAGAATATGCAACTACGAGAAAAGTATTAAGAATAAATTCTAACCATAGCATTAAACTTTTGGATCCAATCGGTCCCTTATGGAATAGCGCATAAACTGGGGTTTAAGCTTTTGTCACTCTCACAACGCATCATCTAATTGCTACTCCACAATGCATTCCCTTAGGCCCAAATATGGTGAAGTGTCATGTAGTCGACGTTCATATGACACAACTAAGGGAATCAAAACATACATACTATCAAAATATCGAACACATATCAAATTCACATGATTACATGCAACATGATTTCTCCCATGACCTCAAGAACAAATGTAACTACTCACAAATGATAAACATGCTCATGATCAGAGGGGTATTAAATAGCATATTGGATCTGAACATATAATCTTCCACCAAATAAACCATATAGTATTCAACTACAAGATGTAATCAACACTACTAGTCTCCCACAAGCACCAATCTATAGTTCCGGTAACAAGATTGAACACAAGAGATGCACTAGGGTTTGAGAGGAGATGGTTATGTTGAAGATGTTTATGGAGATTGCCCTCTCCAAGATGGGAGAGTTGTTGGTGATGATGATGATGACGATTTCCCCCTCCGGGAGGGAAGTTCCCCTGGCGGAATCGCTCCGCCGGAGGGCAAAAGTGCTCCTACCCAAGTTCCGCCTCGAGGCGGCGGCGCTCCATCCCGAAAGTCCTCTCCTTATTTTTTGCAGGTCAAAACAACCTATATACCAGAAGATGGGCACCATAGGTGGGTCTGGGTGAGCACAACCCACCAGGGCATGTCTGGTCTCCCTGGCACGCCCAGGTGGGTTGTGCCCACCTGGTGGGCCCCCTCTTGTAGTTATTTGCTCCAATAATTCTTAAATATTCCATAAAAAATCCCCGTGAAGTTTCAACTTGTTTGGAGTTGTGCATAATAGGTAGCCTGACGTAGCTTTTCCAGGTCCAGAGTTCCAGCTGCCAGAATTCTCCCTCTTGGTGTGTACCTTGCAAATTATGAGAAAAAGGCATTAGAATTACTCCAAAAAGCATTATTATGGATAAAAACATCATAAATAATAGTAAGAAAACATGATGCAAAATGGACGTATCAATTACCTTGAAGGAGGGATTGAGTTCGAAATCCATGGACAAAATCTTCAAATTTGGAAGATTTGGAGAAGGATTTGAGAGGGGGAGAGAAGGGGAGAGGGGGCAAATCTCAGGTGGGGATTGTTTGGGGATTGAGGTGTGTGTGGGGGGAGTGGGGCCAACTAGCCAACTTGTAACAGATAGTGCAATGCCTAAGAGCTAGACGCTGCACTTTACATGTGTGGCGCCTGGCTCTGAGGCGCTGCACTGCTCGGTGCGGGCTCTGGGGCTGCCACGCTAGACAGAAGTGCAACGCCTTTGAGCTAGGCACTGCACAATAGGGTGTGGCGCCTCCGTGTCAGGCGCCACTCAAAAAGGCCAGCTGAGTGAATTTTTTTATGGGCAGTTCATTTTGTGAATTGATTTCGTCCACAGGTCAAAATTATCAAAATTGCCGAACTTTGAATTGAATCTCCAAAATAAAGGAAAGAGAAAAGGCTAATTTCAAGGCACGCCTTGACGGAGATATTTGGCTGCCAAATCTGTGTAATAACAAGTGATGATACATTCACCCTACACACAGCACGAACATAGGCGTAGCTTTGCTTGCTTTGCTTGGTTCCTCTTTACATGAAGAAACACGCTTTCTCTATACACTTGTATTGCACCAGGGCTTGAGAAGTGTTTCATTTTACTGGTGGCATGACATATCGCCAACAATGACAGCCGCAATGATATAAGAGTTCCTGCTCCTGGTTGATCGTGTAGGCCTCATCGAGCTATCTAAGGGAGTTGATGACAAGATCTATTAGTCTTGGGAAAGGGATGGATGCTTCTCAGCCCATTCAGCTTACCAAGCCTTCTTCGCTGGTAGAACCGAGGCGCCGGCTGTGACTCCGATTTGGAAATCTAGGGCGCCAGCGTCCGCCAAATTCTTCACGTGGCTTGCTGCAAGAGATCGATGTTGGACAATAGATAGACTCCAAAGATGTCTGCTTCCACACCCGGCCGTGTGTCCCTTCTGCGATCAAGAACCTAAAAACATAAACCACTTAACTCTCGGGTGTGTGTTTGCAAGGCAAATTTGGGCGGTTATAATGAACAATTGGGACAAGCCAGATTGGATACCTATCTCGGATGCAAAACTGGTGGATTGGTGGACAAAGCTCAATCCATCAAAGCAGTACAGACAGGAAATATGGACCGTGATGATTCTGGTGACTTGGACATTGTGGAAGCATAGAAATGATATAGTGTTCAACGGGGCTTCACCCTCTCGAGACTGTGTACTCAAACAGATTGACGTGAACGAACAAGACTGGAGGGCGGCGAATCTACTACAAATAACGAGATCACTACCAAGTAGAGTAGACACAGTGGGTAGCTCTGAGTAGTCCGCATGTGGTCTATTGGCACTTTGTGCCCGAGATGATTTGTAACTAATTCCTCCTTCTTGGCATCTTCTATCTATGATCTTGATTCGTCATCTTGACGTATCCTTGAAAAAAGAAGTGTTTTTGGTCAATTTGGTGCCCTCTAAAGGCATGTACAATGGTGGCATATGAATACAGATGCCTCATGACAAAAAGTAGTTTGAGGTATTTACATATATTTTTTCTCCCGAATGCAAGCTATCACTAGTCGGCCTCATTAAGAAATAGAAAATAAAGACTCTAGTACACATGCATCTCTACTTTTCACTCCAACCTTTTCAGCTTTTGACACCAGAACACACTTTTTTTTCTCCAAGCACCCGCCTCCTGGAGAGGATCCCGGTTCCCTATCTGAACCTATTTAATCTGATATCCGATCCTACATGGCATGTGAGGCATCAACCTGGGGCTATGCATTGTACATGCCCTAAAGGGGGCAGAACCATTTTACAAACACCCTAAGAGCGCGCCAACCAAAACTATCCGCGCTAATCCGTTTGGATCGAAACGGGCCCAACAATCGGCCCAAGGCGCCGACGCAAATGGATTAGCGTCCATGGGCGATCCATTTCAGGCCCAAATTTGGACCGCGTTTGCGTTCAAGCGTACATGTAGCGAACGCGCGCCACGCATACCCTTGTCCTCCCCCTGACTCGTTAGTCGGTGGAAAGTTGGTCATTCCTCATTCCTCCCATCGACAGCCAGCACATCTGGCCGCCCCACCCGTTGCCACAGCCACCTAGTTCTGGAGCACAGGTCGGCCGTTCGCACGCACACACCTCCCCTGGCAGCACGTCATCCCCCGACGACCCCATACTCCGGCGTTTGGTGGGTCATTTTTGCCGTTTTCCCAGAACCCGACGTCGATGACACCACCCCCCTCACTTCCTCTGCCGGCAACACACAAGCACGACTACCTCGCTCGCTGGACGCTGCCATGTTCGCCTCCATGCCGATAGGCTTGCTACCTGGTCTCGGGGAGATGCGAGGCTCTTCATCGACCGGCTTCTTCCACCACGCTTGCAAGGTGTTCGACGATTTGCCCGCAAGGTACAAACAGACTCCGGTGACGAGTACTTTTTTCACAATTTCATTTGCGATTCAGATGATTCTTCATCCGACAAGGAGGAAATTGTTGCTGCTACTTTGGTCGTGAGGGTGGTGCCCCCCTTTCCTTTCTCCCATGAGAGGGAAAGGCAGGAGGGGCTAGCTCTCCCCCTTTTCCTTCCCTAGGGCTGGCCAAACAAGGGAGGCAGTGCACCATCCCCCTTTTCGGCTGGTCTGTCCCCTCCTTTGGCCCATAAGGCCCATAACTTACCGGTGGGGTGCCCGGAACCCCTTCCGGTGACCCGATTCCTTCCCGGTATGTCCCGAACACTTCCGGTGTCCAAATACCATAGTCCTATATACCAATCTTTACATCTCGACCATTTCAAGAATCCTCATCATGTATGTGATCTCATCCGGGACTCCGAACAACATTCGGTCACCAAAACATATAACTCATATAACACTATATCATCAATGAACATTAAGCGTGCGGACCCTATGGGTTCGAGAATTATGTAGACATGAGCGAGACACCTCTCTGGTCAATAACCAATAGCGGAACCTGGATGCCCATATTGGCTCCTACATATTCTATGGAGATCTTTACCGATCGAACCGTTATGATGACATACGTAATTCCCTTTGTCCATCGGTATGTTACTTGCCCGAGATTCGATTGCCGGTATCTTCATACCTAGTTCAATCTCGTTACCGGCAAGTTTCTTTTACTCGTTCTGTAATATATCACCTTGTGAATAACTCCTTAGTCATTTGCTTGCAAGCTTATGATGTGTATTACCGAGAGGGCCTAGAGATACCTGTAACGATCATTATGCTAATCTCGATCTATGCCAACGCAACAAACACCTTCAGAGATACCTATAGAGCATATTTATGATCATCCAGTTATGTTGTGATGTTTGATAGCATACGAGGTACTCCTCTGGTATCCGGGAGTTGCATAATCTCATAGGCGAAGGAATAAGTATTTGACATGAAGAAAGCAATAGCAATAAACTGAACAATCATTATGCTAAGCTGACGGATGGGTCTTTTCCATCACATCACTCTCCTAATGATGTGATCCCGTTATGAAATGACAACACATGTCTATGGTTAGGAAACCTTAACCATCTTTGATCAACGAGCTAGTCTAGTAGAGGCTTACTAGGGACACGGTATTTGTTTATGTATTCACACATGTATTTAAGTTTCCGATCAAAACAATTCTAGCATGAATAATAAACCTTTATCATGATTTAGGAAATATAATAATAACCATTTTATTATTTCCTCTAGGGCAAATTTCCACCAGTCTCCCACTTGCACTAGAGTCAATAATCTAGTTCACATCACCATGTGATTTAACACCCATAGTTCACATCGCCTTGTGACCAACACCCAAAGAGTTTACTAGAGTCAATAATCTAGTTCACATCGCCATGTGATTAACACCCAAAGAGTACTAAGGTGTGATCATGTTTTTCTTGTGAGAGCGGTTTAGTTAACGGGTCTGTCACATTCAGATCCATATGTATTTAACAAATTTCTATGTCTACAATGCTCTGCATGGAGATACTCAAGCTAATTGCTACCACTTTCAATATGTATTCAGATGGAGACTCAGAGTCATCCGGATCGGTGTCAAAGCTTGCATCGACATAACTCTTTACGACAAACTCATTATCACCTCCATAACCAAGAAATATTTCCTTAGTCCTCTTTAGGTATCTAAGGATAATTTTGACCGCTGTCCAGTGAACTACTCCTAGATCTCTATTGTACCCCCTTGCCAAACTCATGGCAAGGCACATGATACGTATCCAACGTATCTACAATTTTTGATTGTTCCATGCTATTATATTATCTATTTTGGATGTTTTATATGCATTAATACGTTATTTTATATTATTTTTGGGACTAACTTATTAACCTAGATCCCAGTGCCATTTTTTCCTTGTTTTTGAGCTTTGCACAAAAGGAATACCAAACAGAGTCCAAACGGAATAAAACCTTCGCGATGATTTTTCTTGGACCAGAACATGCCCAGGAGACTTGGAGTGTAAGTCAGAAGAGCTACGAGGTGGCCACAAGGGTGGAGGGCTCACCCAGGGGGTAGGGCGCGCCCCCAACCATGTGGGCCCCTCGGTGACCCCCTGACCTAGATCTTCCTCCTATATATTCACATATATTTCCAAACCACCAGAAGCATCCACAAAAACACTTTTCCACCGCCGCAACCTTCTGTTCCCGTGAGATCCCATCTAGGGGCCTTTTCTGGCATCCTGCCGGAGTGGGATTTGATCACAGGGGGCATCTACATCAACTCTATTGTCCTTCCGATGAAGCGTGAGTAGTTTACCTCAGACCTACGGGTCCATAGCTTGTAGCTAGATGGCTTCTTCTCTCTCTTTGATTCTCAATACCATGTTATCCTCGATGTTCTTGGAGATCTATCGATGTAATCTTTTTTTTGTAGTGTGTTTGTCGAGATCCGATGGATTGTGGATTTATGATCAACTTATCTATGAATATTATTTGAATCTCCTATGAATTCTTATATGCATGATTTGATATCTTTGTAATTCTCTTCAAACTATTGGTTTAGTTTGGCCAACTAGATTGGTTTTTCTTGCAATGGGAGAAGTGCTTATCTTTGGGTTCAATCTTGTGGTGTCCTTTCCCAGTGACAGTAGGGGCAGCAAGGCACGTATTATATTGTTACCGTCGAGGATGAAAAGATGGGGTTTACATCATATTGCTTGAGTTTATTCCTCTACATCATATCATCTTACTTAATGCGTTACCCTGTTCTTCATGAACTTAATACTCTAGATGCAGGCAGGAGTCGGTCGATGTGTGGAGTAATTGTACTAGATGCAGACAGGAGTCGGTCTACTTGACACGGATGTGATGCCTATATTTCATAATCATTGACTTAGATATCATCATAACATTGTGATTTTCTATCAATTGATCGACAGTAATTTGTTTACCCAACGTATTATTTGCTATCTTGAGAGAAGCCTCTAGTGAAACCTATAGCCCCCGGGTCTAGTTTCCATCATATAAGTTTCCAATCTTCTATTTTCCATCATATTAGTTTCCGATCTACTATTTTGCAATCTCTTACTTTCCGATCTATAAATAAGAAAACCAAAAAATATCTAATTTATCGTTTGTTTAGTTTTATCTATCTGTATCAGATCTCACCTTTGCAAGTGATCGTGAAGGGATTGACAACCTCTTTATCACGTTGGGTGCAAGTTGTTGGATTGTTTGTGCATGTATTGGTGATTTGTCCGTTGTCTCCTACTGGATTGATACGTTTGTGCTCTAACTAATGGAAATACTTTTCTATACTTTGCTGCATCACCCTTTCCACTTCAAGGGAAAAACCAACGCAAGCTCAAGAAGTAGTAGGAAGAATTTCTGGCGCTGTTGCCGGGGAGATCTATGCCAAGTCAGGACATACCAAGTACTCATCATAAAACTCTCATCTCTTGCATTACAATATTCACCATTTGCCTCTCGTTTTCCTCTCCCCACTTCTAAAACGATTTTTGAGAAGTTTTGCCTTTTTCTTCGCCCCTCTTCCGTTTGCCTTCTTCGTTTGTTTGCTTTTTTTGCCCATGTGTTGGTGTTCTTGCCTACCTTTATGGCTCAACCAAAGAGCATTTATCCTCACTTTAGGAGGTTGCAAGAAATTGAAAATAATGTTAGGAGCTTTATGTCTTTACAATTTGAGCACAATAGTTTCTTTAGAAATGAGCTTAAGGAGCAGAAAAGTTTTATGGAGTACATGAATAAAGAGCTCGATGATATGTCTAAGGAATTTTATGGTTTGAAATCTAAGTTTGCTCATCTTGAAAATTTAGTAGGCCAAATTTCTGATAAACAAGCTACCTTAGTAAACAAGATGGCCGCTAAATTGTAGTCTTTAAATAATGATGAATATCTTAAAGTGATTGATGTGACTCCTATTGAATCTTTGTTTTCCAAAATAAATCTTGATATAGATGGGACCGGAGATGAGTCAACTTTAGTTAAAACGCGTCCCAATGGTTCGGAGTTTTTAGATCTTGATAAAAGTGGGATTGGAGAGGTCAAAACATTAAGTAGCAATAAACCCACTCTTTTGGATTTCAAGGATTTTAATTATGATAATTGTTGTTTGATAGATTGCATTTCCTTGTAGCAAACCATGTTGAATTATCCTCATTCTTATAATCAAAACAAAGCTTTTACTAAACATATCGTTGATGTTGTGATGCAATCTTTTGAAGAAAAGCTTGAATTGGAAGTTTCCATCTGTAGAAAACTTTATGATGAGTGGGAACCTACTATTAAGATTAAGATTAAAGATTATGAGTGCCATGCTTTGTGTGATTTGCGTGCTAGCGTTTCCACTATTCCAAAAACTTTATGTGATGTGTTAGGTTTCCGTGAATTTGATGATTGTTCTATAAATTTGCATCTTGTGGATTCCACTATTGAGAAACCTATGGGAAGGATTAATGATGTTCTTATTGTTGCAAATAGGAATTATATGACTATATATTTCATTGTTCTTGATATAGATTGCAATCCTACATGTCCTATTATTCTTGGTAGACCTTTTCTTAAAACGATTGGTGCAATTATTGATATGAAAGAAGGAAACATTAGATTTTAATTTCTATTAAGGAAGGGCATGTAACACTTTCCTAGAAATAAAATTAAGTTGCCATATGAATCTATTATGAGAGCTACTTATGGATTGCATAGCAAAGATGGTAATACCTAGATCTATTTGTGTTTTTATGCCTAGCTAAGGGTGTTAAACAATAGCGCTTGTTGGGAGGCAACCCAATTTTATTTTATTCTTTGATTTTTGGTTTTGTTTTCAATAAATAATTCATATAGCCTCTGGTTAGATGCGTTTTAATTAGTGTTTGTGCCAAGTAAGACCTTCGGGATGGCTTACGGTGAAAGTTGATTTGATATTGCTGAAAAACAGAAAAATTTGTGCCCAGGAAAACAATTATCATGTTTTAACAGAAACGTGATAAAATACTGATTCTTTTTGCAGAAGATTAATATTCAAATTTCCAAGGTTGCCCTAATTTTTAAGAATTTTTGGAGTTACATAAGTATTCGAGAGTTATAGATTACTACAGACTGTTCTGTTTTTGACAGATTCTATTTTCTATGTGTTGTTTGCTTATTTTGATGTATCTAAGGGTAGTATCGGGGCGTATGAACCATGGAAAAGTTGGAATACAGTAGATATTACACCAATATAAATAGAGAATGAGTTCAAAACAGTACCAAAAGTGGTGATTTAGTTTCTTACACTAACGGAGCTTATGAGATTTTCTGTTGAGTTTTGTGTTGTGAAGTTCTTAAGGTTTGGGTAAGGATTTGATGTACTATGGAATAAGGAGTGGCAAGAGCCTAAGCTTGGGGATGCCCAAGGCACCTGTTGGTGTCAAAACCGGCAGATCTCGATAGGGGGTTCCGAACTATGCGTCTAAGGATCAAAGGTAACAGGAGGCAGGGGACACGATGTTTACCCAGGTTCGGGCCCTCTTGACGGAGGTAGAACCCTACGTCCTGCTTGATTGACTTTGATGAGTATAGGGGTTACAAGAGTTGATCTACCTCGAGATCGTAATGGCTAAACCCTAGATGTCTAGCCTATATGATTATGATTGCCTTTATGGACTAAACCCTCCGGTTTATATAGATACCGGAGGGGGATAGGGTTGTACAAGGTCGGTTTACAGAGAACGGAATCTTCATATCCGAACGCCAAGCTTGCCTTCCATGCCAAGGAGAGTCCAATCCGGACACGGGGGAAAGCCTTGTATCTTGTATCTTTAAAGCCCACTAGTTTGGCCCATGTCACACAGCCTGGACGCCCGAGGACCCCATAATCCAGGACTCCCTCAGTAGCCCCTGAACCAGGCTTCAATGACGATGTCTCCGGCGTGCAGATTGTCTTCGACATTGCAAGGCGGGTTCCTCCTCCGAATACTCCAAAGTAGTTGATCAAAAGAACTATATCCGGCTTTGTACAATAGTTACAGCCCTGGACCATGAGGGCAAAATACCTTCAACAAAAATAGGTTATGTCTTCTGACAACTTTTTCGGCGAGGTATTGAGTTCCGGCCTTATTATTATTATGAACCGTTTTCCAGCCTCCTGCTTCATGTTTCGAGACGCGGTATTCATTTACACGTCTTGTCAAAGCAGAGATCGTGTCCCCTTATTGCGGGATTCTCATCAATATGGATTTGGGTAATCCAACCATGCCACTCGCACAACTCCTGGGGAGTAGGCAATTTTTAAGGCTTGTGGAGGGGGGACGCTTGATATTCACTGCCTTTATAAGGAGACAAGGATCCATCTTTTTACCCCCACACCTTCTTCCTCCTCAGCCCATCTGCTCTCGAGCTCCAGCGCCCAAGCTTCAACCCTTTCTGTCCCCAGCAAACGCTCCAACCATGTCTGGATCAGGAGCGGAGGGCAAGTGGATGGCCTCCTCCTTCACGAAGGAGCACATCAAAGAACTCCGGGAAGCGGGGTATTTAGCCAAGTAAATCGCCCATCGGCTCCCTGCCAAAAAGCAGATCATTCCCACACCAGAGCCCAATGAGAGGATAGTATTCATCCCACACTTCCTTCGCGGGCTAGGGTTTACTCTCCACCCTTTTGTCCGTAGACTCATGTACTATTATGGGCTAGATTTCCATGATCTAGCCCTAAATTAATTCCTCAATGTCTCGGCGTTCATCATCGTGTGTGAGGCATTCCTCCGCATCCCCCCCACTTCGTTCTATGGCTCAATGTCTTCAATGTGAAGCCGAAGGTGGTCGAGGGTCAACATGCAGAGTGCGGCGATGCCATGGTGAGCAAGCTCCCTAACGTCACCTGGCCCAAGGGGACCTTCATAGAGACCGTGAAGGGGTGGCAACAGGAGTGGTTCTACGTTATGGAATCTCATGACGCCACATGGGCTGCCACTCCTGAGTTCAAAACCGGTCCGCCAATGCGTCTCACATCATGGCTCAAGAAGGGCCTAAATTGGGCGTCATCCGATGAGGTGATGATGCTACAAAAGCGCATTAAGAGCATGGTGGAGAAGAACACCAGCCTTGCCAGCGTAATCTAGGTGATGTTGTTTCGCCGAATTCTCCCCTACCAACGCCGGGCTCTCCATATGTGGGAGTTTGATCCGGCAAGTTCCCGGACCTTGCAGTGGTTCTTCGGCACGGAGCACAAATATATATGTTAGCTTCTTTTTAAGACCCAAAAGACGTGGCCGCTAACGACCGAATACCTCGGCCACGACTATGCTCATCCAGCCACTCTAGTAAGTTTTTTAGATTTCTAATCATATCTTTGATTTGTGGATCCAAGGAGTAAGTTTTAAACCCTCCCCTTATCCCCCAGGGCTGGACGAAGAAGGAAGAGCAGATCAAGTGTCTGGTGATAACCCACAAGTATAGGGGATCGCAAAAGTTTTCGAGGGTTGAGTATTCAACCCAAACTTATTGATTCGACACAAGGGGAGTCAAACAATATTCTCAAGTATTAGCAGCTGAGTTGTCAATTCAACCACATGTGATGGCCTGGCTTATTAGGGATGATAGACTACTCATATCAATAAGGAATTCCTTCTTTTCCGGGAGCCCATTCAGACAGAACTCCAAAGTTAAGCATGCTCAGCTTGGAGTAGTGTCAGGATGGGTGACCGACCGGGAAGTTGCTCCCGGGTGCGCATGAGTGAGGACAAAGTGCGCAGAAAAGACTAGTTTTGATCTGTGGGGCCAGTCTAGATCTCGCAGGGAGTAACGACCACCGGCGGGTGTGTCCGGGGCGTTACAAGTTGGTATCAGAGCCGACCCTCGCGGTTACACGGATGGTTGCCGACAGGTGCGTGGTCATGTTGTTCATGACGTTTGTGACCCGTCGTGGCACACGACATGACACATGTACTGGACTGGAAGCACAGACGTATGTGCCAAGAGGGAACGTTCCTGTGGCCCGACGAGGACGTCGGTTCCTCTGAGTGGGGGTGTATGTGATGGCCTGCCTTATTAGGGATGATAGACTACTCATATCAATAAGGAATTCCTTCTTTTCCGGGAGCCCATTCGGACAGAACTCCAAAGTTAAGCGTCCTCATCTTGGAGTAGTGTCAGGATGGGTGACCGACCAGGAAGTTACTCTCGGGTGCGCATGAGTAAGGACAAAGTGCGCAGAAAAGACTAGTTTTGATCTGTGGGGCCAGTCTAGATCCCGCAAGGAGTAACGACCACCGGCGGGTGTGTCCGGGGCATTACACCACACCTGGAAACTTAATATCTGCAGCAAGGTATTTAGTAGCAAAGTAATATGATAGTAGTGGTAATGGTGGTAAAAGGTAACGGTAACAAAAGTAATATTTTGGTGTTTTGTAGTGATGATAACAATAGCAACGGAAAAGTAAATAAGCGAAGAACAATATATGGAAAGCTCGTAGGGAATGGATCTGTAACATCCCAAATTTTCAATTTGGAATGTTATACATTAGATATGCATATCATATTTTATTTTGCATTTTGGTTGATCCTAGAAATTCTACGCAACTCAATGACCCACGGAGAGAGTTGGGGATTTCGTTATTTTCATATTTGAGTTCTCTCAAATTTTGAGAATAGGATCATTTGATTTTATTTATTTTATCATCAATTATTTCTATTACAAAAATATGAGAGAGGGAATAAAATGACTTTCCCAAAATAAAGAAATATTGAGGATTTAATAAAAAAACAAATAAGATTTTGTTTCGGAGTTTTTCGGAGTTTTATTTGAATTTAGAAAAAATGTGCGTTTCCCAAAGTTGCATTTAGGGCCCAAATAAATGTTCACCTTGTGCGGCTTGATTTTAGAAGCCCGTGAAAATTTATTTCGGAATTTTTGGAGTCCGTTTAGTATTTCTTTTTTATTTTTCTTCTGAGCGGAATAATTAAAAAAACAAACTAACTTCGGGCCGTACACGAGCGGGACACCGCCCGGGGGCAGCCTTTAAATAGCGCCGCCCCAAGCCGCCCCAGCCCATCAGCCCCGCCTCGATCCACGCGCGCCGCCGGAGCCGCCGCCGCCGTCGACGATCCCGCCGCCCGAGGTTCGTCGCGCCTCGTTTTCCATGCCAAAAAAAGAGAAAAGAGAAAAAAAATCGGCGTCCTTCGTTTTTCTTTTTCTCGGATTAAATCCGCGATTTTTCTGATCGCGATTCCTGATCCGATTTTCGTTTTAGTTTAACTTTTCGCTCGTTTATCGGAATCTGGCAATTCAAGCGCCTAGGGATTCGTCTCAAAACCCTCTATCCGTTTAACCAACTTAAACAAGGTTTTTGTTACTGTAAAATTTTCCCTAGATCCAGATTAATAGAACGAAGTTGTTTTCTTTCGCCGTTTGACTTTCGTTGTTTCGTTCGATTTGATTCTTTTTGCCAACCGGAGTTCTTAAGTTGGTTAGATCTCTTATTTGAGTTTTACATGTGCATTAGATGAGTACTTATTGTATGCTTATTTGTTTGTCTGCGATAGAATACCCGGAGTGCGCCGCCTGTTACTTCGAATCGTTAGGTTTCACGGATCATCAGCAAGGCAAGTAACACTTTGATCATACCTTTTCTACTACCCAGTTTTATTGCATTAGATCAATCCTCACACATTGCATGATTAGGATCTAATTAAATTGTGGGATGGGAAGTAGATGAGGTAGTACCTATTACCTGTTTATTATCAAACCTTTGGGAGTTACTTCTACGTTTGCTTATTATGCCATGCTATGCTAGTAGACGTGGATTGGGTGAGTGAAATCCATGACAAATGTGAGATTGTTAATTAATGGTTTATCTAAGGTGGCAACTTAAACACACATCTGGGTGGATTGAGGCACCTGGGTATTCCAGGACTTGCCTGTTTTCTTTTGGACCGCCACCCAGGCTCAAAGGGATCATGAGACTATTCATACTAGAAACTTCCGTGTGCAGCCACAAGCTATTATGGGCTCTAGCATAGTTGACTAAGTCGTGCGAACTCTTACAGTGGTAGACTAGCAGATGTAGGGTATGTAGGTGGTACGGTCTACCCATCGTAAGGTGCTAGCGCTTCTGAAAGACTATGTCTCGGTCATCCGTCTTCTCAAACACCATGTAGTGCAAGAAACCAAACGGAGGCGATCGAGTCTTGTGGGGAAAAGTGCGCAAACCTCTGCAGAGTGTAACAAAATAATCATGGTTAGCCGTGTCCCCGGTTATGGACATCTTGAGTATCTAGTACTTGGATTTTCATGTGAATCTCAACATGTTACTCTAAATTAATTTTGTTGGGTTATGCTTAATAATGATGCTTAATTGGGATCGAGAATGCTGTCAACCATTCTCAATGTTTAACAACCACCATGATAGTAATTAAATTTTATTCCTTTGAAGTAGGGAAAAATTGGCTTTACGCAAAACTGTAACCATAGAGCTTTCCACCAGCCAAATATGCATATAGTATAGCTGTTTCATTCCATTACTCTCTATGTGTTACCTTGCCAGCATATTCCATGTGTTGACCCGTTTTCGGGCTGCAACGTTAATGTTGCAGACTTTTCAGACGATGATTAAGGAGTTTTAGGTCGTGGTTCTATACTCAGTGATGTCGTTGGAGTTGATGGACTCACTTATCTTCCAAGCCTTCCGTTGTTATCGTTATTAGATGGCCTTAAGCCATATTTATTGTAATAAGTTCTCTTTTGAGACACTCGATGTAATAAGTGTGTGATTACTACTCTGCTATAAATCCTCCGAGTACTGTGTGGTGTCAGCATTACTGATCCAGGGATGACACCGGAGCACAGAGATCAGACTGTTTGAGGTCTGGTCGCTACAGGATCGGTGATAGAGAATTATGCCGGATGTGGCTCATCATGTAATAGTCATAACCTAGGGTGACAAAGAACTAGCTCCAATTCATCAATGTAATGTAGGCATGTATTCCGAATATAGTCATACGTGCTTATGGAAAAGAACTTGCATGACATCTTTTGTCCTACCCTCCCGTGGCAGCGGGGTCCTAGCGGAAACTAAGGGATATTAAGGCATCCTTTTAATAGAGTAACAGACCAAAGCATTAACACATAGTGAATACATGAACTCCTCAAACTACGGTCATCACCAGGAGTGGTCCCCATTATTGTCACTTCGGGGTTGCCGGATCATAGCACATAGTAGGTCACTATAGACTTGCAAGATAGGATCAAGAACTCACATATATTCATGAAAACATAATAGGTTCAGATATGAAATCATGGCACTCGTAGTGACAAGCATTAAGCATAGAAAAGTCATAGCAACATCAATCTCAGAACATAGTGGATACTAGGGATCAAACCCTAACAAAACTAACTTGATTACATGATAAATCTCATCCAACCCATCACCGTCCAGCAAGTCTATGATGGAATTACTCACGCACGACGGTGAGCATCATGAAATTGGTGATGGAGGATGGTTGATGATGACGATGGCGACGGATTCCCCTAACGGACTCCAGGTCAGCCCTCCCGAGAAAGTTTAGGGCTTGGCAGCGGCTCCGTATCGTAAAACGCAATGAATCTTTCTCTCTGATTTTTTTCTCTCCGAACACGAATATATAGAGTTGGAGTTGAGGTCGGAGGAGCTCCAGGGGGCTCACGAGGAAGGGGGGCGCGCCCAGGGGGGCAGGCGCGCCCCACACCCTCGTGGCTAGGGTGTGGACCCCCTAGTCTTGATCTTTTGCCAGTATTTTTTATTATTTCCAAAAATAATCTTCGTGAAGTTTCAGGTCATTCCGAGAACTTTTGTTTCTGCACATAAATAACACCATGGCAATTCTGCTGAAAACAGCGCCAGTCTGGGTTAGTTCCATTCAAGTCATGCAAGTTAGAGTCCAAAACAAGGGCAAAAGTGTTTGGAAAAGTAGATACGACGGAGACATATCAACTCCCCCAAGCTTAAACCTTTGCTTGTCCTCAAGCAATTCAGTTGAAAAACCGAAGTGATAAAGAGAAACTTTTACAAACTCTGTTTGCTCTTGTTGTTGTAAATATGTAAAGCCAGCATTCAAGTTTTCAGCAAAGATTATAAACTAAGCATATTCACAATAATGCTTAGGTCTCATGTTTACTCGTATCAATGGCATAATCAACTAGCGAGCAATAATAATAAATCTCGGGTGACAACACTTTCTCAAAACAATCATAATATGATATAACAAGATGGTATCTCGCTAGTCCTTTCGTAGACTGCAAAACCTAAATGCAGAGCACCTTTAAAGATCAAGGACTGACTAGACATTGTAATTCATGGTAAAAGAGATCCAGTCAAGTCATACTCGATGTAAACTAATCGGTAATGAATGCAAATGACAGAGGTACTCTCCAGCGGGTGCTTTTTAATAAGAGGAGGATGACTCGGCATAAAAGTAAATAGATAGGCCCTTCGCAGAGGGAAGCAGGGATTTGTAGAGGTGCCAGAGCTCGGTTTTGAAATAGAGATGAATAATATTTTGAGCGGTATACTTTCATTGTCAACATAACAACCAAGAGATGGCGATATCTTCCATGCTACACACATTATAGGTAGTTCCCAAGCAGAATGGTAAAGTTTACACTCCCCCTCCACCAACAAGCATCAATCCATGGCTTGCTCGAAACAACGATTGCCTCCAACTAACAACAGTCCCAGGGGGAGTTTTGTTTGCAATTATTTTGATTTGATTTTCATAAAGCATGGGACTGGGCATCCCGGTGACTAGCCATTTTCTCATGAGTGAGGAGCAGAGTCCACTCCTCTTTAGAATAACCCGCCTAACATGGAAGATATGGACAGCCCTAGTTGATACATGAGCTATTCGAGCATACAAAACAGGATATTTATTTGAAGGTTTAGAGTTTGGCACATACAAATTTACTTGGAACGGCAGGTAGATACCGTATATAGGTAGGTATGGTGGACTCATATGGAACAACTTTGCGGTTTATGGAATTGGATGCACAAGCAGTATTCCCTCTTAGTACAAGTAAAGTCTAGCAAAAGACTAGGAAGCGACCAACTAGAGAGCGACAACAGCCATGAACATGCATTAAAGTTAATGAACATTGAGTGCAAGCATGAGTAGGATATAATCCACCATGAACATAAATAGTGAAGGCTATGTTGATTTTGTTTCAACTACATGCGTGAACATGTGCCAAGCCAAGTCACTTAAATCATTCAGAGGAGGATACACCCTATCATACCACATCACAACCATTTTAATAGCATGTTGACATGCAAGGTAAACCATTATAAGCTCCTAGCTAATTAAGCATGGCATAAGAAACTATGATCTCTAATTGTCATCACAAACATGTTTATTCATAATAGGTTGAATCAGGAACGATGAACTAATCATATTGTCAATTCAACCACACCTGGAAACTTAATATCTGCAACAAGGTATTCAGTAGCAAAGTAATATGATAGTAGTGGTAACGGTGGTAAAAGGTAACGGTAACAAAAGTAATATTTTTGGTGTTTTATAGTGATGATAACAATAGCAACGGAAAAGTAAATAAGCGAAGAACAATATATGGAAAGCTCATAGGCAATGGATCGGTGATAGAAAATTATGCCGAATGTGGTTCATCATGTAACAGTCATAACCTAGGGTGACACAGAACTAGCTCCAATTCATCAATGTAATGTAGGCATGCATTCCGAATATAGTCATACGTGCTTATGGAAAAGAACTTGCATGACATATTTTGTCCTACCCTCCCATGGCAGCGGGGTCCTAGCGGAAACTAAGAGATATTAAGGCCTCCTTTTAATAGAGTACCGGACCAAAGCATTAACACATAGTGAATACATGAACTCCTCAAACTACGGTCGTCACCGGGAGTGGTCCCAATTATTGTCACTTCGGGGTTGCCGGATCATAACACATAGTAGGTGACTATAGACTTGCAAGATAGGATCAAGAACTCACATATATTCATGAAAACATAATAGGTTCATATCTGAAATCATGGCACTCGGGCCCTAGTGACAAGCATTAAGCATAGCAAAGTCATAGCAACATCAATCTCATAACATAGTGGTTACTAGGGATCAAACCCTAACAAAACTAACTCGATTACATGATAAATCTCATCCAACCCATCACCGTCCAGAAAGCCTATGATGGAATTACTCACGTACAGCGGTGAGCATCATGAAATTGGTGATGGAGGATGGTTGATGATGATGATGGCGATGGATTCCCCTCTCTGGAGCCCCGAACGGACTCCAGATCAGCCCTCCTGAGAGAGTTTAGGGCTTGGCGGCGGCTCCGTATCGTAAAACGTGATGAATCTTTCTCTTTGATTTTTCTCTCTACGAGCACGAATATATAGGGTTGGAGTTGAGGTCGGAGGAGCTCTAGGGGGCCCACGAGGTAGGGGGCGCGCCCCACACCCTCATGGCTAGGGTGTGGGCCCCCTGGTCTTGATCTTTTGCCAGTATTTTTATTATTTCCAAAAATAATCTCCGTGAAGTTTCAGGTCATTCCGAGAACTTTTGTTTCTGCACATAAATAACACCATGGAAATTCTGCTGAAAACAACGTCAGTCCGGGTTAGTTCCATTCAAATCATGCAAGTTAGAGTCCAAAACAAGGGCAAAAGTGTTTGGAAAAGTGGATACGACAGAGACGTATCATCTGGCTGCCCTGCCCAAAGACCCAGCTATTCCTCGTTTGACGAAGATGCTAGTTCCGGCACCGTATCGGGCACCGGAAAACAAGGCCAGGAAGAAGAGCAAGGAGGTACGAAGTGGCCTTCGCCGCAAAGGTAATTCGGACATAGCGTCCGAAGATACTGGAGCTCTCTCCTCCCACGATGAAGACGAGGTGGAAGTAGTGGAGAATAATTCTCTGTCGGTGTACAAAAAGAGGGGTACACTTTTTGTACTCCTATAACTGTGCACGGGCAGTCTGAGCCACGGGCAGCACCACACTGAGCAAGGCAAGGGAGGTGAGCCAAGGTAAGGCCGAAGTTCAGGAGAAGCAGAACGACGCCAAGACCAAGCCCACAAAGAGCAAAGGAGACAAAGAGGACTCCCCCCGGCAAGATCCTTGCCGGGAGGCGGTTTTAGCAAACCCGGCAAGACCCTTGCCGTGGCAGCTCGACCCACACCTATGGAGTGAGTCACCCTTGAGTCCACTGCCCCCATGGGGCAACGATTCGGGAGACATCCCCGTGGTGGCATGCAGATCTTTGTGAAGACATTCAAGATCAGATACACCCTTTAGAAGATGATGATCCTTGGCGGGATCCCAGCCAAGGAGGACCACAAGGCCCTCGACAAGAGCCTTGCCGGGGATGACAGCAAGCGCCACGGCAAGACCCTTGCCGGGGCCTCGGCAAGGCCCTTGCCAAGAACACCCGTAGGGCCACCATCAGGCCCACGCCAGTCAAACCTCCACCGCCGTTCGCATGCAGCTGCCGACCCAACCAGCTGGGCAGGCACCTGCGTGGCGGCATGCAGATCTTTGTGGAGACCCACCACTGCGCCACCTCAGCTGCCTGCCTGCCTACATGGCACCACGGGCGCCGCTGGCCAGGCCGCGTGTCGACACGAGAGGGAGCGGCGATGGAAGAGACAGGGCTCTCCCCCGTCCCCGATAAAGCAAGGACACCTGGGCAAGACACATTAAATGCGCCTTGTCATGTAATGCAAGGGATAACCTCACATCACTGTACCCTTTCCACCTCCTGTGTGCCACTGTGGCAACCCCTTTCCTATAAAAGGAGGCCCGAGGCGACCAGGAGGAGAATTCAGCTTTTTGGAGCTCCTCACGCCCCATAGCTAGCTCAAGAACACAAATATACAATCCACCAAAGCAGGAGTGGGGTTTTACGCATCCTCGTGACCCGAACCTGGATAAACGAACCGTGTGCTATCTGTTTGATCCGCTCTTCTCACGACCCCGCGCCCCACAACTGTAGTAGGGATTCTTGTGATCCCATAGGTGTCGTTCCCACCGACATCTTTGGCGCGCCAGGTAGGGGGCGCCGTTGTGAGAATCAGCTTTAGCAGTTAGTTCGACGCTTCTTCATCGTCATGGCGCCCAAGAAGAAGACGACGGTGGCGGTTGGCCCGTCGGAAGCCAGACATCCCGTCCCGACGCGGGCGAGCAGCGGACCGGTCGCAGAAAGGACCCGGGGCGCCGTTCGCGAACACCAACACCGTCCCATCAGCCAGAGTTTGGGAGGCGGCGATGTTCGTGCGCCTGGTAACGGGCCGCACGCCGCCAAATCCAAAGACGGAGCCATGCCCTCCGCGGGTGGCGCGGGGCCTTCCAAGATTGCTGCCACCCGGCCCGAAGGCGATGCGAGGGCCTCCAAGACTCCCACGCCGGCGCCGACAGCGCGCTCCTCTCAAGCGGCGCGCGACGAACGGCGTAATCACGCCGAAGGCCCCGGGCGTCGCTGCGGGAAGAACCCCGAGCGCCACTCCTGGGAGGGAGAAGACCTGCCCGCTCGCCGAGGCGCTCGTGGAAGATGGCATGCGACCGCGGGGTCGTGATAGAGCTCCTTTTGATAAGGTCAGAAGTCGAAGCGCGTCGCGATCCGTGCAGGTTTCGCTGCCACCAACGCCAGCAGAAGCCCTGGCAAGCGCGCAGTTGCTCCTCGATTTTCCTCCCACTACAGGGAAACTCGACGAATGGAGAGCCACTATCCAAAGCCTTGTTGCGGTGGCCAACAAAGACGAACCGAGTCCGGTGGAGCCCCCGGGTCGACGCTCCGACGGAGTCCCACGCATCGTCTGACCCATGGACCCACTGTGACCAGCGCCAAGTCCTTCGGGAACGAGAACATGAAGACGCTCGAACCACTATCGAGCGTCGGCGCGGAGCGCGCCACCATTCAGACAGGCGAGCAGGGCCTGCTGTGAACCACCCGGCACCGGAGAGCCTTGGAGGCCTACCTTACGAGGTAGGCTGTCCGGCTTTTACCCGTGAGCTGCGGCAGTTCCAGTGGCCCACTCACCGCACCTTCAAACCTGACGTGGGTGAAAAGTACAGCTGCAAGACCCAGCCGTCCGAGTTCCTCAGCATCTACACCATTGTGATGCAAGCTGCCGGAGCCCGCGACGATAAGGTGCTTGCGAATTACTTTCTGTTGGCTCTTAAACCCAACGCCATGTCATGGTTGATGCACTTGCCAGTAGACTCTATTTCCTCCTAGTTGGATTTGTGCCATGAGTTTGTGGACGCCTTTACTGGAGGCCACCAAGCCCATGGCCAACCGAGCGACCTGCACGTCATTCCCCAGAAGGGAGGCGAGAGTCTCCGCAAGTATATACAGAGGTTCAGCCGGATACAGTACAATATCCCTGATGTTCACCCTGCCGCCATCATCAGCGCGTTCCATCAGAACATGCATAACCGCAAGATGCGCGAAGAGCTGGCAATGAACAAGGTGAAAGATGTAGCAGAACTCTATGTTCTTGCTGACAGATGTGCCCGGGCTGAAGAGGGAAGGAAGTACCCCGGCAAAGACGCCGGCGTGGAAACCAACTCCTCAGATGAAGATACTACCACCTCGGCGAAGAAGGGCCGGCGCCGCAACAGGAAGCGCAAAGGTAAAGCCATGCTTGCCATCGAGGGATCTGATGACACCGGCTCCACCAAGAAAACCAAGGCAGATGACCCCGGCAAGGAAATTGCCGGATGTGTCGCCTGCCGGGCCTTGGCGGTTGCCGAGAAGCCAGGAAACTCCGACAAGCGATATTGCAAGATCCATCGCACCAAAGGCCATGCTCTCTAAGACTGCCGACAGGTTGAGCTCCTCGCTAAGAAGCAGAGGGCTAAATATGAGAGGCGGGATAAGGAGAAGGGCCAAGATGGTGCTAAGGGGTCCAGCAAGAAGCGTGACAGCCAGGCGGGCCGTCGCGGCAAGGATAAACAACAGGAGAGGCCCGCCCGGGGCCGTGACAAAAAGCCAGAAGACGACGATCACGAAGAGGACGACGAATCTGGCGACCAAGAGTTTCAGAAAGCTACAGAGGCCATGTGCGTCGATGGCGGCGCCTCGCTGCATACTTCTCACCGCCAGCTTAAACAGTGGGCGCGAGAGATTACAGCGGCACAGCCGTCGTTTGATGCCCAAAGGCCACTGAAGTGGTCCTGCACACCTATCATTTTTGACACTGAGGATCACCCTGATCGCACTAGTGTGGTCGGGTGCTTGCCATTGTTGGTTTCACCAACAATACGCAACCTCAAGGTGACAAAGATGCTAGTCGATGGCGGGGTCGGTCTGAACTTGATCTTGCCTGCCGTGATCGAGAAACTGCAGATTCCTGATGGAGACCTCGAAGAGACAGGCACGTTTTAGGGGGTCAACCCGGGAAGAAGCCAACCTAAGGGAAAGGTCACGCTGCCCGTGACTTTTGGAAGCAATTTGAACTACAGGACGGAGAGGATCGTGTTTGATGTTGCCAAGATCCCCTTGCCTTACAACGGGATCCTTGGCCGCCTAGTGCTGGCCAAGTTCATGGCGGCATCACACTACGCCTACAACACCCTGAAGATGCCAGGACCTGTGACGATCATCACCATCCCCTCCGATAAGAAAGATGCACTGATTTGCGCTGACCAACTATAGTAGCAAGCAGTTCCAGCAGCTGCCGCCACTAGGGCACTTGCTCCTGCCGCGGGGACCCCGGGAGGGAAGAAGAAGAAGACCGGTGAGACCTCGGACACCCACTCCGGCAAGCGCACCTCTTCGGAGTGTAGCGCTCCCGTCAAGGACGTGCCAGAGAGCTCCACCGTCGGAAACAAGAAGCCCAGGGCCATACCACCGGGAACCAAGAAGGTTTTTGTCAATGAGGACGGCACGGGAGGGGCTTTCACCATAAGCTCCACCCTTGACGACAAATAGGAAGACGCGCTCGTCACCTTCCTGCGGGCGAATGTTGATGTGTTTGCATGGCAAGCTTCCGACATCCCTGGCGTTCCCAGGGAGGTGATTGAGCACCACCTTGCTGTCTGTCCTCATGCGCGGCCCGTCAAGCAGAAGGTCAGAAAGCAAGCTTTGGAACGTCAAGAGTTCATCACAGAGGAGATCCGGAAACTGGAAGCAGCGGGTTTGGTAAGAGGAGTGCTCCATCCAACGTGGTTGGCCAATCCGGTCATAGTGCGCGAGGCTAATGGGAAGTGGAGGTTGTGTATTGATTACATAGATATCAATAAGGCTTGTCCTAAGGACCCCTTCCCTTTGCCGCGCATTGACCAGATTGTTGATCCACAGCTGGGTGTGATCTGTTGTCATTCCTCGATGCCTACTCCGGCTACCACCAGATCTTCATGACAAGAGAAGACGAAGAGAAAACAACATTCATCACCCCATGTGGTACGTATTGTTTCATGCGGATGGCTTTCGGGCTGAAGAGTGCTGGTTTGACGTTTGCAAGGGCGGTCCAGATTGGTTTTGAACCCTAGCTCCATAGAAATATAGAAGCTTATATGGATGACATAGTGGTCAAAACCAAGGACAGGGCAACCCTCATACAGGATTTGCAAGAAACATTTGCAAACCTGCGCAAGATCAATCTCAAGCTGAACCCCGAGAAGTGCGTCTTTGGTGTCCCGTACGGCAAGCTTCTCGGGTTCTTTGTATCACAGTGTGGGATAGAGAACAATTCGGACAAGATCAAAGCTATAGAGCAGATTGAAGCACCCAAGCAAATCAAGGATGTGCGCCGGCTTGCTGGTTGCGTCGCCGCCATGGGCAGATTCATTTCCAAGTCTGTTGAGCGCGCCCTTCCCCTTTTCAAGATCCTGAAAAAGACGGGCCCGATGGAGTGGACGCCAGAAGCCGAAGCAGCATTGCAAGATTTGAATAAGTACCTCTCCTCTGCGCCAATACTAGTTGTCCCTAGGCCACAGGAGTCGTTGCTGCTATACCTGGCGGCAACGAACCAGGTGGTCAGCGCCGCACTAGTGGCGCAGAGAGAGGTTGATGACGAGGTAATGGCAGCGACAGAGCCCGACACCACCAATGCAGAGACGACACAGCCAGTTGAAGTGCCGCCGAAGAAGAAAATGATGCAGCACCCGGTCTACTTTGTTAGTTCCCTCCTGCAGGGAGCTAGATCAAGGTACTCCGGCGTGGAGAAACTGCTCTTCGGCCTTCTTATGGCCTCGAGGAAGCTGCGTCACTACTTCCAGGCACACGAGATCACTGTCGTCAGTCGCCTCCCTCTGCAACGGATATTGCACAATCCAGATGCAACGGGAAGAATTGTGGAATGGGCACTGGAGCTGTCCAGCTTTGGCCTCAAGTTTGAAAGTACTTCGATGATTCAGAGCCGAGTCTTGGCGGAGTTCATTGCAAAGTGGACCACAACGCCTAACGAAGAAGCCCAAGAGACTGCTCTCCCTGGCAAGGAGGCAAGTTGTAGTTGGATCATGTACTTTGATGGAGCTTTCTCCTTACACGGCGCCGGGGCTGGCGTACTGCTTGTCGCACCCACCGGAGAGCACCTCAAGTACGTGATCTAGATGCACTTCCCCAGGGAGGTGTCAACAAACAATACAGCAGAGTATGAAGGGCTGCTTGCCGGTCTTAGGATCACGGCGGACCTCGGAATCAAGAAGCTTATCGTCAGGGGCGACTCGCAGCTCGTCGTCAAGCAAGTCAACAAGGACTACCAGAGCCCGTTGATGAAGGCCTACGTCGATGAAGTGAGAAAGCTGGAAGAGCGTTTCGACAATATATAGGCTGAATATGTTCCCCCAGCGGAGAACGATATCGCTGATTACCTATCAAAACACGCTGCTCTCAAGCTACCTGTGGAACCAGGTACCTTTGTGCTCTAGCTAACTCAACCATCCGTTGATCCATCAACAGAGCAGAACAAGAGGAGGAAATCAGGACCCGGCAAGTACTTTCCCGCCGAGCTCCCCGGAGCCGCCGGCAAGGATGTTACCGGGGACACTGAACCTACCACGGGACGGCTAGCTCCGGTGGAGCGTCAAACTCTTGCATTCTAGACAGCCGCTCCCATAGCGGAGGAAATGCCTTTAGTCCTTGCTGTCAAGCCCCAGGCTCCAGCGTGGGCACAGCATACCGTCCGATTCCTCCAAACAGGGGAACTTCCTGAAGAGCAGGAAGAAGCGGACAAAGTAGCCCGTCGCTCTACCATGTACCAGTTCATCGATGACGTCCTGTACAGAAAGAGGCCGAACGGTGTGAAATTGAAGTGTATCCCTCGGGAGGAAGGACTGGAGCTGTTGGCGGAGATACACGGAGGCATATGTGGATCCCACATCGGGTCAAGGGCCCTTGCCGGCAAGGCATTTCGGCAAGGCTTCTTCTGGCCCACCGCCCTCCAGGATGCTACGACACCAGTCACCAGGTGTGAAGCGTGTCAGTTCCATTCAAAGAAGCTTCATCAGCCAGCTCATGCCCTTCAAACCATTCCTCTCTCCTGGCCCTTCTCGGTCTGGGGGCTCGACATACTGCGCCCTTTCCCCCGCGCTGTCGGGGGCTTTGAGTACTTGTACGTTGCAATCGGCAAGTTCACAAAGTGGCCGGAGGTGGAGGCAGTGAGGAAGGTCACAGCTCAGTCAGCCGTCAAGTTCTTCAAGGGACTAGTGTGCCGTTTTGGTGTACCCAACAGGGTCATCACCGACAATGGCACACAGTTCACAAGCTGCACCTTCATGCAACATATCCAAGACCTCGGCAGCAAAGTCTGTTTCGCTTCCGTTGCTCACCCACGAAGCAATGGTCAAGCTGAGAGGGCAAACGCTGAAGTACTGCGAGGCTTAAGGACCAAGACCTTTGACAGGCTGCACAAGAGTGGAAGGCGCTGGATTAATGAGTTGCTGACGGTTCTTTGGACGATCAGGACGACGCCAAATTGAGCCACCGGCCAGACACCCTTTGCCCTAGTATACGGGGCAGAAGCAGTTCTCCCCACTGAACTCATATACGGGTCACCTCGAGTGCTCGCTTATGATGAGCTTGAGCAAGAGAAACTGTGGCAAGATGATGCAATGCTCCTTGAGGAAGATCATCTTCGGGCGGCTGTGAGAGCAGCACGCTACCAGCAAGCCTTGCGCCGCTACCATAGCTGCAAGGTTCATGCCTAAAGCCTTGAGGAAGGCGACCTTGTCCTTCGGCGCGTCCAATCGGCCAAGAATTCCAACAAGTTGACGCCAAAGTGGGAAGGCCCTTATCGGGTAATACGAGTCACCAGGCCCGGCGCAGTCCGCCTGGAGACCGAAGATGCCATTCCGGTGAGTAACTCCTAGAACATTGAGCATCTTCGCAAGTTTTACCCGTGAGGCGCGGCTTGCCGGGCCCCCTGGCAAGCCACCTTTTGTACAAGCATTGCCGATGATGCATGTAACCCTTTTTACAAAGCCAGGCGCAGACCCTGAGCACAAAAAAATGAAGCGTTGGCGCCCTAAGTTATAACATGCATGCTAGGTCGAGTCTCGTCCTTGGTTAGGGTTGATAGTGCTTAGCGGCGACTAACCCCTATCTTAGAGGTCGAGTGTGCGTCTCTTTGCCGTTCTTTCGTCTTCTTTGGTTCGCAGGACTCACAGATATCCTTGCCGGATCACTTGAGGACGAAAAAGAGAAGAGGGACAGACCAGCATCTAGACCCCGGCGAGCCAGTATTGCCGGGGGCTGCAAGAGCAAAGATTCACCCACGGCAAACCAGAGTTGTCGGGGGCTACAGCTTCAGATAAGTTCTTCATCCCTTATCATGCATTCCCTTATGGACTGAGGTATGTGAAACCTCGTTTTTTCCTAAAGCTACCGTGCTCCCCTAACTCTAGGCCCTAGGGCTCGTTCCACGGGCCAGGTTTGGTCGTAGTCGCAGCAGCGAGAGGATGAAACAACGAGCCAGAACCCGCCTCATCCCTGCCTCCGCCAAAGGCATGAGGAAGGTCGAGCGAAGTGGGGAGATGGCAAGGCCTGTTGCCAGGCAAGGAAATGTTTATCTTGAAGATATCAAGGATTTACTCCTTGTCGTGGGTTCCACCCGCAAACAAATGACCCGGCAAGCATCCCTTTTTCATTAACAACATTCCACTCACGTACAGTCCATAGGGAATAAAAACATGAATGATGGGATTACAAGTTTTAAATTCAACAAAGGCCCGAAGGCTTACAAACTAAAAAGAGATAAGGTGCCTGTAATCCCTTTCTTGTCCCTCTCCTCAGGAGGCAGGTCAAGGAGGCAAAAGAGACAAAAGGAGCTCCTAGGCGAGCTACGGGTGGCAGAAGACACCAAGAGAACATCTTGGTGGCCGTCCAAAGGCTGGATGGTGATGGCGGCACCGGAAGCAGAGCTCGAAGACGAGGCGGCAGGACGTTAGCATGCGTCGAAGGCGTCGGTGCCCGCGTACTCTGACTTGACGGCCTTGCAGCCCGCCCTCTTCCTCTTCTGCAGCCTCCCAATGCCAGCCGCCCAAGGAGACGACCCCAAGAAGTTCAGGGCGCCGACGACGCGGATGATGGGGTCGCCAGTGCCGCACGGAGCGGCACCTGACACCTAATCGGACCCATCATCCTGCCGCCTACTACCCTCGTCGTCGCTGCCGCTATCCTTCTCGTCACTCCCGCCCGAGGAGGAGTCTTCACTATCAGAAGAGCTCTCCACGCAGCACCTTGGACGGGTCCCAAAGCACCCGAAGACCTTGACGGAGAGAAGGCCACCCTCCATCAGCTTAAAAAGGAGAGTGAGCCCCTCCGTCAAGCGGTGGATATGGGCAAACGTCTTCCATCCCCGACGGAGATCCATCACGTGAGGGGTAGGGAAGTCGACGCGGGCCCGCGTGCCACTGATCCCGCAGCCCCTCATGTGCAGCCACAACGACTCCGGCGGATCCAGCTCCATCTCCCGTGCGAATGGAGTCGGGAGACGAAGACGACGGCGAGGCGGCCGATGCAGCCTGACGAAGAACTCGCAAGGGTCATCCCCAACGTGGCCCTCCATGGGGGGAGGAACTGCTGGCGGAGGCGAGGCCGGCGCACCGCCCCGTCCTCCTCTTCCCCGAGCGCCTCGGCCTCGCCCACGGCCTCGCCCCTCCCCCTTCCCCTCACGACTGGCTCTACCACCGCGGGTGCAGGAGAAGGAGGGACGCGTTGTCGAGCGGCGACCCTCGCCGCCACCGTTGAAGGACCAGGATTCCCTCTCTCCATCGCGGATGGAAGAGGGGAGCAGAAGCTGAAGGAAGGAGGAGATGAAGGAATGTGGGACGCCATCCCCCCTCCCGCTCTTTATAAAGGAACGGGGTGGGGGCTCGGCCAAGGGTGTGATCATAGGGAGTGGACGCCTTGAAGACCACGCCTCGGCCCCGTTCAGTAAATGGGCCGCGCCTCCACGCCTCCCTCCGTTTATGGGGAGGGCGCAAACCACCCCCTTTACTACGACGTGACGCATGCATGCAGAGCTCAGCCCCACGCATGCCGCCCACGTCACACACGCCTCCCCACGCTGCGCCACGCGCCGGAAGCATGGGAAGCACAGCGCACGAAGAAACTTACCGCGGTAAAAACCGCCACGCCTGCCCGGACACCGTTTTTGGGCCTAGCCCAACGACGCGATTGCGCTTAAGTGTGGCCCAGGCCCGTGGGCTCCTGTCGGTGTACAAAAAGAGGGGTACACTTTTTGTACCCCTATAACTGTGCACGGGCAGTCTGAGCCACGGGCACCACCACACTGAGCAAGGCAAGGGAGGTGAGCCAAGGTAAGGCCGAAGCTCAGGAGAAGCAGAAAGACGCCAAGACCAAGCCCACAAAGAGCAAAGAAGATGAAGCGCACTCCCCCCGGCAAGATCCTTGCCGGGAGGCAGTTTTAGCAAACCCGGCAAGACCCTTGCCGTGGCAGCTCGCCCCACACCTACAGAGTGAGTCACCCTTGAGTCCACTGCCCCCATGGGGCAACGATTCGGGAGACATCCCCGTGGTGGCATGCAGATCTTTGTGAAGACATTCAAGATCAGATACACCCTTTAGAAGATGATGGTCCTTGGCGGGATCCCAGCCAAGGAGGACCACAAGGCCCCCGACAAGAGCCTTGCCGGGGATGACAGCAGGCGCCACGGCAAGACCCTTGCCGGGGCCCCGGGAGGCCCTTGCCAAGAACACCCGTAGGGCCACCATCAGGCCCATGCCAGTCAAACCTCCACCGCCGTTCGCATGCAGCTGCCGACCCAACCAGCTGGGCAGGCACCTACGTGGCGGCATGCAGATCTTCGTGGAGACCCACCACTGCGCCACCTCAGCTGCCTGCCTGCCTACATGGCACCGCGGGCGCCGCTGGCCAGGGCGCGTGTCGACACGAGAGGGAGCGGTGACGGACGAGACATGGCTCTCCCCCGTCCCCGATAAAGCAAGGACACCTGGGCAAGATGCATTAAATGCGCCTTGTCATGTAATGCAAGGGATAACCTCACATCACTGTACTGTACCCTTTCCTCCTCCTGTGTGCCACTATGGCAACCCCTTTCCTATAAAAGGAGGCCCGAGGCGACCAGGAGGAGGATTCGGCTTTTTGGAGCTCCTCACACCCCATAGCTAGCTCAAGAACACAGATATACAATCCACCAAAGCAGGAGTAGGGTTTTACACATCCTCGTGGCCCGAACCTGGATAAACGAACCGTGTGCTATTTGATCCGCTCTTCTCACGACCCCGCGCCCCGCAACCGTAGTAGGGATTCTTGTGATCCCATAGGTGTCGTTCCCACCGACATTCTCCCCCTAAGGGGGGAAAGAATAAAAGGGTGGCTTCCGTGGATCTAGAGGCGGAGGCGTCCAAGAAGGGGAAACTCTCCCTTTCAGACGATTCGGAATTGGACGTCGAGGCCATCCCCGAATGGAATCCCAGGCCCAAGCCTTCGGCCGAATCATAAGTATTTAAGGATAATGTATGTATCCGGCTTCATGCCTTGCGATCCTAATACACAGAATCACATATTGTAGTCTAGCCCGCGATCTCCCCCGGCAAAATCATCGTCTTCTTGGAATTCGCTGGGCTCACACATGATGGAGACCGAGTCGTCTCCACCGGCGTCCCCACCCAATGATACGGACAACACTAAAGTGTTGTCCCGAAGGACCCCTCCAGGCCATGGAGAGGTGTAGGAAGCCGTCAAGGTGGCGCCATAGGGTAATACCTCTGCCATCGAAAACATGGGGGAACTGACCCCCATGGAGACTGGCGACGGGGGCCATGCCCAATTCGGCCCCCAACCAAATATCATTTCATAGACCGACACGGCTCCGGAATCAGGCGAGCAACCTCCTTCGAAAGAAGGGGGTGCGTCGACTCCGCCGGCGACCTCTGTCAATCTAGAGGCGCCGTACACTCTGGTGGAAGTGCTTCAGAGCGCCTCGATTGTTGAGGAACATTGTACCCTTATGGGTATGGTGTTTGAAAAGGTTCGGTCCGCTAAAAGCAGATTAAACGAAGCCTACACCTGCCTTTTAACAGACCTTGAGGTATGGGATGTAGTACTTTTTATCTATATAGAAGGATGCTTGTGTATAGTTAGTAGCCCCTGAGACTCTGTTCGGCATTCGTGAAGAGAGGCCGAACAAATGATCGAATATTTCGCCAGAGATGATCATACATGTCTATTTGAACAAACAGGCTTCAAAGTTAGCGGTAGCCGCTCATACCGCCGAAGTATCTGAACTAAAGCGGAGGCTGGAGCGGGCCGATGAAGAGCTCATCCGCACCAACAAACGATTGGAGGAGAAGCAAGGTATGTGATACCTTTTCATATCTGAAATGATATGACTTGCTGGTTTATTATCTTGCTGAGTTTTGTAATTATGCTTATAGTTGATGTGTCTGAGGTCGAGACCCTCAAGAACGCGCTGGCCGAAGCCAAGAAGGAGGTGGAGGAGGAACAAGCCACCCACCAAAAGCATGAATCAAGGGTAGAGGAAGTTCAGCAAGAGCTCCGGGATGCCATAAGAAAATGTGAGTCCTTGGAGCGCAGGATTGCAGATCAAGATGCCGAACTTGCTAAGGCCCTCCAAAGCACACAAGAGGCCCGGGTTGAAGCCCAAGGCGCCTACCGAGAGATTCAGGAGGCCAAGAAGATTGCGGCGGGTAAGGCATTTATTATGCAGAGCAAATTAGTGAGGAGAAGGTACCTCTTACTGACCCGGATTTGGAGTTCTCCAGGAGTGTTTGTGGATCTGCACCGGGAGTATTGCTGATGCTGCGGAGTTCTTCCGAGCCATAGAGGGGAGCTCGACAAAGAAGCTATTCTGGTCGTAGTACCTTGCACCAGAGCATCCAGTGCCCCTCAGCGATCAGCTAAAACAGTTGACCGAACTGCATAGGGTGGCCGGATTAGCTATGAGGGATATCATAATCCGTCTCTGGCCCGCCAAGCCCATACCCGGTAGCTACTTCGGTCTCCTGAAGTGGCTAGTCAGTGCCTGCGCCGACTGGATGCCAGAAAGTGGTCGGTTCGTATCGAAGGTGCCCGGATGGCCTTCGCCTGCACCAAGGTACAGTGGGTGAAGATGAACGCCGTCAAGCTGGCAACCGAGGGGCCACCCGCAGGCAAGGAGCACCGCACGCCGAAGCGGTATTTTGCTGAAGTCTTGGAAGGTTCCCGCATTGTAGAGGGCCAGTATTCGAAGGGCATTATATTCAAATGAATGTACCCGTGTTGCCCGAACTTTGTATTATGAAACAAGGCTTATGTATAATATGTTGCTTGTTTTACCTCTAACTCTTTTCCTCCTGTGCGGCTGTTTACGGTATTTGAGAGTTGGCCAGTCGTTGACTTCATCCCCCGTGTGGGTAGCATGGGGGTGTTCGGAATAGCACCTGGACACACTTGATCCAACGGCTTGGTCCTTGAAGGAGGTGTTAGTGCGGCGAACTAGGCAAATAGAATATGTGGCTTTATCGCTCTCACTTAGCCATAGGAGTTTGACAATAAGATTGTAGGCGCAACCCCTGGTATTATTCGATTATCCAAACTTGGGTGATGTAGACGCCTGACCGGGTGGAGACCGGTCCTTCGCGTAATGCGGAAAAAATCATGATAGATTTATACTTAGTCACCGAATAGCTGACCAGCTCTTGCTGCATCATGACAGTCAGTTTTCGGCTTTCTCTACTGAGGTGTTTATCCGGATGAACCGGAAACACAATCGCAGTAGTTCTCCCTTTACTACCATAGCTGAACAAGCGGAACGTAAGGTAGTAACCATAGGAGCGGGGCAACCCAACTATTGACCAAAGACATGATTCAGAGCCGATGCATATAATGTTATATTCGAGACGCCGAATTGTACTATCAATGTGTTCATACTTATTTTATTTTTAAGAAATGTACGTGGCCGAAAGGAGCCCCTAGCATTTTAAGTCGTACCAAGGTGTACATGGCAATCAGACGAAAAAAGAGGGAATACGGATTAGGAAATAAGCCAGTACCGAATATGTTGGGCGAAAAAACTGTTTCCGTTATAGGCTGATTCATACGTCAAAACGTATTTTTACAAATGATGCAATAAGCATCGAGGCTATTTTACATGCCGGGAACCAGGGAAAGCTGTGTGCGGGTCCTAAAAAGTAAGAGGTGATCTTTAAAGATCCTTTAGATACTCTGCCACACATTTATGCTTGTTTTCCTCCTTGGTGTATTATCCTACGAAAGGGTCAACGATCGGGTTCTCATGAGGGACCTAGAAAAGGGTCCTTGGTACCATCGGAAGGTGATGGTGGTTGTAAGGAATGTGGAAAAGAAAAAATAAGAGAAAAGAAACATGAGGGTCCAGATAGTGTCGAGCCATATTGTGGACTTTGTCTTCACTATGCCTCTGTCTTGGCCCATGGTATCTTTAGTGCGTAGTTATGTACATGTGGCACATATGCTGCAATTCGGTTGGGGCTGAGATGGAGGCCAAATTGCTAATCGAGCTCCGAACGAGCTGGACCATCGCTCTGCCGAGTAGTCCAGACGCGTTTAACAATGTCCGGGGGCTTGACTGCTGATGTAGTGTTTGGCTTGATAAGGCCGCCCTGGACCTCCGCTGCAAGGGCCGCGGTGTGCTCCTCGGTATGGAGGGAGCGCTCCGTATTTCCATTGAATGTTATAGCACCACATGGTCCGAGCATCTTCAGTTTGAGATATGCGTAATGCGGGATCGCGTTGAAGCGAGCGAATGCGGTTCATCCGAGCAGTGCATGGTAGCCGCTACAGAAGGAGACGACATCGAAGATCAAGTCCTATCTTTGGAAGTTGTCCGGCGAACCGAAGACGACTTCCAATGTGTTTGAGACCGTACAACGGGCCTCTACACCAGGTATTACTCCTTTAAAGGTAGTTTTGTGGGTTTAACTCTTTGATGAATCAATACCCATTTTGCGGACTGTGGCCTGATAGAGCAAGTTAAGGCTGTTGCCGCCGTCCATGAGGACTCGCGTAAGGTGGAATCCATCGATAATTGGGTCGAGTACCAATGCGGCCGAGCCTCCGTGACAGATACTAGTCGGATGGTCTCTAAGATTGAAAGTGATCAGACAGGCTCACCATGAATTGAATTTTGGGGCGACTGGCTCTATCGCATATACATCTCTTAGAGTGCGCTTGCGCTCCCGCTTGGGGATGTGAGTAGCGTATATCATATTCATTGTTTTGCCCTCAGGGGGATTTCTTCTCTCCCCCAGTGTTCGGTGGGTGAGGCTCATCGTCATCGTCCTCACTAGGCGAGCCCTTCTCCTTATGTCCAGTGTTTAGCTTGCCGACTTGTTTAAAGACCCAACAACTTCTGTTGGTATGGTTGGCAGGCTTGTCGGGGGTGCCATGAATTTGGCAAGGCCGATCGAGTATTCAGTCCAGGCTAGATGAACTGTCTTTATTTCTTTTAAATGGCTTCTTCCGTTGGCCGGATTTGGAGCCACTAAATCCGGCATTGACGGTCGTGTCTTCAGTACTATCATTGTTACTTCGAGACTTGTGTTTGTTGTGTCGGGGCCTGCCGCTGCCGTTTCTGGTTTTAGAAGTGCCAGGGTTGCTAGTACCATTGTTGCTATGGGCTAACCAGCTATACTCTCCCGCGGAAAAGCGGGTCATGAGTGCTGTAAGGGCTGCCATGGACTTTGGCTTATCTTGGCTGAGGTGTCGGGCGAGCCATTCGTCATGGATGATGTGTTTAAAGGCCGCTAGGGCTTCAGCGTCCGGAAAATCGACGATTTGGTTCTTTTTAATTAAGAACCTTGTCCAAAGTTTTCGGGCTGACTCTCCAGGTTGCTGGACTATGTGACTAAGGTCATCGGCGTCCGGGGACCGTACATAGGTACCTTGGAAGTTGTCTCTAAAGGCATCTTCCAAATCTTCCCAGCTGCTAATAGAATTCTCTGGGAGGCTATTTAGCCAGTGCCAAGCTGATCCCTTAAGCTTTAGGGGGAGGTATTTGATGGTATGTAGATCGTCACCGCGAGCCATGTGGATGTGGATAAGAAAGTCTTCAATCCATACCGCGGGATCTGTTGTACCATCATATGATTCAATGTTCACGGGTTTAAACCCTTATGGGAACTGGTGCTCCATTACTTCATCGGTGAAGCATAGGGGGTGTGCGGCGCCTCTATATCGGGCCGCGTCGTGATGTAGTTTGGATGACGTCCGAATGTAGTTTTCGGCCCGGGTGAGGTTGTGCTTGTCGTGCTAGGCCTGATGGCCGTCTTCCCATGCTGGAGCATGGCCCCGTGATCCATAAATTGATATGCTCTGACCGACTCTATTGTCCAGGTCCTGTCGTAGGTCATAGGTGTATCCTGGAGCCGCCGTTTCCCCACCTTTACGGCGAGGTGGTGCAGGCTGGTGTTCAGCTTGCGTTGCCGCTCTGTCCCGGCCACGTGGCAGTCCGTCAAGTCTGTAAGAAGCGCCATGCATTGGCGGTTTGTGCTCCAGGGCCTCATCGTCGAATTGGGGTAGCAGCTTGCACTTCGGGTAGCTCTTTGTTGGGCATTCGAGGTCGTATTCCTCGGCTGCCAGGACGTTAGTCCATCTATCATTGAGCAAATCCTGATCAATATGAAGGTGTTGTTGCTTCTTTTTCAGGCTTCTTGCAGTGGCGATTAGCCGATGCTTGAAGCGTTCTTGTTTGAGTGGTTCCTCCGGCACGATAAAATCTTCGTCGCCGAGGCTAATATCCTCTTCGGAGATCGGTAGGTAGTTGCTGTCCTCCGAGTCCTCGTTCCCGACCGGATCGTCGGGTTTACTTGCCCATCCTCCCAATCATCCTGTTCGGATGTTGGCTCTACAGGGGCTTCAAGGTCTTCGGCATTCTCTGGAGTATTATTGTCTTCGGTGCTGGTATTACCGTCTTTGTCGCTACGTGATTTTGAGCGGCACCGCTGACGTGGATGCTTCGGAGGGGCTTCGGCAGGCTTGTCCTCAAGATCCTCCTTACCGTCTTTGCCATCCTCTTTGGGTGTGTCCACCATGTACATGTCGTATTTGGAGGTGGCCGTCCATTGTCCGGTAAACTGAGGGTCTTGACCTTGTTCGTCTCCGGCATCGTCGTCCATACCGTCAATTTCCACGGAGGCATAGTCTAGTATGTCAGTTAGATCTTCGACAGTGGCTATGAAGTGGGTGGTGGGTGGGACATAAAATTCCCTACTGTCAGCCCCTAGTCTAGGCTGGGCATAATTCGGAAGCGATCCTTCCATAATGGCGAGCGATCGCGTTAAGTACAGTGCCACATTTAAAGGCGAGGGTTGGACAGAGGAACGAGAGTCCGTGGGGCAGTCCAGAGTTGGAGCCTCCTGGCGGTGCCTGCTTGGCACAGACCTTGAGAGTTCAGACTTAGAGTCTGGCGGAGTGTCTAGTGCTTCTCGATAGCAAGCTCCATAAGTGCAGAGAGTTCGGCGGGCTCTAGCCTCCCATCTTCGAACCTGATGGCCTGCTCTGGATCTGAGGCCAGAGCAGTAATCGGGGTCACGAACCCTTCGAGAATCATATCTCCTCGGATATCAGCAACATAGTTTAGGTTCCCGAAACTGATCTGGTGACCAGGGGTGTAGCTGTCAATCTGCTCGAGGTGGCCAATCGAGTTGGCTCGCAATGCGAAGCCGCCAAACATGAAAATTTGGCCTGGAGGGAAATCTCCCCCGAAACAACATCATTATGGATGATCGAATGAGCCATCGAGTCCTTTGTCAACGGCACAGAGGAACTCTCATTGAAAGCACCAATGTCGGTGTCAAAACCGGCAGATCTTGGGTAGGGGGTCCCGAACTATGCGTGTAAGGATCGAAGGTGACAGGAGGCAGGGGACACGATGTTTACCCAGGTTTGGGCCCACTTGATGGAGGTAAAACCCTACGTCCCGCTTGATTGACTTTGATGAGTATAGTTGTTACAAGAGTTGATCTACCTCGAGATCGTAATGGCTAAACCCTAGATGTCTAGCCTGTATGATTATGATTGCCTTTACAGACTAAACCCTCCTGTTTACATAGATACCGGAGGGGGCTAGGGTTGTATAGGGTCAGTTTACAGAGAAAGGAATCTTGATGTCTAAACTCCAAGCTTGCCTTCCACGCCATGGAGAGTCCCATCCGGACACGGGGGAAAGCCTTCTATCTTGTATCTTTACGGCCCACCAGTCCGGCCCATGTCACACAGCCCGGACGCCCGAGGACCCCATAATCCAAGATTCCCTCAGCACCCCAAGGTAATATTTAAGCACAAACAAGAGCCTAAGCTTGGGGATGCCTTCCAGGGCATCCCCTCTTTCATCTTCGTCTATTGGTAACTTTACTTGAGGCTATATTTTTATTCACCACATGATATGTGTTTTGCTTGGAGCCTCTTGTATGATTTGAGTCTTTACTTTTAGTTTGCCACAATCATCCTTGCTGTACACACCTTTTGAGATGGACACGCATGAATCATGATTTATTAGAATACTCTATGTGCTTCACTTATATATTTTGAGCTAGGCAATTTTGCCCTAGTGCTTCACTTATATTATTTTGAGAGTCTCTAAACGGCATGGTAATTTGCTTTGGTTATGAATTTAGTTCTAATATGATAGGCATCCAAGAGGAATATAAGAAAAACTTTCATATAAAGTGCATTGATTACTATGAGAAGTTTGATTCCTTATGATTGTTTTGAGATATAGAGATGGTGATATTAGAGTCATGCTAGTGAGTAATTGTGAATTGGAGATATACTTTTGTGAGGGTTTGTGATTCCCATAGAATGCACATATGGTGAACCATTATGTAATGAAGTTGGAGCATGAGGTATTTTTTGATTGTATTCCTTATGAGTGGCGGTCTGGGACGAGCGATGTTCTTTTCCGACCAATCTATCCCCCTAGGAGCATGAGCATAGTACGTTGTTTCGATGACTAACAGATTTTTGCAACAAGTATGTGAGTTCTTTATGACTAATGTTGAGTCCATGGATTATGCGCACTCTCACCCTTCCACCATTGCTAGCCTCTCTAGTGCCGAGCAATTTTCGCCAGTACCATACACCCGCCATATACCTTCCTCAAAACAGCCACCATTCCTACCGATGATGGCATTTCCATAGCCATTCTGAGATATATTGCCATGCAACTTTCCACCGTTCCGTTTTATTATGACATGTTCCATCATTGTCATGTTGCTTTGCATGATCATGTAGTTGACATCATATTTCTGGCAAAGCCACCTTTCATTATTCTTTCATACATGTCACTCTTGAGTCATTGCACATCTCGGTACACCGCCGGAGGCATTCATATAGAGCCATATTTTGTTCTAAGTATCGAGTTGTAATTCCTGAGTTGTAAGTAAATAAAGGTGTGATGATCTTCATTATTAGGGCATTGTCCCATGTCAGGGAAAAAATAAAAGGGAGGCCAAAGAAGCCAAACAAAAAAAGAGAGAAAAATAGAGAAGGGGAAATTTTACTATCCTTTTTCCACACTTGTGCTTCAAAGTAGCACCATGATGTGGCTTGAAGTACGTCGGTATTTCCCCAAAGAGGAAGGGATGATGAAGCACAACTACGGTAGTTATTTCCCTCGGTGATGAGACCAAGGTTATTGAACCAGTAGGAGAACCACGCAACACCACGTAAATAGCTCCTGCACACAAAGAACAAATACTTGCAACCCAGCGTAAGAGAGGGGTTGTCAATCCCTCACGGGTAAAAAGATAGGTAAAATTGTAGTAGATCGGATAAATAGATCTCGCGGGGACGCGATATAAAATAAATAAAAAATAAAAATTGCAGCATGGTATTTTTGGGTTTTTGGATTAACAGATTTGAAAAAAAAAGCAAATAAAAATAGATCGGGAAGGCAAAATATAATAAAGAACAGACACGGGGCCCGTAGATTTCACTAGTGGCTTCTCTTGAGAAAAATAGCAACGGTGGGTGAACAAATTACTGTTGGGCAATTGATAGAACTTCAAATGATCATGACGATATCCAGGCAATGATCATTATATAGGCATCACATCCAACATTAGTAGACCGACTCCTTCCTGCATCTACTACTATTACTCCACAAATCGACCGCTATCCACCATGCATCTAGTGTATTAAGTTCATGGAGAAACGGAATAATGCAATAAGAACGGTGATACTCGGGGCATCCCCAAGCTTAGTTGCTTGATACTTCTTGAATATTATGTTGAGGTGCCTCAGGCATGCCCAAGCTTATCCTTTTGCTAATCCTTGTTCCTTCATCCATCGTAAAGTCACCAAAAACTTGAAAACTTGAATCACACAAAACTCAACAAAACCTTCGTGAGATCCATTAGTATAAGAAAGAAAATCACAACTTTAAGTATTGTTGCAAACCCATTCATATTTTATTTTTGCATTATATCTGCTGTGTTCCAACTTCTGTATGGCAAAAACTCTTCAAAGAAAACCATAGATTCATCGAAACAAGCACACAACGCAAAGAAAACAGAATCTGTCAAAAACAGAATAGTCTGTAGCAATTTGGATATTTTGAATACTTCTGTAACTCCAAAAATTATGAAGTATTAGGACAGCGTGTACAATTTGTATATGAATCTTATGCAAAATGAATCAGTATTTTATCGTTCTTCTGTTAAAAATGAAAATTATTTTCCTGGGCGCAAAAGTTTCTGTTTTTCAGCAACATCAAAACAACTATTACCCAACATGATCCCAAAGGCTTTGCTTGGCATGAACACTAACTAAAACACAAAAAACACAATCATAATAGTATCATAATTTTTCAAACACTCAAGAACAGAAAGAAAAATACAAAAATAATTTTTTTTCATTGGGTTGCCTCCCAACAAGCGCTATCATTTTACGCCCCTCGCTAGGTATAAGATTTCATTGATGCTCTCATGAAAGACAAGAATTGAAGCACGAAGAGAGCATCATGATACATGTGACAAACACATTTAATTATAACATACTTCCCATGCATAGGAGTTTTATAAGCAAACACATTATCAAGACAAGAAACATCAAACATACACAAAGGAGAGGAATAAAACATTGACAATCTCAACATAACGAGAGGAAAATTAATAACATGAAAATATCTACAACCGTATTTTCCTCTCTCATAATAATTATATATAGGATCGTAATCAATTTCAATAATATAACTATCATATAAAATTTTCTCTTCACCATCCACATGCATAAAAGTTTTATGATCTTCCAAGATAGTGGGATTAACATCAACAAAAGTCACGACCTCTCCGAACCCACTTTCATAAAAAAAAATAAGATTGAACACACTCCAAATAAGTGGGATTATTTTTACCTAAAGTTGACACTCTTCCAAACCCACTTTCAAAATTATTGCAAAGAACATAGTCATCATGAGGCTTAAATAATTTGTCAAGATCATAAGAAGAATCACCCCAATCATGATCATTGCAACAAATAGTGGTCATAGAAAAATTAGCATCCCCAAGCTAGGGGTTTGGCATATTATTAACACAATTGACATTAATAGAATTTATAGTAACATCATTGCAACCATGCTTTTCATCTAAGGAGCTATCATGAATCACTTTATAATTCCTTCTTTTAACACTTCATCACAATTTTCAGATTCATGAATCTCAAGCAAAACTTCATAAAGATGATCTAGTGAACTTAATTCACTAGCAATGCGTTCAACATAATTGGGTCTCTTAAAAAGATTAGCAAGTGGATGAGGATCCATGTTAATTGATTTTTAGCAAGCAAAGATGCAAGCAAATAGAAGACACATGGCAACATAAGCAAACATTTGATCTGACGAGAAAATGGCAAATGAAAAAGAGGGGGAATAAAACGACAATTTTTTTGTGAAGTGGGGGAGAGGAAAACGAGAGGCAAATGGCAAATAATGTAAATTGCAATGAGATGATATTTGTGATTAGGAACCTAGTAGATGTTGGTGATATCTCCCCAGCAATGGTGCCAGAAATTCCTTTTGATGCGGCTTGAACTACATCAGTATTTCCCCAAACAGGAATCGTTGATGCAACACAACTACAGTAGGTATTTCCCTTAGTGATGAGACCAAGGTTATCGAACCAGTAGGAGAAGCACGCAACACCACGTAAACATCTCTTGCACACAAAAAACAAATACTTGCAACCCGACGTAAGAGAGGGGTTGTCAATCCCTCACGGGTAAAAAGATAGGTAAAATTCTAGTAGATTGGATAAATAGATCTCGCAGGAACGCGAGATAAAATAAATAAATAAAAATTGTAGCAAGGTATTTTTTGGTTTTTGGATTAATAGATCTAAAAATAAAAGCAAATAAAAATAGATTGCAAAGGCAAAATATAATAAAGAAGAGAGCCGGGGGCCGTAGATTTCACTAGTGGCTTCTCTCGAGAAAAATAGCAACGATGGGTGAACAAATTACTGTTGGGCAATTGATAGAACTTCAAATAATCATGATGATATCTAGACAATGATCATTATATAGGCATCATGTCCAAGATTTGTAGACCGATTCCCGCTTGCATCTACTACTATTACTCCACACATCGACCGATATCCAGCATGCATCTAGTGTATTAAGTTCATGGAGAAATAGAGTAATGCAATAAGAATGATGGCATGATGTAGACAAGATCTATTTATGTAGAAATAGACCCCATCTTGTTATCCTTAATAGCAACAATACATACGTGTCACAAAGCACCTCTTCCCATGGCAAGAAAAATCGATCTAGTTGGCCTAACTAAACCAAAGATTCGAAGAAGAAATACGAGGCTATTAGTAATCATGCATATAAGAGATCAAAAGACTCAAATAACTTTCATAGATAAAAACATAGATCTGATCATAAACTCAAAGTTCATCAGATCCCAACAAACACACCGCAAAAAGAGTTACATCAAATAGATCTCCAAGAGACCATTATACTAAGAATCAAGAGAGAGAGAGAGAGAGAGAGAGAGAGAGAGAGAGAGAGAGAGAGAGAGGAAGCCATCAAGCTACTAAATACGGACTCGAAGGTCAACAAAAGACTACTCACACATCATCGGAGAGGCACCAATGAGGATGATGAACCCCTCTGCGATGGTGTTTAGGTTGGATCTGGTGTTTCTGGAACTTGCGGCGGCTGGAATTGATTTTCGTCGACTCCCCTAGGGTTTCTGGATTATTGGTGTATTTATAGAGCAAAGAGGCAGTGCGGGAGGCCACCGAGGTGGGCACAACCCACCTGGGCGCGCCTGGCAGCCCAAGCGCGCTCTGGTGGGTTGTGCCCCCCTCGGGGCACCCCCCAGGTGCTTCTCAGGCCCATTGGGTGCCTTCTGGTCCATAAAAATTCCACAAAAAGTTTCGCTGCATTTGGACTCCGTTTGATATTGATTTTCTGCGATGTAAAAAACAAGCAAAAAACAGCAACTAGCACTAGGCACCATGTCAATAGGTTAGTCCCAAAAAATGATATAAAATTATTATAAAATGATTGTAAAACATCCAACAATGATAATATAACATCATGGAACAATAAAAAATTATAGATACGTTGGAGACGTATCACACCATGATATTCATGATAGAGAGTAACCTATGTTGTCACTTTCATATGCTAGTGGAAATTTTTCATTATAGAACTTGGCATGTATATTCCAACGATGGGTCTCCTCAAATTTCCCTAAGTATTCATGAGCAAGCAAGTTTGATGCACACCCACTTAGTTTTCTTTTAAGCTTTCATAAACTTATAGCTCTAGTGCATCCGTTGCATGGCAATCCCTACTAACTCACATTGATATCTATTGATCGGCATCTCCATAGCCCATTGATATGCCTAGTTGATGTGAGACTATCTCCTTCTTTTTGTCTTCTCCACAACCACCATATTCTATTCCACCTATAGTGCTATGTCCATGGCTCACGCTCATGTATTGCGTGAAAGTTGAAAAGGTTTGAGAACACCAAAAGTATGAAACAATTGCTTGCATTGTCATCGGGGTTGTGCATGATTTGAATATTTTGTGTGATGAAGATGGAGCATAGCCAGACTATATGATTTTGTAGGGATAAGCTTTCTTTGTCCATGTTATTTTGAGAAGACATAATTACCTTGTTAGTATGCTTGAAGTATTATTGTTTTATGTCAATATTAAACTTTTGTTTTGAATCTTATGGATATGAACATTCATGCCACAATAAAGAAAAAATACATGGATAAATATGTTAGGTAGCATTCCACATCAAAAATTCTGTTTTTATCATTTACCTACTCGGGGACGAGCATGAATTAAGCTTGGGGATGCTTGATACATCTCCAACGTATCTATAATTTTTGATTGTTTCATGCTATTATATTATCTGTTTTGGATGTTTTATAAGCATTAATATGCTATTTTATATTATTTTTGGGACTAACTTATTAACCTAGAGCCCAGTGCCAGTTTCAGTTTTTTCCTTATTTTTGAGCTTCGCAAAAAAGGAATACCAAATGGAGTCCAAACGGAATAAAACCTTCGTCATGATTTTTCTTGGACCAGAAGACACCCATGAGACTTGGAGTGCAAGTGAGAAGAGCTACGAGGCGACCACAAGGGTGGAAGGCACGCCCCCCTACATTGTGGGCCCCTCGGTGATCCCCTAACCTAGATCTTCCTCCTATATGTTCACATATATTCGAAACCACCAGAAGCATCCACGAAAAAACTTTTCCACCGCGCAACCTTCTATTCCCTTGAGAACCCATCTAGGGGCCTTTTCAGGCATCCTGCCAGAGGGGGATTCGATCACGAAGGGCATCTACATCAACTCTATTGCCCTTCTGATGAAACGTGAGTAGTTTACCTTAAACCTACGGGTCCATAGATGGTAGCTAGATGGCTTCTTCTATCTTTTTGATTCTCAATACCATGTTCTCCTCGATGTTCTTGGAGATCTATCCGTTGTAATCTTCTTTCGTGGTGTGTTTGTAGAGATCCGATGAATTGTGGATTTATGATCAACTTATCTATGAATATTATTTGAATCTTCTCTGAATTCTTATACGAATGATTTGATATCTTTGTAATTCTCTTTGAACTATCGGTTTAGTTTGGCCAACTTGATTGATTTTTCTTGCAATGGGAGAAGTGCCTAGCTTTGGGTTCAATCTTGTGGTGTCCTTTCCCAGTGATAGTAGGGGAAACAAGGCACGTATTGTATTGCTGCCATCGAGGATAAAAAGATGGGGTTTACATCATATTTCTTGAGTTTATTCATCTACATCATATCATCTTACTTAATGCGTTACTCTGTTCTTCTTGAACTTAATACTATAGATGCAGACAGGAGTCAGTCGATGTGTGGAGTAATAGTAGTAGATGAAGGCAGGAGTTGGTCTACTTGACACGGACGTGATGCCTATATTTCATAATCATTGCCTTAGATATTGTCATAACTTTGCGCTTTTCTATCAATTGCTTGACAGTAATTCGTTTACCCATCATATTATTTGCTATCTTGAGAGAAGCCTGTAGTGAAACCTATGGCCCCCAGGTCTATTTTTGATCATATAAGTTTCTGATCTTCTATTATCCATCGTATTAGTTTCCGATCTAATATTTTGCAATCTTTTACTTTCCGATCTATAAATAAAAAAACCCCAAAATATTTAATTTATCGTTTGTTTAGTTTTATCTATCTCTATCAGATCTCACCTCTGCGAGTGACCGTGAAGGGATTGACAACCCCTTTATCGCGTTGGGTGCAAGTTGTTTGATTTTTTGTGTAGGTACTGGTGATTTGTGCGTTGTCTCTCACTGGATTGATACCTTGGTTCTCTAACTAAGGGAAATACTTATGTCTACTTTGCTACATCACCCTTTCCTCTTCAAGGGAAAAACCAACGCAAGCTCAAGAAGTAGCAGCACACACCATGTTTTGTACACAACATGGAATACTTTATAGAACCTATAACTGAGGCATAGGGAATGGTTTTCATTCTTTCTCTATATTCGTCCGTGGTCAGGCTTTGATTCTTACTCAACTTCACGCCTTACAATACAGGCTAGAACTCCTTCTTTGGCTGATCCATTTTGAACTCTTTCAAATCTTGTCAAGGTATGTACTCATTCAAAATCTTATCAAGCATCTTGATCTATCTCTGTAGATCTTGATGCTTAATATGTAAGCAACTTCACCGAGGACTTTCATTGAAACATTCTTATTCAAGTATCCTTTTATGTTATCCAGAAATTCTAGATCATTTCCAATCAACAATATAGCATCCACATATAATATTAGAAATTATATAGAGCTCCCACTCACTTTCTTGTAAATACAGGATCCATTGAAAGTCTGTATAAAACCATATGCTTTGATCACCTCATCAAAGCGTATATTCCAACTCCAAGATGCTTGCACCTGTCCATAGATGGAAAACTGGAGTTTGCACACTTTGTTAGTACCTTTAGGATCGACAAAACCTTCTGGTTGCATCATATACAACTCTTCTTTAAGAAATCCATTAAGGAATGCAGTTTTGACGTCCATTTGCCAGATTTCATAGTTATAAAATGCGGCAATTGCTCACATGATTCGGACTGATTTAAGCATCACAATGGGTGAAAAGGTCTCATCGTAATCAACCCCTTGAACTTGTCGAAAACCTTTCGCGACAAGTCAAGCTTTATAGACAGTAACATTACCATCAACGTCATTCTTCTTCTTGAAGATCCATTTATTCTCAATGGCTTGCCGATCATCGGGCTAGTCCACCAAAGTCCACACTTTGTTCTCATACATGCATCATATCTCAGATTTCATGGCCTCAAGCCATTTATCGGAATCTGGGCTCATCATAGATTCTTCACAGTTCGTAGGTTTGTCATGGTCTAGTAACATAACTTCCAGGACAGGATAACCGTACCACTCTGGTGCGGAATGTGCTTTGTTCAACCTACGAGGTCTAGTAGTAACTTGATCTGAAGTTCCATGATTATCATCATTCACTACTGCAGGTTGCTGCTAATGCGACACTACAATTATAGACCCTTCGACGGAACTATGTGCAATGCAATAATCACAAATGGTGGATTAAAAACCCATCAAAAAAGGTGCAAAACGTTTGCGATCACGGATGCATCAAACATGGTTCAGATTTTAGTTGCGTGTGTGATGTAGGGCATACGGTCTAGTTCAATGAACTGTTTGCGATGAGGAGGAACAAAAGAAATGGGCAGCCAGATGAAGGTGTGTGCGATATACAGCATACAATTCACTCAGATGAACTGTTTGTGAATAGGCATCACAAAAGAAATAGTCAGCCGGATCTAGGTGTGTGCGATATACGACATATGGTTCACTCGGATGAACTGTTTTCGATTAGGCAACACAACAGAAATGGTTCAACCAGATCAAGGTGTGTGCAATGGAGGGCATACAGTTCATTCCGATAAACTGTTTGTGCTGAGCCAAGAGAACAAAAAACATTTCACATAAACAAGATGTGTGTAATACGCAGCAAACATCCAATTACAGGTGGCTAATACACACATGACATTTCCACACACCAAAGTAAACTATTACATGCATAATTAACTAGGATAAATGATCATCTGATTATCATCTACTTCTTGTGCTAGCTCGATGTTCCTTCTATGCTAAGTTTCCATTAATTGATGGCATTTTATGAACACGCCACCTATTCCCGCCATTTCCTCACTGGTTTCCCGCCACCCAGCGATAGTGCGCATAAACCTAGGCGGCGCGCGACGCACGGAGGAAAAAAGCATAGCTTATATCACATCCACCTTTTCCAAGCTTGCCAACCCACCAAAGCGTCGCCTCTGCCATCAACCTCGTCAATGAGGAAACCTAGCAGGCGTGACGGCCCGTTGAGGCCGAGGCGCTCCCCGGCAACGCGATGGACGGCACCGTGATGCGCGTCATCGCCAGGGTTGAGCATACCCTTGGCGCATGGCACTTCAGCACCGCGGATCAAGATAGGCATGTCAGCGCCGACAGGCTGCAGCTCGCCGCACAACATGATCGATGGCGCGCCGTAGAGCAAGCTAGGCGCGTCCATAGCGATAGGCTACGGCTCGCCGCATGGCGAGACTGTTGGAGCGCCGCAGAGCGAGAGGCGCGTCGCGCCGCACAGCAAGAGCGGATCCATCGACGCTTGCTTGCTGTCGACATGGCATCATAGCTAGGTACACGTCCCATCAATACCCCAATTCCTTGCTTGGAGTGGGCAGAGGCCCTCTGCGCCGTACTTACACCAGAGGCGGGCCACACCATACTTGCACCGGATGCCCGCCACACCGTTCGCATGGGTCATGCCGTTCGCCTTGTCCGCGGCCCGCTCGATGCCAACGCGCTGGTCGGTAGGCTCGACCGCCTCCTTGGCCGAGGTGTCCACCTGGGCGCAGTAGAGGAACATGGCCGTTGCATCCTTCGATGAAATAGCCAACTTGGAGCTCGAGATAGCGCTCTAGATGTACCACGAGCGTGTTGACCGCTTGGACGAACGCCTACACGAGTCCAGGCAGAGCCAAGGGCTACCGTAGGCAAGGGCTGCTGGTCATGGTCTCATGGGCGCGTTTTATTTCATTGAGTTGTTTCGACGTGGATAGCTATGTATTCACAGCAATCATAGTATTTCCCTATTTATTGCTCTGTTTCAATGTGTACTCAGTTTTTTGTTCCTATATGTTCTGTTTCAATGTGTATATATACGCTTTCCATTCTGTATATGTGGATGATAATAGCTAGATTCAAATTAGTATACAAAAACAGATAGAAAATGGAATTCATAATATATATATGTATATATTAATTGTTCATTAGTTGATCACAGAATATATATATAATATCATCACATATGTTGGGTTCTACAGTAGGGTGCGTCGACTGCAAATTAAAATTTTCCTACGCGCAGAACAACCAAGAACATGCTACTGGAGATGGATCACAGATCGTTACCACTAGACGCGTAGTGTCGTGCAGCGGAAGAAGAGTTGGGGCAGTGCGTGTGCGTGGATCGTCTCCTCCTTGTCCGATCTCCCTCGAACAGCCAGTCGTCGGTTCCCTCGTATAGGTTCGCCGTAGCGGCCCAAGTGCACCGCCTCTAATGGTATCCGCGTGTGCAGGAGGAACACCGTGCGGCGACCTGCTAGGTCCGATCACACAGTCGGTGGCCGAGTGGCGGTGGCTATTCGCAACACATGCAAACCCTAGTGACAGCGCCAAAGCGATCAAAAATCGCATGAGTGTGCGGCACATCCACTTTATATATGCGTCCGTCATGGGCTCAACACTTGGGCCCCGCACGGACCCTAAAGCCCATAAGTCTACTCAGCCAGAAACCGAATATAGCTTGGATCACATCCGATTAGTGTCCTTGGATCCGACCTCATAGGTTCCTTCCCTTAAGCGCGCGACCCCTTAGGTTCAAGACGGCTTGGCCGCAGTTCGGATTAGCTCCGAACTGCACGGTTGGTAGCGGCCCCTGGCAAGGCATGCCGAACACCAAGCAGACTATGAAGCTGGTTAGGCGAACCTGTACATCATACTTCCATTCCTTTTGCCACAGGATATATGTTGTCGGGCTTAAGGTGAGTTTGTCATCCTTGTGGTAGCCCAACCTCTTTCTTGTTCCAGTGATGCCGACCATAAACCAGATTATCTCATAATCCGTGTCGCATGGCCATGCTTATCCTGGTGGGATGATACGAGGGTCCCAGAGCATATCTCTCCTGATCGGAGGGGCAAATCCCATCTTGCTCGACCATGTCTTGCATGGGTCTGGACAAGCCCTAAACCTACCTTTGTAACTACCCAGTCATGGAGTAGCGTTTGGTTGGCCCAAAGCAAGTCTGTCACCATCCCGAGTACATGCGCCAGCTCAGGTCTTAGGACATAGAACGTATGTTGTACTAGAGACTCACATATGACATATCACTGCGTCTCATAGTTGGGTCTGTCCGACTCGGATCTGACTACGTCGAATCCGACCAGATCCTTCCGAGTCCATATTACCCGGTTAGCATCCAATGCTCCATGGCTAGTGAGACCAAGCCATCGACTGTGTCATATGCTAGTCTAGTCGGCTGCGCATCCACATAGCCCTTTCGACTAGGGGCCTTTTAGGACGTTCATCATACAATGCATAGTCCCACAAGCAAGTCACGTACTTGCTGATACACACCATTGATAATGTCGAAGGACTATCTTTATTCATAAACACATAGGAAATATCATCATACATGATTTCCTCTAGGGTATATCTCCAACAGTCTCCCACTTGCTCTAGAGACAATCAAATAGACATCGAATGCCCATAGCTCTAACATGCCCCTCATGCTTGGATTGTGGAAGCGGCTTAGTCAACGGATCTGCAACATTTGCATTAGTGAGAATTTTTCATAACTCAACATCACCATTCTTTATGATCTTTCGTATTAGGTGATATTTCCGATCTATGTGTCTGTTCTTGTGGTGATCCCTCGGCTCCTTGGCTTGTGCGATGGCACCAGAATTATCACAATAAAGGTCCAATGGTTTTACCGAGGCTGGGAAAATACCAAGATCTTCCAGAAAGTTCTGGATCCAAACACCTTCCTTTGCAGCTTCACAAGCCGCAATGTATCCGACTTTTGTGGTAGAATCGGCCACTGTATCATGCTTGGAACTCATCCAGCTCACTGCTCCTTCGTTCATGACATACATGAATCCAGACTGTGATCGATAATCATCTTTGTCCATTTGGAAACTAGCATCGGCATAACCCCTTACGACGAGCTTTTCCTCACCTCCATAAACTAGGAACTTCTCTTTAGTCCTTTTCAGGTACTTCAAAATAGTCTTTACTGCTGCCAAGTGACTCTCACCTGGGTTGGCCTAGTATCTACTTGTTAGGATTATTGCAAAAGCAACATCAGGCCATGTACATATCATGGCATACATGATGGATCCAATTGCCAAGGCATACTGAATCCGACTCATCCAGATTCGCTCATCAGATGTCGAAGGACTCTAAGTCTCGCTTAGCTTTATACCATGTGAGACAAGCAAGAACCCTTTCTTGGCCTCACTCATGTTGAACCGCTTCAACACTTTATCTATGTACGTGCTTTTGCTTAAGCCAAGCAGCCTCCTCGATCTATCTCTATAGATCTTGATGCCTAAGATGTAAACCGCCTCACCAATGTCCTTCATTGAAAACTTGCCATTCAATGATTCCTTGACCCAGTCCAGCATCGAAACATCATTTCCGATCAGTAGTATGTCATCCACATACAAGATCAAAAACACAATCGAGCTCCCACTTAACTCCTTGTATAAACAAGCATCCTCATTGCTTTTGATGAAACCAAGACCAGTGACGACCTCATCAAAACGAATGTTCCAACTCCAAGATGCTTGCCTCAACACATAAATGGATCTCTTGAGCTTGCATACCTTACTAGTGCTAGTCAGATTGAAAAAACCCTCGGGCTGTATCATATACACGTCCTTGGTTAAATTTCCATGAAGGAAAGCCGTTTTGACATCCATCTGCCATATCTCGTAATCAAAATATGCAACTATAGCTTGTACGATCCTCATCAACTTCAGCTTCGCTACCGACGAGTAAGTCTCGTCGTAGTCAATTCCTTGAACTTGTCCATAACCTTTAGCGATAAGCTGAGCTTTGTGGATCTGAACATTTCCATCCACATCGGTTTTCTTCTTAAAGACCCATTTGCAGCCAATGGCCTTTATGCTAGGCGGTGGATCAACCAAGTCCCAGACTTGATTTTCATCCATGGACTTTAACTCAGATCTCATGGACTCTAGACATGCCTCGGTATCTGGGCTCGCCATCGCTTCCGCATATGTGGTCAGCTCGTCACTTTCTAGCAACAATACATCACGCACTGTGTGCAATCTTTCCGACCTCCGTGGTTCTGGTGTCCGTTCCACTACGGGTTCCCTGACTGACTCCGGTATGATCTCATCACCAGCCGAGCTATCCCTGAGTGGTCCTCGAATTTCTTCGAGTCAGACCGTCCTCCCACTGGCCTCCCAACCGAGAAACTCTTTCTCAAGGAAAACCTCGTTCCGAGCAACAAACACTTTATGCACTTCCCGGTTGTAGAAGCTATATCCCAAGGATTCCCTTGGATATCCCATGAATATGCAATTATCCGACTTGGGTGTAAGCTTGTCTGACATAAGTCGCTTGACAAATTCACAACCCCAAATCTTTAGAAGAGACAAACAGGGAGCCTTCCCGTCCACATCTCATGTGGTGTCTTATCTATGAATTTTGTTGGTACCCTATTAAGTGTGAAAGCTACAGTTTCTAGAGCGTATCCCCAAAATGACAAGGGTAAATCCTATTTGCTCATCATAGATCGAACCATGTCCATCAAGGTACGATTCCTCCGTTCCGATACGCCATTTCTCTATGGCGTACCCGGAGGTGTGAGCTGAGGTACTATACCTTGGCTTTTCAGATGATCATCAAACTCCTGGCTCATGTACTCACCTCCACAATCAGATCGTAGAAGTTTTATAGTCTTGCCGAGCTGATTCTCAACCTCGTTTTGAAACTCTTTGGACTTTTCAAAATTTTCTAACTTGTGCCTTATCAAATAGATATAGCCATATCTACTCAAGTCGTCGGTAAAAGTCATGAAGTACTGATAGCCACCTCTGGAGTTGTGCTCATTGGACCACACACAACACTATGTATATGTTCCAACAGCTCGGACGCCCTCTCGCAACTCTATGCGAAAGGAGCCTTAGTCATCTTGCCGACACTACAAGAAATATGTCAACTAGTGACCTTCTGTCAGTGACCCTAGAAGAATTGGTCATAGATCTATGACCATTTGAGACCAATTGGTCAAAAGGTGTTCAGGGGGCTCCAAACCCTAAACCATTGCAACCATTTTGGTCAGAAAGGTCGTAATTTCCTTACACAAAATGGTCATAAAGAAAACAGTGCTGGTCCGCTGCCTTATCTCTAGTTGTTAACGACCAATATAGATGGTCATAGCCTTGTAAATTGTGGTGGGTTGTGATTACTAGGCGCCATCTCATCAGTTTTGCCTATGTGTCATGTCCATGTGTCAATTTTGCCGCTAGGTTGTGAAGCAACCTATATTTCTGTCACTCCCAAGATTCCCCAAAAAATCTCATAAATTCTTTGGGTCATATATTCGTCAAATATGTAAAAATCCTTCCTTGCCTAGTTCAAAAATAATTCAACAATATTCATTTTCCTATTCTGTTCACAACCATACTTTGTGAAGGAAGTGCTATTTATATATTCTTGATTGCCCTCCAAAATTTTGGGCACTCTTTCCTATCCAAATCATTGCCTCATGAAAAAATTAAGCTCCATTTACCCAGTAAATCTTCCTCGGCAAATTTCCAAAGTTTTTTCCACCTAGAAGCATTGTGAAGGAAGTACCTTTTTTATATATCCAAATGACATGCAATTTATACAGTTCCTTCATATGCCCAAATTATCACCCTCCTCCAAATTGCAGATCAGTCAAACAATCTATGTGAGCCCAGGTTCAATTTATATTTTATGGCCAGATTGGCACATTGCAAAGCAAGTGTTATCCAGATCCCTCCTATTACCCTCAAACTTTTTGGGCACTCTTCCATACCCAAATCATTGCCACATGATAATATTCAGCTCCATTTTTGGGCACTCAAGAAATTTCCAAAGTTACTATCTCGAGAGAAACTTTGTGAAGTAAGTACTAGCTAGGCTTACCCAAATGATCTGAAAATTTAGCAAGGCATGACCATAACTATGTAACTTAGCTACACCAAATTTGAGCTCATTTCATTTATCCAATTTCTCTCGCTAATTTTCCCAAGTTTCTGTCCAGGGAATAGCATTGTGAAGGAAGTACAACTTTGGCATGTCCAAATGGTATCAATTTTCTAGAGTGCTTTCCTATGCCCAAATAACCACCCCCACCAAATTTTAGCTCAATCCGTTCATTATTTTGAGCCCAACTTCAACATTCATATTTTTGTCCAGTGTGGTACTTTGCAAAGCAAGTAACACCTAGGCTACTCCTTTTGAGCTAAAAAATTGTGAAGACAGTCTTCTTAGTAGATGATCATCCTCAGCCAAAACTCACGCCCATTGGCGATGTGCATTTCCCGTATCGCTAATCAAACACTTGGCTGCTAATTCATGTTTGAGCATAGTTCGGTCTCCTCATGAGAATCTTATGTTGTAATTTTATTCCTAGCACCTGCCTGGGGAGTACCCAACCCCCTAGACATGCCTAGGACGCCCGTAACACATGGCAACGCCACGGTCACGCGGTGACCACGCGGCGGGCATGCGAGTTTACGCGCTCTGGAGTTGGGGCCCTCGTCCACCATCCAAACCTCGATGTATCGCCCCCAAACCATGTATTTATGGTTAAATAGATACTTATATACCTAGAAATGATTTAAAAAAATAAAGAGCAAACTATAAGGTAGATGCAGTTCAAAATTGACCCACTTCCTGCTAAATCGGCAGAAATTTGTCTTTTTCACAAGTGGTGGGTCAAAACTTTTAACACCCAAGCATTTTGTCAATTATGCATTAAATATGGCCTAATATTTCATAAAAATGGTTTGGTCCAATTTTGCAACAAATATATGGTAGCTCCTTCACAAAAAAACTCAATTCGGGCACTCGGAAAATGGAAAATGAATTTTCTGTGCAAAGAAAATGAAAACTCCCTTAGGCTACATTGTATGGAATTCCAAGATGCACCCTTGTGCACAATATGAGATCATTTGAACAAACTATGCCATGAATGTGGCCATAAGATTGATCATTTGGCTTGAGAACCTTGAATCTTCACGCATGATAGCTCATTTATGAGAACACATTTTTAAAATATTTGCCGTATTACAAGTTTATCATTTTTCCTGGAAACTTGGTCACATATAATGACACAATGCGAAGGTTTTCCAATTTTTTGATTTTTTTTGAATTTTTTATGCTCGTTTCAAAATGCGGTCAAAACGGTGGGCTTGACCGTTCCTAGCTAGTTGTTGAATCTTGGAAAACTTTTGATGTTTCTCTTATTAAATAGATACTTATGTACCTAGAAATGATTTTTGGAAAAAATAAAGAGCGAAATATGAGGCAGCTGTAGTTCAAATTTGACCCGCTTCCCACTAAATCGACGGGAATTTGTCTTTTTCACCAGAGGTGGATCAAGGCTTTTGACACCCAACCATTTGGTCAATTGTGCACTAAATATGACCTAGTATTTTAGAAAATTGATTTGGTCCCATTTTGCAACAAATATATGGTAGGTCCTTGACAAAAGAAACTCATTTTGGGCACTTGGAAAATGGAAAATGATTTTTTTGTCCAAAGAAAATTAAAACTCCCTTAGGCAACATTGTTTGCCATTCCAAGATGCACCCTTGTGCACAATATGAGATCATTTGAACAAAGTATGCCATGAGTGTGGCCATAAGATTGATCATTTGGCTTGAAAGCCATGAATCTTTAGAGATGATAGCTCATTTCTGAGAACAATTTTTTAAAAGAATTGCCATATTACAAGATTATTATTTTTCCTGGTAACTTGGTCACATATAATGACACGATGCGAAGGTTTTCCAATTTTTTGATTTTTTTTGAATTTTTATGCCCGTTTCAAAATGCGGTCAAAACGGCGGGAATGACGATTCCTAGCTAGTGCTTGAATCTTGGAATTTTTTTGTTGTTTCTCTGATTAAATAGATACTTTTGTACCTAGAAATGATTTTTGGAAAAAATAAATAAATAACAATGAGGATGCTGCAGTTCAAATTTGACCCATTTCCTCCCGAATGAGCGGAAATTTGTCTTTTTCATGAGAGGTGGATCAAAAATTTTGACACCCAATCATTTGGTCAATTGTGCATTAAATATGTCCTAGTATTTTAGAAAATTGATTTGGTACAATTTTGCAACAAACATATGGTAGGTCCTTCACAAAAAAGTCATTTTGGGCACTCAGAAAATGATTAAAAATAGCTAGAAAGATCAGAAATGCATAGAAATTGGTCCTTATCCATAAAATGTGGTCTAACTCTAGTGAAAATTTGTGTGGTTCCATTTTGCAAAATATTTTTGATAGCTACTTCACAAAATCCCTCAATTTTTAGTACTTAGATACTTTTTTAAATCACTGTTTTTTCGAACCAATCAGGACTCTTCCCATGGATCGATGACATGGCGCCCACCCATCCATCCATCCATCTCTCCATCCCACATCCATCCATACATCTATCTACAGAAAAAAGAAAATAAAATGAAAAAGAGATACCCCCACCCGCAGCCCAAACCCTAGGTCAGATCCCATCGACTCCCCCCATCTCCCCCCTCCTCTGCTCGCAGTCGCCGCCACCTCCACCCCGTCC
>NC_041386.1:250343742-250353099 GCF_002162155.2 Triticum dicoccoides | reverse complement strand
GCCTCCTTTCCCCGATCCAGTCCTCTCCCCGCCGCTCCCACCAATCGCCGACCTTGCACCCTCCTCACCACCGCCGCCGACCTCATCCCTCCCTTCCCTCACCATCTCACCCACCCTATGCCCCAGATCAAGTCGAGCAGGTCGGCCGACGCACTAGGGTTCTATTGGGGATATTACTACTGGACGTAAACCGGCTAGGAGTTACCAGATTTACTTTATGAAGATTAGAAGCCCATGAAGACGTAAGGGTGATGACGCTTTACGGAGGCCCAAGGGCCAAAGGTGAGTTAAGGCCTGTAAATGTATACCGACTTTCTCATGTAACTTGCATTGTAAGGTAGGAAGGATAGAGACCGAGCCAGAAACGTTTATGATCCAGCCTCGGGACTCTGTAAACCGGCGGGCGTCAACCTGTGTATATAAAGGGACGACCCGGCCGTGGTTTAGGGACAACAAACAACAACTCGAGAGCCAGGAAAAGCGGATTCGCTCCCTGGTCATCGAAACCCTAGCAATACTAAACACAACTAGACGTAGGCTTTTACCTTCATCGAAGGGGCCGAACTAGTATAAAAACCCTCATGTCCCTTGTCCGGTTTAACCCCTTTAAGCTAACCCGTAGCGATGGCTCCACGAATAAGTCCTTTCACGAGGACATCTGCCGTGACAAAACCACGACAGTTGGCGCCCATCATGGGGCCATCGCATGATGGTTTCGAGTTCTTGAAGGGCAGCTTCGAAGGACTCAAGGGATACGCCATGGGCTGGATGACTAAGGATGGGGTCCCAAGGCTGGTTCAATTGAGTACGGGTACCGGGTTCCCTTTGGCGGAATTCACGTCTTCATCGACAAGATCGGCGAACCGGGCCCTGAGCCGGACACCTGCACCGACATCATCGATACGGCTCAGCATGCAAGCCCTGCCTAGGTTCAGCCCGCAGCAAGGCATGTTTCCATAGGTGTCATCCATGGAGCGGAGTATGAGGATGGACCGTCATCTGAAGGAGAAACCCTTATCCGTTCCGATGACGAGTCTTCAACTGGAGAGACCGAGTCGCTGTATCAGCTGCAGGACGACCGGATTAGTGGAGGTTCCGATGGCAATAGTATTCCAGACCCCCTTGATCTACCAAGCCGGGTCACGGTCTTCATGGCCGGTACAAAACCAACGCAACACTCTTCTACCGCCGCGGCAATGCTCTCCGGTTCAGCAACAACAACGCCAGCAGGAGCAGGGGGCTCGGCACCGCCTCCGGCTCAGGTTTTGTCTGATTTGTTCGACACCTTGGCAACATTGCTGGCAGCAGAGGTGGAGGCAGCAAACCGGGATCAGCACAACATGGAGATTGCGAAGGTGAAGGATCAGATAGCTCAGGCTAAGGCGGACCTGGCAGCAAAGAACACCAGGATGTCCACGGAATGGGCTGAGTTAGAAGCTCAGGCCTACCGGCTTAGGCTGGATCAGAGTGCCTCAGATGATGTCACAAGGAGGAGATACCGATCGCACCTCCCACCGGGTTATGAGCCAAGGAACCTCATCAACACACCAGGAGCGGGAAACAATAACCAGCCGGTGGTAAACCGGACTGAGGCACCGGGAACAGGAGCGCCGGTTCAGCCACAGGCGATGAACCTGCCTCATCAGAACAACATTGTGCCACAATATGTTCTGACGCCCCCGGGGCATTACTCCAACCCGTTGGATAACATGGTGGCCGCCGCTTCACGACTGGCAGCCCTCCCAACTGACCGCGAGTCACCAGTGGCAATTGAGACACGACGGGCCAGAGAGCTCCTTCAAACAGCTTTGAACCAACAGCAGGCTTATTCACATAGTCGTGAGAGGATTCACTCCACCCCCCATCCGAGTCGGAGCTATAGCAGGCACGTTGAGGATGAACCGGCCGTGTCAAGCAGTGCACGTCACTGTAACTCGTCGCGAGGGCATAACCCGGCAGGCGGTGGTGCTAATGCATAGGATGTGGTGGATCATGGTCGTGCACGCCGAGAAGCCGAGTTAGCAGCACAACATGCGGCTCATCAGCTTACTCTGGTTCACCCTACCGCTTCAGTGGAGCCAGGTGTGGTCTTCAGTTCTTTGGTGGTGCCCTGCCTCACCCCAGCCTTGCGCAATGTACGACTGCCCAAAGATTTCAAAGGCCCTTGCAAGGTACCCAATTACACCACCGATTTGCATCTAGAGTCATGGGCTGAGAGTTATGAGATGGCAATGGAGATGCTAGATGTGGATGAAGCGGGGTGTGCTAAGTATTTCACCATGATGTTGGAAGGAACGACCCGTGCCTGGTTAACGAGCCTACCGGCTAACTCCATTGCGTCATGGGCCGAGTTGAAGAGCCGGTTTATCCAGAATTTCAAGGATACATGTGAGCAGCCCATGTCAGTTGGGGACCTAGCCACTTGTGTTCAGGAAGAGGGGGAGTCTACGACCCATTGGATGAAGCGAGTCTCAGCCATTCTGCATTCATCAGACCGCATCAGCGCAGATACAACAGTTTTAACGTTGGAAGGCAATTTCCGGTTTATGCCTTTAAAGCTGAAGCTAGGGAGGCTCAAACGTCACTGCAATGACATGTCAACCCTTATGGCTGCTTTGGTGAAATATGCCGATTCAGATAGTACCAAAGACCCTGAGTCTGAGGATGACAAACTAGGGAAGGGGAAAAAGAACGGAAATACCAAGGGGCAGCAGCACAATCCGGCAGGTCATGGAAATAATGGCAAGCGCAAGGTAGACAATAGTTTGGACTTTGTGGCCAACACCAATGCTCAGGATAACGGTTAGCGCCGTATGAGTAAACCGCCCAGAGGGGCGGAGGCTCAGGCCCCAATTTGGAGCGCCTATTAAATCATCCTTGGCCAAAGCATGGATCGAAGGAGAGGCCAGCTTCACATCTTTGGAAGGATTATTTCATCATCCGAGCGTTCAAGAACTCCAATATGTTTCAATACGACAATGGCCCGCCCGGTGGTTCAGGAGTTGGTTTTCATGGGCCGGGTTATGGAGGCAGCGGCTCCGGGTTAGGATTCCAAGGCAATCAAACCGGACATGGCAATCAAGGGAACTAGGGAAATCAGGGAGGTTATACCCATCAGGGGAATCAGCAGCAGCAGTTGTCGGGTTATCAGAGCAATCCGAAGCAGTTGAGCAGTGGGCAGTATCATGTCTTCACCACTAGCTTGTGTAAGCGTGATCAGAAGCTTCACAAGAGGGCCGTGAACTCTGTTGAACCGGCAGTGCCTCAGTATTTGCGCTGGTCTGAGTAACCAATTTTATGGAGTCGAGAGGATCACCCACCCCCGGTTGATAATCCGGGACATCTGGCCTTAGTGGTGGCACCTCAAGTTGGGGGGGGGTATAAGTTCACCAAGGTGCTTATGGATGGGGGAAGTAGTATCAATATCCTTTACTATGATACCTTCCGCCATATGGGATTGACAGATAAGAATCTTAAACCGTCGAACACCGTTTTTCATGGTGTGGTGCCTGGTAAGTCTGCGTATCCAGTGGGCAAGATAGCCCTAGAGGTGGCTTTTGGAGATGATCATGACTCAAGATCAGAAACATTGACTTTTGAGGTGGTGAAAATCAAGAGTCCGTATCACGCCCTGTTCGGACGACCGACTTATGCCAAGTTCATGGCAAGGTCGTGTTATGTGTATCTACAGCTTAAGATGCCGGGTCATAAGGGGACCATCATAGTACATGGGAGCAGGAAGATCGCTTTGGAGTGTGAAGAGGGTGATGCGGCTTATGCTGAATCGGTTTGTGCCACAGAGGAGTTGAAGTTTTATAAGGACAATGTTGATTCTGCAGATATGATTTCTCTGAAGAATCCAACTACAGAGCATGATCCGGCATTGAAGTTTAAATCGGCTACAGACACTAAGATGGTTGATTTTGTTCCTAGCGATTCATCCAAGCAGTTCAGCATCAGCGCTAACCTGGATCCCAAATAGGAAAGCGTGCTCATCGAGTTCATCCTTGAGAACCGGGACATCTTTGAATGGAAGCCTTCTGACATGCCAGGTGTACCGAGGGAACTCGCTGAGCACACACTTAATATAGATCCTAAGTTTAAACCGGTCAGGCAGTTTCTCTGCCGCTTCAACGGAGAAAGGCGTAAGGCTATTGGTGAGGAGGTAGCTCGGTTGTTGGCCGCATGGTTTATTGTGGAGGTTTTTCACCCGGAGTGGCTGGCTAATCCGGTGCTGGTTCTTAAGAAAAATGACACTTGGCGTATGTGTGTGGACTACACAAATTTGAACAAGGCTTGTCCAGCAGATCCCTTTTCCCTCCCTCGTATTGATCAGATTATTGATGCTACGGCGGGTTGTGACCGTTTGTGTTTTTTGGATGCTTACTCTGGTTATCATCAGATCAAAATGGCAGTTAAGGACCAGGAGAAGACAACTTTTATAACTCCCTTTGGAGCCTTCTGCTATGTCTCCATGCCCTTTGGGCTCAAGAGTGCCCAGGCGACTTATCAACATTGTGTTCAGAATTTTCTTCATAAGAAGATTGGGCGCAATGTTCATGCATATGTGGATGATATTGTGGTAAAGTCCAGGAAGGAGGGAACATTGATAGATGACTTGAGAGAAACTTTTGACAACCTCCGGGTTTAGAAGATGATGCTTAATCTGAACAAATGTGTCTTTGGTGTTCTGGCAGGCAAGCTCTTGGGTTTTCTGGTGTCTAACAGGGGCATTGAGGCTAATCCGGAGAAGATCACAACTATCACCTCTCTGGCTAAACCGGCATGTATCAATGACGTCCAGCGTCTGGCGGGCCAGATTGCAACTTTGAGCCGGTTTAACAGTCGTCTTGGGGAGAAGGCTATCCCTTTATATCAGATGCTAACGAAAACAGATGACTTTATCTGGAGCGATGCGGCTCATAAAGCATTTGAGGATTTGAAGAGACAGTTAGCCGAACCGCCAGTCCTTGCGGCTCCGGTTGATAAAGAGCCCTTATTGCTATATGTGGCTGCTAATGCCCGGCCTATTAGTGTGGCTATTGTTGTGGACCGCAAGGAGGCTGGAAAAGAGTATCCAGTTCAACGGCCGTTTTATTATATTAGTGAGGTGCTTATCGAATCGAAGCAGAGGTATCCGCATTGGCAGAAGCTGGTGTATGGGGTGTTTATGGCAAGCCGGAAGCTCAAACACTATTTTCAGGGTCATCCTATCAAAGTGGTTAGTTCAGCCCCTCTGGGAGACATCATCCAAAACACAGAGGCGACTGACCGGATTGCCAAGTGGGCTATTGAGCTTGGACCTCACGGCCTCAAATATACACCTCGCACAGCGATCAAATCTCAAGCACTCGTGGATTTCATCAATGATTGGACTGAGTTGCAGGCGCCAGAGGAAAAACTAGAGAACACTAATTAGACTATTCACATTGATGGGTCCAGGCAATTGGAGGGCTCGGGGGCTAGAGCCATATTAACTTCCCCACGAGGTGACAAGTTTTGTTATGTTCTCTGCTTATTGTTCCCTTGAACTAACAATGCAGCTGAGTACGAGGCGTTACTCCACGGTCTACAGATGGCTAAGGAGATGAATTTACACTACAAAAAAATACACTTCCGTGATGATACGTATTTTGTCACAGTAGGTCGCGTTTTCTGTCATGCATGTACATCCATGACAAATTTATGACAGAATCAAGATAGTCATAACTGTGCTGTCGTAGAAGTGTTCCATGACATTGCCAAAATTATCATCACGGAAGTGTCCACTTCCATGATGATAAATCGCGCGTCACAGAAGTGCTTTCATCAAGGGTGACCGACACGTGGCATCCACCGTAACGGAACACCATTAAGCTATCGGGTCGGATTTTGGATCCGATAACCTGTTAACAGCCACGACCAATGCCGATTTCCACGTGTAAAATTCTCATTGGCTGACGGATCCACGCGTCAGCTTCGCATTGGCACAGGTGTCACTCATCCAACGGTCGAGATGGGCCTATGATATGTTGACACGTGGACCTGCCCAAAAGTGGCCCACAAAGATTAAATGGGCCGACCCAACCGAAGGCCCATAAGATTTAACAGACCATAATGGGCAGGCCCAGCTAAAGGCCCACAAAATTTAGCGGACCATAATGGGCCGGCCCAGCTAAAGGCACACACGATTTTGTAGACCATAATGGGCCGGCCCAGCTAAAGGCCCACAAGATTTTGCGGACCACAATGGGCCGGCCCAGCTAAAGGCCCACTAGATTCTGCTGACCATAATGGGCCGGCCCAGCTAAAGGCCCAACATTGTCTATCAAATTGGCCCGTCAACGGCATGTCCTAAACTTGTCATCAACGCGGCCCATGGTCACTTCTGGCCCATTAACAATCCGCTAAGTAATTGGGCCGAATTAGGGCCCGGTGTATTTCCGGCCTATTAAAGGTCCGGCTTCATTTGGGCCCATTTACAGGCCATCAAAACTTTTGGCCCATAAATGACCGTGAAGGATTTGGGTCATATTCGGCCATGTCTGACATTCGGCCTGTTAGAGGCCCACTATAGCTTTGGGCCACTTTCGGCCTGTTGTTATTTTCGGCCCGTTAACGCCGGACGTAAACCATGGGCCATATGTGGCCCAACGTCATATCGGGCCCATTAACGTCCCATATAAAAATGAAAATAATCTAGCCCGACCGAAATTCGGCCAGTTAAAGGCCCGTGTATTAGGTGGGCGCATTTACGGGCCGTCCGAATTTCGGCATGTTAAAGTCCAGTGGGTTATTTGGCACAATGAGGGCCCAATCTCACTTTCGGTCTATTAAAGGCCAATGTATTTTATGGGCTCGAGATATTTACACCTGTAAATGGCCTATTTTTACTAAGGGCCCAAATTATGTTTAGGCCTGTTAAAGGCCCACTATGGGCACAGGCCTACCAGAAAAATATGAAAGCTTATGCTAATTTAGGCCGAGATATTTTTAGTGGGCTACATGCCAAGTTCGGCCCATAATCATTTTTAGCCCAATTGGAATGGGCCCGACGAATGTTGGCATGTTGGGCTCCTACGAAGGTTTCGGACGAATACATTACTAAGATAAACCTACACTATACCAAAATAGCATCGTAATTACTGCAGCCTGAGGCAGCATCATAAATGTTGTATCACAACAAAATAAATTCCAACCATACAACAAAAGGCCTATTGGCATAAAGTATACAGTCCTTCCAGATAAAAGCACCATCAGATGTATAGAAGCACATATCATTTGACCTGAGTGCTAATGTTTCAGGCTGTAGAATCTGATGGAGCAGCACGATCTCCTCCTTTTTCCGCCATTGCTCTTGAACAACGAAGCGAATGTCTAATAGTCTGGTTTCAAAACCATTCATATCTTGACGACATTTCTCAACCACTATTCTTGTTTTTGAAACAACGTCCGTTAGGGATTGGACTTGTGTCTGGAGCACAGATATATCACTCTGTCTAGCTGGAAGATTTTGTTCAGTAGGTTACTGTAACGCCCTCGATGCGGCTATATCTCCTATGTGTCGAAGCATGACTTAGAGGCATAACCGCATTGAAAGCAATGTCACAAGTAAGGTGATCTTCACAACAACCCATGTAAATAGATAATAAGGGGAGATGTACATAGTTGGCTTACACTCGCCACGTCACACAAAGTACATAAATAGCATTACAAGCATCCAATACACTCATGGTCTGACTATGGCACCAAAATAAAAGATCAACCCCAACAAGCGACATGGTCCCAATCGCCCCAACTGGGCACCACTACTGATCATCAGGGAAAGACACATAGTAACGGTGTGAGTGTTCGTCAAACTCCCACTTGAGCTCAAGCGCATCATCTGGATTGTAGTCATCGGGCCCTCCATCTGGTTTGGAAGTAATCTGTGAGCCACAAGGACTCAGCAATCTCGCACCCTCGCGATCAAGACTATTTAAGCTTATAGGAAAGGCAAGGTAATATGTGGAGCTGCAGCAAGCGACTAGCATATATGGTGGCTAACCTGTTCGCAAAAGAGAGCGAGACGAGAAGGCAAAGCACGAATGGAGAACTATAGAACAACCTATGGCAAACATTATCCCAACACCGTGTTCACTTCCCGGACTCCGCCGAGAAGAGACCATCACGGTTACACACGCAGTTGATTCATTTTAATTAAGTTAAGGTTCAAGTTATCTACAACCGGACATTAAGCATGCAAATCTGTTAACGAGTAGGCATGTCTACGAGCTCGATGCACTCACTACAGAGCAAAGCATGACAAACTAAGCATACACCCATCAAGAATACATATCATAGAATGTAGACATGGCAAGAACAATAACATATCATGCACGGATCAACAACAATATCCTCGGCAAAATCGCTAATGAGTCAACAATCTGCCAGGATTCACGAAATAGCAAAAGTAGAGCTCGATTGACTCAAGCTAGGTTGCTCTATAATTGCAAAGAAGGACATGGATGGATAGAGAACCACAATATTAACAAATCATCCTTACTGATCATCCTCAAAAGAGGCACGGATCACTAGGAAACAACATTAACATATGGCATATTGATAAAAACAGATCAAGGACTTAGAGAAATTCTAAGTCCCTGAAATCAGCGTTAATGAATGCACTACTTTGCAAGCTTGTGCTAGTCACCACACACATCACAAAAATACATGGTAAGCACCTCTGTAAAGATGGCATGGCATATAATAAAACTCATGTATAGCTCAGGAGCATATCATGCACACAATAATCATGGCAAAAATGACAAATAGCTATTTGATGCAGCAGATCTGACAATTTTCTCAAATAGCTCTCTTCCAACAGCATTTCGGGCATCAAGATGAGCTCAAATGAAAATGATGCAATGAGATGATATGATGTACTCTCTAAGACGCACATTTTGATATGCTACACTCGCAAAACGGAGCTACGGATGCGGAGTTATGATGCAATGAACACAGCTAGAAAATGTGCAAAAAATGACTTAGAAATATCTTGGGGTCAACCCTGGGTCTTGACCCGATCCAGATCTGGCGCACGTTCTACGAGGTTCGCCGGAGTAGGAGGTTGACCGGCGGCCGGAGTTCATTAGAGGAGAGGAAGAAGCCGGGGCGACGAGGTGGCCGGATCCGGCCGGAGGAGCGACGACGGCTAGAGGCGCTCCACGGCGACGTCGAGGCGAGGCGGCGGCGAGGCTTGGCCGGCGGCGATCAACGTCGGGCGGCGCGGCGGAGCGGCGACCGGGGCGGCAGAGCTTGCGGGCGCGGGGCAACGGCATCTGGGCCCGCGGGGGCCGGATCTGGGCCCGTCGGGCCTCGGCGGCGCGCGGGTCGGCG
>NC_041386.1:250313135-250343156 GCF_002162155.2 Triticum dicoccoides | reverse complement strand
GTCGGCGGCGGTGACGTGGTGGCGCGGGAGTGGCTGAGGCGGCGGGGCGGACGCGTCCGGTCCGATCCGGACGTGTCCTGCGGCGCGGGGAAGAAGAGGCTAGGGTTTGGACCCGAAAATTCAGAGGAGTGCACCTATTTATAGATAGAGGGAGGTAGGAAAGTCCAAATGAGGTGCGGTTTTCGGCCACGCAATCGTGATCGAACGCTCTAGATGATGGAGAGGGTTTTGGCAGGTTTTGGGCCAAATTGGAGGGGTGTTGGGCTGCAACACACACGAGGCCTTCTCGGTCCCTCGGTTAACCGTTGGAGTATCAAACGAAGTCCAAACAGTACGAAAATTGACAGGCGGTCTAGCGGTAGTAAACCAAGGCCGCTTGGCAAGTCTTGGTCCAATCCGGAAATGTTTAACCCCCACACACAAAAAGAAGTAGAAAGGACCACCAGAGGAGATAGGAGCGTCGGAATGCAAAACGGACAACGGGGAAAATGCTCGGATGCATGAGACGAACACGTATGCAAATGCAATGCACATGATGACATGATATGAGATGCATGACAACGACAACAACAAACAAAGACAAAAACCCGAACTCGAGGAAATAAAATAACTTAGTGCCGGAAACGGCAAGAGTTGGAGTACATATAAGGTAAATCACATCCGGGGTGTTACAGTTACCTTGACAACCAACCCAGAATTACGCAGGAAGGTGCTTTTTGCACTGTTAGTGGAGAGATACTGACGCACTACAGCAAGAGGTGACATTGTGCCTGTAGTAGCCTCGTCACCTTCAGGTGGTTGTGGATGTTCAGTCATTTGTTCCATAGCTTCCTGAAAGTTTGAACTTGTAGATTAGTGTACCAGATAAGTTACTAATGAGACAAAAGCAAACAAAGTAGGTTAAACTTTTATACATAACTTATTTTGGTGAACTACTGTAATACATTAGCATGTATTGTAGTGCCAACTACATAATAAAATCACTTTCGGAACATATGTCCATGTAGCATGCCTACTGTATTGTCTATTTCCTCACATTCGATGACATCTAAGGATAAAGAGACATGGTTTAAAGTAAGATGAACATAGTATGACATCATTCATATCATGGGCAAGCAGATATAAAACAAACATGCTATTTTTATCATTGTGTGTGCACGTGAACATAACAACTAGATTACAGATCAAGACCAAAAGAATATCCTTCATCTCTTTTAAACCATGTAAGGTGAAATGATACGTTAAGACAACTGTGAATAAAAGTGAACGAAGTAACTAACATTGGCTGCAAACCAAGTAGTTAAATGAACACATCATAGTACCAATCAGTTCAGGGCAGGAGGAGTAAGGACTTACAACAACGGCTTGAACTGGTGTGCTCATGCCCTTCATCTTGCTGGTGTGGCAATCCTTGAAGATTTGCACTGCATTCAGTTCAGGTTCTTTTTGGTCCGCACGGGATTTCCTCTGTATTTGGAAGAAGTCAATATAGATATGATAATATGGCACAAAAAGAAGAAGGAAGTAGCAGCTATTTACAAGAGCCTCACAGTGTGCAATATAGCTACGAGATCCTGTGGTCTGTTGGAATTTCACTTTAGAACGGTTGGTTTTGTTCTTCAAATAGTTAGCCTAGAAGAAGATACACTTGTAAGGCACATACATAAATACAAGTTCAATATGTGGTCTGATCAAATACATATAGCCTACCTGATACTTTGGATCAGACCAGTGTTTAATGAGGGTTGTCCAGTCTTCATCTGTAATATATTCCACTGGAGATGTTTGGGCGATTTCATTGTTAGCCTTGCCTTCAAAGAGAGATTTTCTAAGGTGGTACCGATACTATCGCAGAGCAGACTGAAAAACATGAGTGCATGCTTGTCTAGTTGCATCATCTTTCGGATCCAACTTGAACCTCATCTGTTGAAAAAAATGTGAGTCTTATTAGGAGGAAGCTACAAAGTACGGGACAGAGCAAGACAATATTACTAATTGCGATGAATAACATTACTTACGGATAAATGGTCAAGGAAGGTGTTAAACTGGGTATTGTCTTTCTCATTCCTGTACCGGATCCACGTTGGGAGGATACGTGCATGACACCTAACGGCAACGACTGCCTCTGATACTAACTTGGCTAACTCTGTAGCATCACGTGGCCTTTTTAAACCTGCCTCAAAATGGATCTCCATTCTTCCTCCTTTAGATTTTGTTAATCTGTCAAGCATTATCCATGATGTCTGTTTCCGCTTGCGCCGTGGTGCTAGTTCAACAACGAATATGGAAAGTGTTAGTGTACATCAAACTGTGAGAGTACATATAAAGGAGCATGCAACTGCAACTTGACTCAGTCAGGTACCGTCTTGGTGTTGATGCTCATGAGGTTCATCTGATCTTGCCAACTCCTGTTGTGTCAGCAGTGCTTCGGAAGTAGTGTTTGGTGTGAACGCAGCTTGGGAACTGGCCAGTTCCGGAGCAAATGAACGAGTAACTGGCTGAGATGCTGGTACAGTTGAAGCGGATGCTGCAGCTGGTGGAGTAGGTGATACTGTGTTTGTAGATTTAGCCGGTGGACTTGGACCTTCTACTGCACTATAAGTACCAGCAAAATCTCGACGGCAGAACCTTTTCCGTTTCACCCGACGAGTAACAACACTCCCTACCATATTATTTTCCTTGCTCTTTTTTGACTTTGCCGTGTCAAGCTATACCCACAACACAAAAGAATAAAATCACTCTTCAGAACTCATTGATGCATGATACAGACAAGCAATACTTTGATGTAAGACAACCGTATGAGGATGGAATATGTAAGAAAAACAGGACGGCATGACATATTCACAGCTACAATGTGCAAACTAAGCAGAAGGATTTTCAAGAAAATAGAAGTAATGCAAGCTAGACACCATATGAAAGATGCAACCAATATTACTCTACCAAGTTAAAAGTGTCTTGTCGTAAGTGGCAACTCGAAAAATTAGAAGCAGTACAACGTAGAAATCAATGCAAGATGCAACCACTATCAAACTGTCATGTTAAAAGCGTCCAATCATGAGTGACTGATGCAGGATACACAACATCAGTACTTTGATGTAAGAACATGGTATGATAGATAGATGCAGTGTATTCTAGACACAGAAAGCCATGTCATGTGCACATGTATAACGTATAAACTCAGCAGGTGCAATTTAATCAAAATAGAAGAAATACAGGCTAGACAACATATGCAACATGAAACCAATTATCACAATGTCAACTTAGAGCAAGCACCTGCGATGGTGGAGTACGGGAGATGAACTCATCATGTAGACTTGGGACTTCAACTTCATTAGCAGTAGAAGTGGCAAATCTAGAGAGTCTCTGTTTGCGTCGGTGCGAAGGACCACCAACATCCCCTAACTTACCCTTTTCCTTCCTATTTTCTGATATTGCCTTATGAAGTCAAAACCACAAGAAGATGAATAAAATTAGCTCTGCATAACTGGTTGATGCATGATACAGACGAACACTACTTTGATGTAAGGCAAGCGCAGGATAGGAGGATGAAATATATACAAAAAAGACAGTGTTTCATATTCACACATACGATAGGAGGATGGAATATGTATGAAAAAACAGTAAGCGGAAGGCATTTCAACAAAATTAGAAGAAATGAAAGCTAGGCACCATATGAACATGCAACCAATATCACTCTATCAGGTAAAAAGTGTCTGGTCGTAAGTGCCATTTCAAGAAATTAGAAGCATTACAAGCTAGAAGACAATGCAAGATGCAACCTACATCACAGTCCCAAGTTAAATGTGTCTTATGGGTAAGTGATAGTTGCAGGTATAAGTTGTAACCTACGCAGATGCAATTCAACATAATCAGAAGCAATACAAACTAGACATCATACGGAAAATGCAACCACGTATAATAGTTCCAAGTAAGAGCAAGCACCTGTGATGGTGGAGTAGGGGAGATGTGCTCATCATGTACATGTATATTCTAGAAACAGGAACACGTGTCATATTCACAGGCATTATGTGTAAAGTAAGCAGATGCAATTCAAGTTAGAAGCAATACAAGCTAGACATCATACACAACATGCAACCACATATAATAGTGTCAAGTTAGAGCAAGCACCTGTGATGGTGGAGTAGGGGAGATGTGCTCATCATCTAAACATCTACGTTGACTGTCCAGCCTTGTGTTGTCTTGCGAATCTTGTTGGGAGGATGGCAGAGTAGAATCTATAGAGACCCCCTGTTTGAGTTGCTCCGAAGGACCACCATCATCCACTGCCGGACTAATTTCCTTCAGCTGTAATGATTTTGCATTGTGACGTCAAACCGATAAGAAAAAGGAATAAAATTCGCTCTTCAGAACTCATTCATGCATGATACTGACGAACACTACTCGGATGGAAGGCAAACACATGATGCAAGGATGGAATATGTATGAAAAACAGGATGGTGTGACTTATTCACACCTATGATGTGGTAACTAAGCAGAAGGCATTTCAACAAATTAGAAGCACTGTAAGCTAGACACCATATGAAAGATGCAACCAATATCACTCTGCCAAGTTCAAACTGTATGGCGTTTCAACAAATCAGAAGCAGTACATGCTAGAAATCATATGCAAGACACAACCAATATCACAGTGGCAACTAAAAGGTGCCTTATCATAAGATATAGTATGTACCAAAAACAGGAAAGCGTGTCATATTCACATGTATCATGTGTAAGCTAAGCAGATGCAGTTTACAGTAATTAGGAGCAATACGAGCTAGACACCATATGCAACATGCAACCAGATATCACACGGCCAAGTTAGAGCAAGCACCTTGGATGGTGGAGTAGGGGAGCGGAGACTTGGACCTTGTAATGCACTATCAGTACAAGGAGGATCGGTACAGATGCTCCGTTTATGTTGCTGTAGAGGACCACCATCATCACCTTCCTTACTCTTTTCCTTCTTCTTTCTTGATTTTGCCTTGTCAAGTCAAACCCACAAGAAAAAGGAATAAAATTTGCTCTTTAGAACTCATTGATGCATGATACTAACGAACACTACTTTCATGTAAGACAAACACTACATATCACACTGCCAAGTAAGAGCAAGCACCTGCGATGGTGGTGTGGGGGAATTGCAGTGATCAACTAGAGAGCTACATTGACTATCTTCATTTAGCCTTGCTGTTTCTTGAGAATCATGTGGGGAGGATGACACTGCACTCTTTAAAGGAGTATGGCGTCTCACAGAAACCCACCCGGGTGACTGTCTCATCATAAGTGATTGATGAGGGATACAAAAGAGCATTAGTTTGATGTACGAACATGGTTAATAGACATATGTAGTATGTATCAAAAACAGGAAGGCATGTCATTATCAAAGGTATAATGTGTAAAGTAAGCAGATGCAATTTAACCAAATTGGAAGCAATACAAGCTAGACACCATATGCAACATGCAACCACATTTGACAGCGTGAAGTTAAAGCAAGCACCTGGGATGGTTGTGTGTGGCAATTGAGATCATCAACTGCAGAGCTAAATTTACTGTCTCCAACTACTAACACTGCACCCGTTAGAGCGCTGGAACGCTTAGTGCTTATCTTCGAATTACACTAAAGTGATTTCTGTCTTTTCTTTTCTGCATTCATCAACACTGCGTCAGAGTCTGAAATACCCATGCATAAAAAACAATAGTGTGAGTATGGGTGAAGTGTGTGCACAAGTAGTACAGTGTAAAGGTAGCAGATAGCAGGCCGGTGAGAAATAAATGACGGGAGACATATGATAGCTCTATAACATGCATGGCACACTAAATTACTACATGATTCTATGAAAATAACAGTCGACTGAAAGCAAATAGGTCAGTCCATTTTTTCTGCACCATCTGATGTACAAAGAACGGGCAGATCGCCTTCATCTACCTCCAGCGAGTCATTGTTGACGATCTTCCTGGAAACGCCAGCGACCACCGGCCCAATATTCCTCCCCTGTCGGCGCCCTCCCCTCGACCTCACCGCACCGCCGTGCTTGGCACCGCCCCCCCGGCCATCCATTCAAGCCCCGCCGACCTCCAGATCGGGCGCAAGCAGCTCCTGCGCCCCACACCCCTATGATAGACACCGATGCGCCGGTTCACCGGGGAACAGGCGGACTAGGTGCTCCGCGCGCCTAAGCGGGTGATGCTTCTTTTAATCGCGGTTCGACTGACCCTGAATTGAAATCCAGACGGGCTACTGACCTCTAGCAAAGGTGAAATAGTAAAAGGAAGGAAACCTTGTGCATTTAGTATCACGAAGAAGATGCAGTAAGAAGCGCTCAACTAGTTTCTTTCGTGGGATGAATACGGTGTGAGGGGAGACGTAAGATTTGCACGAATAAGGGAAGAGGAGTACCTCTTTCTGCTGGCAGTGCTGTGTCCTCCTTCTGTTTTTCCGACGATCTTCTTGTTGTTCGCCGGAAACCAGAAGTTGTGGAGGATGGTGCAGCCTTGGACGAACCCATGGCCAAGTTGTTGAGTGTGGTGCGGTGGCCGTCTATCGGCGGTGGGGAAGCAGATCCGAGGCGGCGAACGACGGCGTAGCGGGAACAGCTCCGGTGCGGTGGACGGTTGCGACAGTGGAGCCGCGGCAGTGAGGCGCAGGATGGTGTGGCCGGGGTGGTTCTGGTACGACGCATGTCAGCGTCGGCGTCGGCGTCGTGGAGGCAGCTCTTCCTCGGCTTCAGCTGCTAAGTCCTTGAGGGCGTTGCGGTTGCGGTTGCGTTGGACGACGACATCGGGGTATCGGCTCCGGCGTGATGGAGGACGGCGGCGGTGGATTGGCCGCTATGGGGTGGAGGACGGAGGAGGCTGGGGTTTCGCAGCTGGTGGAGAGGGTGTTTTCACGCCCACGGAGTATGAATGGGGAAACGGAGGGAGGCGGGGAACTAAGGGGGAACAATGTTTCGGTTTGAGACGCGCTTGTTTGAAATTTGGGGAAAGTTACAAACTTTCCCCCCATCTAAAGTTTCGGACATATTGCAGGTTGGGGGTAGGACAGTCATGTCAGGTGTCCCAAATGTGGGCGGGATAGATTTCGGCCAAGCGCATGGGTAGGCGCCCACGGCGTATGAATGCTTCTCTGGCGTCTTGGTGAAGTTACAAACCTACCCCGGTTTAGACCTTTGGACATCGGGCCGATAGGCTACACTGGCCAGAGTCAGGACAGTAATTTCCTACCACCAAAACATTAGTCTCGCGTGGTTTCGGGTGACCAGAGGCCTATTTGGCGCTTCGTTCAATATTTGGGAGCAGAAGCATTAGGCCTCCTTTGGTTTGTAGGATTTTTGTAGGAATTCTATAGGATAGGATTTGCAAAGGAAAATTTCCTTTGAAGCCCTTTGGTTTGTAGGAATGGATTCCTATTCCTATGTAGGATATGAATCAATCCTTCACGTTTTGGAGGAAAAAACATTAGCCTAGACTCAATGGAAAAAATCCTATCCTATGCACCAAATGACATCTCTTTCTCTATAGGAATTGACATGCATGTCATCTCACTTCCTATGATTTTCCTATTCCTACAAAATTCCTATCCTATGAACCAAAGAAGGCCTTAACGTTTTCGGTTCTCTTGAATTGAACTTTCAGGATTTGTCAAACTTCACAAATATTTACTCTTGAAAATCCTAAAGCTACGATTATTTTGGAATGGAGGGGGTACGTTTGAATATACATTGTACACGAGTATATATTAAAAAATATGCAACTTACCTCAGTTCATGCATGGTTCTAGATATAATCTCCTTGGTTGCAAAAAAAGTTAGATATGCGTATGAATATATATAGCATGTTCAAACTCACAACAAAGATTGATGCCCCCTTTTACATCTGATTTACAAATGCCATTATCTCGGGTTCAAATAGATGAATGCACTTCCTATGAATTCGAATCTTCGAAACCCCCTTTATGTTGAATTCGACATGTATTCTATTTCGTAGCTAGCAATTTGGAATGTATCCATGCAAGTGACAAATGTATAAAGTGCTTCACACTAACAACATGGAGTGCACTAATTAATGTTTATATATGAATTGCAAAAGCATCCATTGCCTGTATTTCAAACCGATCTCACTCTATGGATCAATAATATGAAATAAACACATGCACATGCTAGAATTCAATTGCAGTTGAAGAAAGAGCCTACTCCTGGTACTGTATATTAGGGATAGGGGTGTGTACAAAGTACACGTGAATACCAGGCATTGTGCGTGTGTGTATACTATCGACGAACTAGCCCCCAAGATTGTATAACATACTAAGGGCCTAGGGTTACAAATCATATATAGTCGGCTTATCACCAGTGGGGATAGAGTCCTCCGCGACTCTGGTAGCTTCGTGTTGTATGCCGAGTCCTCCACATGGGTCTTCGTATAACACGCCTCGGTCCAACCTATATGTGGCGCAGGATGGAACCGACCCATGAGTCTTCATGTTGACCCACCACAACTAGAAATGATGTTCCCACCACACCACACATGCAATCGGCCACTAAGAAAATAAGCATATACAATAGTACAACGGTATCTAGCTCATGATACGTCTCCATATTTCATTGATGACACTGACGGACTTTGCATTTGATGCGTGCTCCGTATTTTGTTGATGACACTTACGGTCATTGTATTTGAAGCGAAAGCACGATATGGTCACTGGACTTCAGAATAAGCTCATCACGGTTAACACATACATTTTGTCGTGCTAACCAACATGTGGTTGGATGGTTAGAGGATAGTGGTTTCTCGAGCCCACGAAGGTTAAAGTCCCGGTGCTCGCATTTATCTTGTGTTAATTTCAGTATTTTCCGGCAACGTACGTTCAGTGGGAGGAGACATTCCACTCGACTACGAGGCACCTATGGTGACTTCGTAAAATCTCAAGATCATATATGCTGGCCCACTCTCTCGAAGGTGCTCATAGGGGTAGGGTTCGCGTGTGTGCACTTATAGCGGTGAGTGCTTGCGCGTATATATGAGCCCTTGCATCTGTACCATGTTAAACAAATACATATCATGATTATACGGTCACTAGCTCACCCGTACAACTCCGTATTTTGTTGATAACACAATCAATTGACCAGTCAAACGTTCCACGCGGCGTTACTTGTGTTGCACCATCGGGGCGCGTAACCATGGGGCCCACCTGTCAGCCCGTATATGAAAGAAAGAAATGGTAGTTTGAGTCTGTACTGTGTTAATAAAATAGGAGTACATTTTAGGGTGATCATACGGTCACTGGCTGACCATACAGCTCCGTAATTTGTTGATAACATGATCAATTGACCAGTCAAACGGTCCACATTCAGCAGCACACATTACCATAGGGCCCACCCGTCAGCGCGTATATGAAGGACATAAATGGTAATAAATTAGTGGTTGCTGGGTATCCGAAGTTGTGATACCTCTGGTTGGCAGTCCCCGGCAGTTGGGGGGCGTTCATTGGGCGGTGGGGTGGGGATCCCCGGAGAAAAAGCTCGGCGAGGGTGGGGGGCTAGAGGGATGGCCGGTGCAGCGGCGGACCGGCGGTGGGGAGTGGTTTCGGGGAGGGAGGCCCGGCCGGGGGTTGCGGGGGCTGGCGGTTCGGCCGGTGGTGGCTGGTTGCTCAGGGGGTGGAGTTTGATGATAAACTAGAGGCCCTTGATTTCGTATCCAACGGCTGGAAAATCTAATGACCAGAGATGTAAAAGTCAGTCGACTGACATGTAGCCTCACCCCGCACGTACACATGCACGCACGCAAGACACGCACGCATGTAGGTGTGCAACACTGACACATACACACGCACGCATGCTGGCATGCAACACTGACACGTACACATGCACTCACGAACGCATGCGTGTACGCACCCATGCATGCAACACTGAAACGTACCTTTGCACGCACGCAACACTTGCACGCCTGCATGCACGCAACATAGGACGCAAGACACACGTTCAACCTATACGTGCATACACCCTTTGTTAAGGACATGGATTGTTACAGGTATTAATCAATCTTATCTGTGATAAGCAGAACATTGATGTTTCCAGCGGTCTTTATGAACCACAACACATCGAATGGGCTATCAACATAGTAGGCTTATCTACATTAAAAGATGATGTCACACTTAATGAACAATCATCGGTTTATGAAATGCCCGCTTTTGACCGCTCTGGCCCACCAAAGGTTCCTCTGCTGTGCGCTACATGCGTTGGGTCACTGACATGGATGCCATGCACCCAAAGAGCCCACATGCCAGTGGAAGAACGGCGCGGCATCCTAGGTCAGAGTCGAGGGCGCCACTCGCGGCACGCCCGGCTGAACACGCCTCCGTGCCGCATTCAAACGCCTCCATGAAACCCGCCCATGTGGAAGCCGAGAAACCCACTCTAGACACACGTCCGTTCATGACCGGGCCGCTCCCCTATCTCCTCCACCATTTTGTCCACTCTTACAATGGCTTACGAAGAGTAGTTATTCCACATCCAAGCCGGGTGGGTAGCCCGCCGGATATGAGCTATGCAGCTCGCTGATCCACCTCCCTCCCCTCGCCCGACGGAGCCAGTTGCCGCCCCAAGCCGTCGAATTTTGCCATGTGTTGTTTTCATGGACTAGCAAGATGCCTGTGCATTGCATGGAACATCAAGATGCATTTTTTACAAACTCCCGCATGCATGCAAGGGATAATTAATGTCCTCCTTTGCTAGTACCACGAGGCAAACACCATTAATATTGCATCGATTAGTATTAGTGGCCTTGTATATCTGCAAATTGTAATTTTGATAGTGGCCCCTTGTATATAAAAATGGAGGGAGAAAGATGAGAGATAAGGTGAGGAGGAGTGGGGCGTGGTGGTGACAGGTGGTCGGACTGGGCAGAGGCATGGGGATGGACGGCGCATTATGTCTAGGTTTTTATCTCTCTCACACACACCCACGTGGGTGGGGGACGTGCACGAAGAGAAGAGGTGCACGCACGGTGCATGTACTCCCGTCTCTTTCCCAACCACACCCGCGTGGGTACACGGTGGAGCTCATTTCTATACGAAAAAGGCAGCCCACGTGGTAATTTGGCACGTGTACTGGTTGTCCACTTGGTGGAGGGAGGATCGTCTACCACGGGTGAACAAACAAATTGCAACTTGACGCGTTATGCTAAATTTAAAAAAGAGGCAAACCATGTGGGGCCTACCTTAGAGGCAAGGCTCTATACACTGGAGTACTTTTGATGTGTCCCGTCAACTCGCAGAATGAGGAGAAGCTTGCTTAGTATGCCGTCTCCCCCGCCCATGGGCGCGGGAGATCGCAGGATGAGGTGAAGCTTGCTTACTACACCTTATGCCCGCTCCCTCACCCACGCGCACGGTGGCTTGCATCACGAGGAGAAAATTTTACTACTCCCTCCGTTTACTCCTCGTCCCTACTACGTACTTTGGTTAGTACTCCCTCCATTTACTTATACAAGGCCACTATAAAAAATACATTTTGCATCTATACAAGGCCACAAATAGTAATCGAGACAAAAGTAACTACTCCCTCCTTTCCAGTTTATGGCTCAATTTCAAAATCTCTCCAACCAAGGTAGATGGTGAGTGGTCGAATTAATTTCGTATTTTGCACAAGAATTAGTACGCTCGTTTTTCTCAAGAAGTTATGTTTACCGAGGCATTAATTAGAACGAATGCACGAATGCATGGTGAGTGGTCGAACTAAATTTCCATGAACTTGTACATGCATTGGTTAGTTTCCTCTTGACACTGCTTGCGTCGGGTGATCTAACACACCTCGAAATCCAACATGTAATGGTACTACTACTAGTATAGTAGAAGTGAGACATCAAACGGAAAAATGAATGTTTTTTAGACGAGCCCTATAAACCCTAGTGGGTACGTACTCCGTAAAAACAGATTTTTCCAAAACTAAGTCGCTCCCTTTCATGAATTCTGTAGTATACTCCTCCGTCGACACTCCCTTTTATGAATTCTGTACTTCTTGTCGCCGACATGTGGGACATATAGCAACCGGGTCGACGTGTCAAGCACCAAATAACAGTGCAGAACAGCAGGGGGACGCACCCCACTTGTACCGGCCCAGTAGTAGTAATGAGCAATGAGACGTCAAATCACAATGCTGCACTTTCCCAGACGAACGAAGCAACCATTATTTCACACTTCGGTTCGCCATCATCTCAAACCACGTACTAGTATTGCTTCTACCTCAAGAGGGACACGCGCACCGCCTTGGTACATCATGACACGTGGGACCGCATGACAGGCTATACTTCCTCCGTATCGGTTTACTACATGGCATGCACATCGTTCTAGGTTGAAAATTTAACTGGCTATATATGTGATGAATAGTACTCTAGCCTTTTAAAAAATGTATACTTTTGTACAGTAGTACTATCGATGGATTGCACCATGGAGCAAAAATTGAAATTAAAAAAAAGGTGGTACATATAGAGAGCACTTGTCGCCAAATTATGCATATAGTACTATTAAAAAGGCTAGTCACAATAATGGTGTCCAGCACAACCCACCCCTCAAATAAAACTAAGAGGGTGCTTGGATACGTTTTAGTCCCATGACTAAAAGTAGTGGGACTAAAACATGCTAGCCTCACCCATGCTTGGATCCAAATACTAAAAAGGCTAAAATCAAGTTAATGAGCATTTATTATCCTCCAAATCCTCCAATCCAGAACTCGCCTGTGTTAAAGGAGAGGAGTTAAATGAGTAGAGAGAGGACTAATCCACATTTTAGTAGGGGTACCCCTGACTAAATAATTTTAGTCTCAAGACAAGTTTTAGCCCCTCTTTAGTCAGGGGTGCTTGGAACTTTAGCCTCTTAAAGAGACTATTTTTAGTCAGACTAAAATAAGTCCCTTGGATCCAAGCACCCTCTAAGCATCCTGGAATTCTTTGACAAAACTAAGCACCCTGAAATTCTTTGACAACTAAACTGCTGGCTATATGATGTTGGCCATATATATTATACATATATAATGTGAAGAAACGAGTGGTAGTACTATACCAACTAAAAAATGAAATGTAAGAAATACTAGTATGTACATACTGAAGAGTTAAAGTAACGAGAAGAAACATAACATAGTTCTGCTGGGGGATTAGCACAACACACCCCTCAAATTAAATTAAGCACACCTGAAATTAAACTTTGCAACTATTCCGATAGACACTGCATTAGAACCACCATGAGCAACGACACTGCCACCTTACTCGGAGTCCTCGTCCACATCCTCGACTTCGTCCTTGTCCCTCTTCCTCTTGGCCGATACCTCTTTGATTGAACCACACACTTGGCTATTGCTCTTCATCCAACCCTTGTAGATATTGAAGCAAAGGTAGCCATCCATTGCAGCGTAGTGGATGTGGTCTATATCTAGTACATTTCGTTGCCATGCATGACGATGAAACGTGTAATGAGGTTTCTCCAGTTTACTGTATGAAGGATGAACCATGGCTCCTGCCAGGGTCAGCATTGAAGGCTGATGAGAGGACACCAGCCGATTCTTCTGGAGGTCGAAGGTGTTGCCTACAATGAGGCCTATCCGACGCATGACTTCTTTGTCGTTACCAAAGTCTATAGTAACGAATTTCACTGTTTTGTCCTTGGGGAAGTTCTTAAAATCCTAGCACTCAACGTCGGCATGGCATATGTGGTAGACCAAGCAAACGTTATGTATGCAAACCTGGATCACGGCGGGCTTCTTCCTCTCTTCGTCCTTTAGATCCTTCTCTCGTCCCAGGACTGTGGTGTACTCAACATCTAGCCCAACGACCCACTCATCATCTGAGTTTTTGAACATGCGACTGAAGCGAGAAAGGCATCCTTTCACCATCGCGGAAGAACGGGTGTAGATGACGTCGAACTCATCGCCGGTGATGGTTCTAACCTTATACTCACCGCCGATCGTGGAGATTTGGGATGCCATGGATTTGGGAGGAGGGTTAGGATTAGTGGAACTACCGTAATGTGAATGGACGGGACAACTAGGAGCGAACCGCCGTAGTATTGAAGGACGTGTGGGGACGAGTAGGAGCGAACTGCCATCGTGCGAATGGCAGGGTAGTGGCTTTCCATTCTCCCATGATACGGGCTTCCGAGAGCCCTTGGATATGAGATCGAACGGTTGCATGGCGTGATTCTAGACCTATGGGTGAATATCCTATCCTGGAGGGTTATTCTGCAAATTTTCAGCAACTTAGCATGCGACCATTTGATCTCAGATCCAAGGGCTGCCAGCAGCCCGTATCATGGTCGTGCCTACCACGACCGTCGCGTCGCTTGCGCGGTCGCGCCCTTGGAGATTTAACACGGTATGTGTGGATATCCGATGTTGGCATGTCATACATAGTCATCACTTAGTCACTCATACTACAACAAGGTTGGCTATAATTGTATTTTTTACTCCTCTCTATCTCTTTCTTTGTACTCAAGGAAGAAACGGTGCTAAGTGCGTGTATTTATTGCATTTGCCAAGGAGTGACCTCTTCCAATGAAATGGTGTTGCTAAGTTTGCTTCATTTAATTAGCTATAGACTCAAAATTGTCTTTTCACCTATGTACACGTGCTTAGCACCGTTTCTTCCTTGGGTCACCAAACTAGTCTCTCTCTTTTTGATTAACTTGCCACATCAGACTTTATGCCTATGTGGCAAGCTTAAGCACCTCTAGGAGCAAGTAAAAGTAAGTACAATAGTGCGCTTTACATGGCATTTTTGCATATGTGGAGGAAAGAGAGGCAAGGAAAAAGTGGAGAAGTGGGCTCTCATGCAAGAGCCAGCCTCTACTACATGGTGGAGCATTGGGAGAGGCACCTATATGGAGGTGGTCAGGAATCTGGGAGACTCATGCCGGTCGTAGCGCCGCAGTTAAAATGATAATGGCAAGTCAAATCACGGGGCCCCACCTGTCCAGCAGTAACTCGCTGTCAAATCACACAGCCCTACGTTTGCAGCAGCCTACTCCCTTGTCTTCTCGCGTCTCTGTCGAACCGACTAGGCGGAACTGCCCCGCCGCCTACCGCGCAGGAAAAGCCACGCCCTTGACTTTTAAATACAACTACATCCCCTTAAGAATCCAATGATATAGTTTTTGTGACATAGTAACTCATATTTAATTAGTCAAATGGATGACCTAGAACTACGTGTAGGCCCTATAAACCGAGACGCCTAAAAATAAAGAAACCGAGACGGAGAGGGTAGTTCAGCACATATCTTTTTAGATCAATATAGTCGGGATTCACCAAGGAGCAAAACCAAGTGGTAGGCTGCTCCTGTCGTGTTGGCGTAGCAACTCAAGCAGGGTCAGCCTGCACACGAAATGGCAACACACTTAACAGGACCCCTTTGACCGACATGTGGCTCATCCATCGTCATGTTCCACGTGTGATGCACCAAATTACAGTTCAGGGCAACGGTTGGAAATGTAGGCACCCCGGTCATAGCGCCGCAGTAGTAGAAAATGAGCGACGAGGGGTCAAATCACAAAGCCCCACCTTTCCCGCATTAAGCTGGACGGATGAAGCAACCATCATTTCACTCTAGGGTGCAAGAGCATAAAGAAAAGAGAAAACAATGATGCATGCGGCAGCTACCTAGGGCACCCTAGGGTAGGGGTCTCCACTACAGATACTTTTTTTGAAAGTGCCTCCACTACAAATCGGCTTCTCCCTCGTCCTCTTGAAAAAAACCGATGATGAGTGCGGCGGTAGGGTTTGTAGGAGTACTACGGCGTGTGGGGCCACGTCATAGTAAATGGGTTCGAGCCGCCGCCTTAAATATGTGTGGGCCGCTTGGTTTTACGGGAACGAGGCAGCATTTTGGGTTCGGGGACCAATGGAGATATAGTACATACAAAAAATTGTGGACGTACGTTCGACCGAAAGGCAATGATGCATGGGCCCTGCATTTTGATATACCCGGGGCCGCGTGAAATTTGCTACTCTACTTAAAACTAGTAAGGTACACATGTATTGAACGCATGAGATTTCGAAACCAAATTATGAATAAATACACACTATAGGATGTAAAGCTTTGAGTCATATATGCATGATGTAGATGTTCGTTTAGTTCTTATAGTTCATCTCATTCAAAATCAATAAGTTTTATAAAAATGTTAAGATTCATGGGGTTGTGCATTGTACTCCCTTCGTTCCAAAATAGATGACCCAACTTTGCACTAACTTTGTACAAAGTTAGTGCAAAGTTGGGTCATCTATTTTGGAACGTAGGGAGTAAATCATAAAGTAAAAAACAAATAATGGCAATTCATTTAGAAAAAAATAATCAATTATGATACAGAAGATTCTAGAACAAAGGAGAAGTGCTTGTGTTTTGAGGTTTGTGCATTATGCTTAAGTTCAACCATGGAGTCTTCTAAATTGTACATGTGGCAGATCTGGTGGAATGTTGATGATATCCAACGGCCAGTAGTGCTCGGATTTGCCTATCTCTGCACTGTCGGGTTAGCTTCATCCAGCGACCATCTTTCAAAGTTATTGGCACACTATATAGTTCTTGTGCCATAGTTGCATGTTTTGGAAAAAAAGCTACTAGTGGGTGTACTCTCTATTTAGGAATAGAACATGTATACATGGAAGTTGTAGGGAAAGAGATGACATGGAGCATCTCAATTCCTATGAGTAGGGAATGGAAAAGAGATGTCATTTGGTTCACATCATAGTAACTTTTCTATTGAATATAGAGATGACATGTTTCTCAATTCCTATGAGGAGGGATTAGGAAAGAGATGTAATTTGGTTCATATCATAGGAACTTTTCTATTGAATATACGCTAATGTTTATTTTCCTTTGAAATTAAGGGAGTATAGGAATCCATTCATATGAACCAAGTGGCTCTAAAGCTATTGAAATGATATCATGTTTATTTCCTTTGAAATGTGGAGTATATGAATCTATTCCTATGAACCAATTGTCTCTAAAGGAAAAAATCCTTTAAAAATCATATCATATAGAGTTCCTATGATATTCCTCGACACTAAAGGATGCTTGAAATTGCTGCGGGTGATACGATGGTCTTTCTTTGTAGACTCCTCACCCAACTTTATAGTTACCTCTCGAAGATGAATGAAATGATATATACATGGTATTCTACATGTGCAATTTGGTACACGAAAACTCAGTAAAAGTTTGCGAGGTTCGAATTTTCAATAAAGCTATATGCACTGCATTTCGGAACGGAGGGAGCATACGGCAGATGCTAACACTCACGTGGAAGATTCATGTGTAGGAGGAGTGTCTGTTCTGTTAAATGACATGGCAAAACTGACACTGTCGGATGCCGATCTAACAGTCCTTACAGCGTTCGTCAGGAAAAGGCTTGTTGCGAACGTTTGTCGGATAATGATTTACGGACACATGCATTGCATTGATACGTGCCCCCCCCTCTCACACACACGCACCCTCACGTGTCACGACTCTCCCGAGTCCTCTCGCAGACTCGCACGTCGCACCCACCGTCTATTTGCAGGTAGACGTCACTCACATATGTGCTCTTCACACCCTACCCTCAGAACTTCTAAAAAACAAAAGACAGCACGCACATTTTATTTTAGCTCACACGTCACACACTTGTACTATTACTCTTGCGGCGAACGTTCTTTGGGCATAGTATATTGTACTCTCACGAAGATAAGCGGTGCACGCACGCACTAGTTCTCTCACACCCACTCGTGGGTACACGTAGGAGCGCATTTTTTGAAGCTGGTACAACAAAATCACTCCACTATATATAAAAGCAGGAGCCTTAGCGCTTGCATTACTAGGGTTCCTCTCGTTCACTCTCTCATGCTCTCCAGATCTAAGCAACACATAGGTGGCCACACTCTCTCTCAGCTCACGGCTAGTCACAAATCCGGCCGGACAACCTCGACCGGGGCAGGGGTGTAGGTGCATCGTTCACGCTGTCGTCGGCGGCGAGGGAGGAGACCAACGGCTGCCCGTGCGTCCCGATCAGCGGCCGTGCTGTTCTCTCCAAGAGAGCGTCGGCTCGGGAGGGCCTCCGACCCCTTCTTCCTCCCTGCGGTCTTGTGGCCAAGATGCGGCCTCCCTACGCCGTCTTTGCGACATGCCGACGACCCTCAAGTATATGTTCCTTCAAAACCTGCCTTCCTCTACTGCCCCAGCTCCCTTCGTGTGGATCCTTTTCTACTTCCGTCCGCTGTTCCAAAGCCACCTAGACTTCTACTAAGGCACGTGCTTTGCACGTATGTTCTGTATGATAGATACTCATATACCTTCTTTTTAGAGAGAGAAATGGGTACTCGTATCTTGAGTAGATATCATAGTGTGTTTGTTTGCATGATCTAAGGACTATTCTAAAATAAGAAGCAAATCACTTGCACAAATCAAACTGAGTTCCAAGTAAGAATTTGATTACAAGATAAAAGTTGTAGTTTTATTATATGCTATTTCCTGGGTTCCACTGATGTATAGTTCCAGAGTTGTTTGACGGTTTATATGCATGTTTATGGACTATTTTGTGCAACTAAATAAGTCATTTAGGTCTGACAGACACTCATGTCCTGTATTAGCTTGAGGTATAGCTTATGTATGACTGAAATTAAATATTACACTTTTTCTGCGAATAATAAAAATATTACATTTCTCGATGAAGCAGAATAAAACTTTAGCTAGCATCATCCATGCAATGTTATGTTATGTGAACAGTGTAAACTTTGTAGTATAGCGGCATCTAAAAAATCCATTATTACAGTAATCTAAAAAAATAAGTTAGTAGTAGAGTGTTTATTTCCCAGGTGACAACAGGGAACCAAAATGTGCTAGCTATTTGCCAACTTGTCGTACTTGCATGTGAGGAGGTGGCACCAGTTTCTAGACATTTCTCAACTTTAGTAGGTGCAATCCAGGTTCAACGGGGACTCCTTTATTTGTTTACTTGGAGAGCAGAGTTGGCCTTGTGCACAAGGAGCGGGAGCGAATCCGGCAACTCTTAGCCGTTAGATCATGTCATCCTTTGTTTGATGGACGGAAGTGATATGCATGAGAGGGGAAATGAATGGTGGATTTTGAGCCAATGCTTGTTTGGGCAAGAGAACCGAAGATGGAGTGGTAAATCCAGTTTCAAAACTGCCGCATTATAGTAGTAGTAGATTAGAAGTAAAGCTATTTCATACAGTCGACTCAAAGCATTGGTTCAAACAGGGAAGAAAGTGGGAGAGTTGTTGCATGAATCTAGGACTTGGTTCTAAGAGGAAACGAGGGAAAGTAGTAATATCTGTCACTGTTTAAATAACTGTATATCTTATTTGCGCAAACAGGGATGTCTGTCTCCATATCGTTTTAGGATGTCTGTCTCCGTATTGTTTCTATCCGCGCAATCAAAAGCACACACCTCAGTTTTAGTACAACTGCGCAAAATGAGATGGCTATCCCTCGCTGCCGTCGTCTAACCTCCCGTCTTCAAGGTATCCCTACATTGGTAGTAACTAAGGTAGAATGACCAACACAATCTAAAAGAAGCTGATTCACACATTTTACTTCCTGATTGCAGTGTAGGGACAAGCGAAAACAACTACATCCTAGTCCGGAATGCACTTTCTACCAGTTCATCCATGGACCAAGGACTAACTGGCACGGCTGCACAACGGTTTTTTGGACAGGTGCACGGACAAGAGGCATTGTGGTCTGCTTATTTCTGCAAATAGCGGTGCTTAAATTTAGTGGATTGCACAAGCATTTCAGCTGGTCAGTACACTGCATGGTTCAGTTCAGCATTCCAGCTGATACCACAATTATAATTGGTTATTCTAGAATGAGAGAACCTAACCCTGAATGGTGGCAACAAGAAAAAACCAGAGTGAACTCCAGGAAATTTAAGCCTGCCGGGAGGCCCTTTGCTCATAGAGAAGCCTTGCTTGTTTTTTCCTGATTTGTAAACCTTCTCACAACTTTGTCTTTTGCTGTGAACTAGTATATGTTTGTTATGTTCTATGAATCATTGAGATGTATAAAATTGCTTAACTTATGCTTTTCGAGTTTTTTATGAAGACGAGTTTAATGTGAGTGTTCCACATGAGCGCTGGACTAGCGTGTGAACGTTTGGAATTTATTACATTGTGGCCTCAATTAACTGCATGAACCACTTTAACAAGATACATAGTTGCTTATATGTCAGACAACAGATTGTTGATTGTTAGCTGGTCGATAGCCTAGTGTTGAAGCGAGCTGAGCCAATGTGCCGTGTTTTGCACAACTTCTTACAAGTGGGGTAGCACCAACAGTGTTTACAAGTACTTATGTATACGTCGGCGCATGGTTCTCGAACGAGTGCTCTATTTCATCAAAACACACACTGCTCATATGATAAACCGTGACAACTTATGTCTTACCATGCCATATTCATGAAAAACTAGTGAGGACGCATCTGTTTTGGCAACAATTATGATGGTTCTCACATGATTCACGGGCACACAAAAGTAGCAGCAGTTCCCATAGACGGATTCAAACAGAGTACTGGCCCCAAAGGGGTCGATAACAGGCAAGGTTCGGATAATTGGACACAATCCAAACTACTATTAAACACTAGCTGGGGCAACTATTTCATGCCTCGATCTAATTTGGGCTGGACACAAGACGGACCTTGCCATGAACATCATCGAGGACGTCCTGCAACAGCTCAATCCTGTGAACCTTCATGAAGACAACCTTGTGGCCTTGCCACTGATAAACTTGTTTGTGGAGGCATGCCATGTCATCTACCTACGTAAGCATGACAAGAACAGTATTCCTCACAAATGAAGGAGTAGCTTCGAACTTCTTGTGCTTCAGTACACCCTGGACAACACGCCTGACAACAGTGAGGCTGGAATACAACTCTTCATTGGTATAACCGCAAATGGCTTCCAGGATCGAACATCCTAAGAACTCTGTTTTCCCAGTGCGTATATTCAGGTCATCCACCTCATAGTGAGTGACATGTACAACCACACAATCCTTGTCTGCATTAGGGCTCTAATTGAAACAGAAACAATTTTGAATTACCTTTCAGTATAAGAAACACAAGTTATTTAAACCACTACATATACCATGGCATCGAAGCTACTAAAATTTTGCATTATTAATCACCACATACTTTCTTTTCTAAAAAAAATCACCACATACTTAGATGAAAAACCACAATCGAGATCAGCAAAGAAGGAAATCACCTTGGGCAACTCAGCGGGGGGGACACATCCTCGAAGGGGGAAAACTGCTCCTGCAGTGCCACGGGGGCTGTAACCTCAAACGGGGCGTTGACCATCTCAGTATCTGGGGTCGCCTCGGTGGTTGCCTCCATCTTCTAGGAGCTCTCTATATCATGGGGATCAGCCTCCCGCGTCTGTTCCAATATCGGTAGATCTTTGCCTGGTTCTCCTTGGTCCATCATGAAACTGACGAATACTAGGAGTCCAGTGAAGGAAAACACAATCGCAATGACAATGAAACAAAAAAGAGAGTGAGGATTGGTTACTGCTTTGCAAAAGTTCTTTTTTTCCTCTGAACGAAAATATACCAACATCACGGATCCGCTTACCTTCCCTTCATTCGGAGAGAAGAAGAGTGGCAGATGCAAGTGTTTCCTTTCTTGAAGACGGTGAGGGAGAAGGGGATTCAGCGAAGAGTGAAATGATGGTTGCTTCGTCCGTCAAACTTAGACTGCAGGGAGGTGGGGTTTTGTGATACGATGGCTCGTTACTGCCGCGCTATGACCGGGGTGACTCTCCACCTGCATACTGCCTTCTAATTTGGTGGATGGCATTTGGGCCCGCGCGCTGCATGGCCCACATGTCGGTGAACAAAAGTATAACGGCATTCAGTATAGGGAGACGTTTCAATGACCTAGGAGGAGCCATAAGCGGTAGAGTGTCTCCACTGTACTAGTAGTAATTGTTCTTCTGGGTAGCTGTAGAGTGTCTCCACTGTACTAATAGTAATTGTTTCTCGGGTCCCAAGACAAAACAGCCCATCCACACTAGTAAATAGTAAAATCAATTCAAAAACCTGGGTGCTCTTTTTTCTCCTCACTCCCACCCACCTCACGTCAGCTCGCTCCACTCGTACCCCCAAATTCCTCACCTCACTCCAACAGAAAACCCTAGCTCCCCTTCTTCCTCACTCCTACAGAAAACCCCCAGCTCCCCTTCTTCTTCGCTCGCACTACAACTAGGCTCGTCATTCGTTACTCTGCTCAAATCCGTGAGCGCGACGCGACGCCCTCGAGGAAAATGGAGTCGACTGACCCCAGCGCCAAGAAGCTAAGGCTCCCGCCAGCGGCGAAGCCTGTTATAGATCCCGCACCCGGCAGTGCGGGGAGAAGCGGCGACCCCGCCCCCACCGGATCCCAGGAACCCGTAGAATCTCGGGTGGACCGCATCAGCGATCTCCCGGACGCCATCCTTGGGGAGATCATCTCGCTTCTCCCCACCAAGGATTGCTGCCGCACCCAAGTCCTCTCAATTCGGTGGCGCCCTCTATGGTGCGCCGTTCCCCTGAATCTCGACTGTCATCAGCTATCTCTCTTCAATGATTTTGAAATCCCCAGAGCCATCATCTCCTCCCACCAGGGCTCCGTTCAAAGCCTCTGCATCCCGTCATGCTACCTGAGCAAGCATACCATGCCCTGCACGGTGGACGCCTGGCTGGAATCCCCTGAATTCACAAAACTACAGTTGCTTGAGTTCTACTATTCCCCTGGAAATCACATACCACATACTGAACGCCATGAACTTGTGCCCTCAGCACCGATGTCCATCTCGGGGTTTTCATCCTCTTTCCACACGCCACCTTCGCGCAGTGCTACCTACCAGACAATCTGGTACTAAACCTTCGACTCCCATTTCTCAAGAAACTTTCACTTGTGCGGGTTCGTATATCAGAGGCCTCATTGCACAGCATGATCCACTCCAGTTGCCCTGCGCTGGAGTGCTTGGTGCTTGTTTTCACAGTTATAATCGGTTGTCTCCAAATAAAGTCGCCTAACCTTGTAAGAATTGGAATTTCTTTTGACGGAAGGCAGCTCATCATCCAAGATGCCCCTTCACTTCAAAGGTTGATCCTTGATTCTAGTTATTCACCATTGCAAATAACCGTCCTCTCTGCACCTAAACTTGAGACCTTGGGTGTAATACATGATCTTTGTGCTCATTTCAATATGGTGTTTGGCTCCATAGTTCTTCAGGTACTTTATATTATCATCTACACTTGTAACCATAAGCTGCATTTTAAATTTCTGCGCATAATTTATATATCATCTTGGAGTACACATTTTGTACTAATATTATGTTCTATGCTCAATGAAGAGTTTCTCCATGGATGGCCTATCAATGGTGCTGGATTCTGTCAAGATCTCATATATCCAAATGAATAGTTTTGATCCGAACAAGATTATTGGCTTGCTGCAATGCTTTCCATGTCTAGAGAAGTTGTATATAAAGGTGATAATTTAACGCAAATTGGAAGACCGCATATAGTGTACTAGAATTAACCATTCAACTGTTGCTCTTTCGACACTCTTCTTTTAGACCTTAACTGTTTTAAATCTTCATGTCTATTTAGGCAATAGGACGGGGTAAGAAAGTTATAACCAATCGGTGGATTCGTAAGCATCAGGATTTTCTCACTTCTCATGAGATTCGATTGAAGACAATAACGGTAGAATGATATGTAGCCAACCGTGCAAACACAAGATTTGTCACATTCTTCCTGCTGAATGCGAGGTTACTATTGTCCATCAGGCTTAAGTTTATCAGCATCATGGTTTTGACGGATGGGTATGTTGAAGAGCAAAAAAAGGAGTTTCAGGTGGGCAAAAGAGCTTCTAAACATGCCGGGCTTCTATTTACAACATACTGTGGTCATAATGTAGTAAATTTTACGACCCAGGATGTTCATTCTATGGACCTGACCGATCCATTTGACTGTTACTGTCGAAAACAGTGCTGGAGTTAGATGTTGTTGCCCATTTCAATCTGGTTTTTTTGTAAATGTGATGAACAATTAACCCTCGTGCTTTTGTACAGTTTGTAAGCTGGAGTTAGATGTTCCTGCCCTTTTCAACTCGGCTGTGACTGTTATATTTTCTTTGAAACAAGGCAAATGGCTTGCCATTCGTTTAATTTAGAGTGAAATATTGTAACAAATCCAAACCAAGGGAAATAACATCACTCTCGCTGGCTTCTTGAGCTCACTGTGCATTACAGAAGCCAAGTGATTAGCCCCCACCAGCACCCACAAACTTATTTCGAACTAGCACATCAGATGGGCTGTAAATTTTCATAGGAAAGGCTGCATGACCGTGACAGATTTGGATTTTGACATTTGGGACCCGCGAGGAAATAGCCTATCCAAGGTGGTGTCGACTTACTAGCCAATCAACAAATGATTCTGCCTACCAGCTGTTGGATTGACATCCAACATCTGTCATGTATCTTCTATCTCCTGTCTTCTTCCTCCAATCGCCCAAACCAAACCACCCCATCGGCTCCGCCTGCTCCCGCCTCCCATGGCTGGCTGCGCCTCCGCCGCTCTACCGTACGTACCCTCCAACGTTGGCCAGTCCCTCCCTCTATTCCCCCACACGTCCTATTATTCTCCGGTGACGTCAGCCCCAACACGCACCCGCGCCCGAACTAGTAAACCCTCGTACTCCCCTCCCATGCGACTGGACCAGCACATCTTCAACGGCTCCTGTTCGTTCTGTCCGAGGCCTCGCCGTCGTCCTCCGCCTTGCGGCCTTGGTTCGCTCGCTGTGCGTGGTGCGTCGCCCTCTTGCGTTGTCAATGTCGTCAACAACCGAGAGGAACAAGGAGATGACTGTATGTGGAGAGGATGACAGTAGGGACCCACCAGCGTCATGGCAGTACGCAAGCAAGTGCCTCTATAGTACAAGCCCAAAAATATGGTTCCTCCTAATGGTTGGACATATGGGGCTCATGCCATTGTCAACGTAGTCAATAAACGAGAGAATTACACTACGAGCGGCTGACACCAGGGACCCAGCAAGTCGCGCAGTTTTTTTAGGAACAAGCAGTTGTTATTTATACTAGTTTTAGCAATGGATCAGGGTAACAATGGGGTTCTGCGGGGGCTGTGGCCCGTCTAGCCAGGGTTTTATTTATGTTTACCACATCATGAGCCCAGTTGTGTTTTTTTCTTGCTGAAAATGGCTAGCCCAGTTCTTTTTTAAAGAAATACCCAAACAAGGCCTACTTGCTTTATCGGCCCTGCTGGGCTGCAAATCTTTTAAGACGAGGAGAGTTTCATTCTGTTTGCCCAGAAATGGGCTGTACATTTTTAAAACACATCAAACCGGGAATTAGTTTCAATTTTTTTTCATTACAACACCCTATCAACTTAGTCAACATACGAGAGCAGTGACTGTTGGATGTCCATCCAATGGCTGTCGTGCTTCTTCAATCTCTGCTCTTCATGCTGAAGCTGCTCAAACAAGCGCCGGCGGGACTGCCTGCTCCCTCCTCCTACGGCCGGCTATGCTACCGCGCAGGCCTCACGGCCCCATCGTACTCCCATCGCTGGCCTAGCCATCCCTCTACTCACCCACACATGATGTTATTCTCCGGCGACGGCAGATGAACCAGTAAACCCTCGTACTCCTCCGCGTGGGAAACAACTGCCGAGTATTCCCTGGCTCCGTGTCGTTCCCTTCCTAGGCCTCGTCGTCGTCCACCGCCCTGGTGCTCTCGGCGCGGCCTGGTCAACGTGGTCAATGAACAACATCCATCGGAAGTGGACTGTACGTGGAGAGGCTGACAGCTGGGTCCACGGCCGCACGCAAGGAAGTGCCTCCTTATTACGCGCTAAATAATGATTCCTCCACCTGACAGCTAGGACCCACAGGAAGGGCCTCTGTATTCCACGAAAAAAACGTCCCCCCCCCCGCTGACAGGTCGGACCCACCAGCTATATCTTCGCACGCAAGGAAGTGCCTCCTTATTACGCCCAAAAAAATGAATACCCCCTGTTAGCTGGGACCCGCCATATTGTTGGGATGACTTGTGGCCCTACTAAGTTGACAGGGACGGAGAGCTTTGTCAACTTAGTCAATACTCTAGTGACCGTATGATGTCCATCCAATGGCCATAGTACTTCTTCAACCTCTGGTCTTCTTGCTCCAGCTGCCCAAAGCAGCGCTGGTCGTGCCACTTGCTCCTGCCTCCCGTGGCCGGCTGTGCTACCGCGGAGGCCTCAACGCCCCCATACTACTCCCACAACTGGCTAGGCCATCCTTCCACTCACCCACACCCCCTATTATTCTGCGGGGATGGCAGCCTCACACCGCAGCCAAACCAGGGAATGCTCATACTCCTCTCTGCGTGGGCATCCACTTCCACGTCTTGCACGGCTCCGCATCGTCCCCTTCCTAGGCCTCGCTGTCGTCCACTGCCGTGGTGCTCTCAGCGCGGCGTGGTCAATGTGGTCAACGACCGACTTCCATCGGAAGAGTACTGTATGTGGAGAGGCTGACAGCTGGGTCCACAACAGCCGCAAGGAAGTGCCTCCTTATTACGCAGAAAATAATTATTCCTCCACCTGACAGCGGGGACTCACCGATCGGGCCACCAGTATTTTGTGAAAAAAAATCGTTTCCCCTGACTGCTGGGACCCACCGGACATGCCACCGTATTTCGTGAAAAAAGTTCCCCCCGTTGTCAGCTCGGACCCACAGGAAGTGCCTCCTTATTATGCACAAAAAAATGAATACTCCCCCGGCTAGCTGGGACCCACCTTGCTGGGAGGCTGACTTGTGGGCCTACTAAGTTGATGGGGACGAAGGGCTTTGTCAACTTAGTCAATATGAACGATGCTAGCTCCAGTGACCGTACGATGTCCATCCAACGGCCGTAGTGCTTCTTCAACCTCTGGTCTTCTTGCTCCAGCCGCCCAAAGCAGCGCCGGTCGTGCCGCATGCTCCTACCTCCCATGGCCGGCTGTGCTGCCGCAGAGGCCTCGCCGCTCCCTACTACTCCCACCGCTGGCCAGGCCCTGCAGCGACGGCAGCCTCACACCATAGCCGAACCAGTGAACCCTCATAGTCCTCTCCGCACGGGCTTCCACTGCCGCGTCGTCCCCTTCCTAGGCCTCGCCGTCGTCCACCGCTGTGGTGCTCTCTACGCAGCGTGGTCAACATGGTCAAGGAACGACTTCCATCGGAAGAGTACTGTACGTGGAGAGGCTGACAGCTGGGTCCATGACCACAGCCCAGTTTTTTTGTGAATTGCCAAGTAAGTCGCTTTGTCAGGCATGTTGGGCTGCAAATCTTTCAAGACGAGGAGAGCTTTCATTCGGCTGGCCGAGAAAATGGCCCATCAGTAATGAGAAATGGGTTGTACATTTTTAAAACACATCAAACCGGCAATTAGTTTCAAATATCTTTTTTTTCATTTCAAGATTTTAAATTACATTAATTTTTATGCGTGGAGAATTTGTTGGACTTTATATTGATATACATTTATTTTTAAAATCAATTTGAATGTGAGTCGAAATTTCGGGATTAAAAACAGTTCGGACCGCACCGAAATATGCAAAATTTCGTATAATTTTTTAACCATTGCCACAATATGGGCTGTAATGCTAACAAAAAGAATATGGGCTCCAAAAAAACCTTAAGAATTAGCAAATGGGCTATAAATTATTAGAAATAATGGCAGATGGGTTGTATGTTGTTTTCCATAGATTTGAGGCTTTCCTAAAAAAAGGTTGACGCACAAGCACTGACTGTTGGATGTCCATCCAACAGCTGTCGTGCTTCTTCAATCTCTGCTCTTCCTGCTCCAGCCGCTCAAACAAGCGCTGGCGGGACTGCCTGCTCCCTGCTCCTCGCGGCCGGCTGTGCTGCCGCGCAGGCCTCATCGCCCGACCATACTCCCATCGCTGGCCTAGCCATCCCTCTACTCACCCACACCTGTTGTTATTCTCCGGCGACGGCAGACAAACCAGTAAACCCTCGTACAGTCGTACTCCCCTCCGTGTGGGAAACAACTGCCGAGTCTTCCCTGCCTTCGTGTCATCCCCTTCCTAGGCCTCACCGTCGTCCATCGCCCTGGTGCTCTCGGCGCGGCCTGGTCAACATGGTCAACAACTGACATGCATCTAAAGTGGACTTTACGTGGAGAGGCCGACTGCTGGGTCCATGGCCGCATGCAAGGAAATGCCTCCTTATTACGCGCAAAATAATGATTCCTCCACCTGACATCAGGGACCCACCGAAAGGGCCTCTGTATTTCGCGAAAAAAACGTTACCGCTGCTGACAGCTCGGACCCACCAGCTATATCTTCGCACGCAAGGAAGTGCCTCCTTATTACGCACAAAAAAATGAATGCTCCCCCTATTAGCTGGGACCCAGTATAGTGGCAGGCTGACTTTTGGGCCTACTAAGTTGAGGGGGACGGAGGGCTTTCTCAACTTATTCAATATGCACGATTCTAGCTCCAGTGACCGTACGATGTCCATCCAACGGCCGTAGTGCTTCTTCAACCTCTGGTCTTCTTGCTCCAGCCGCCCAAACCAGCGCCGGTCGTGCCTCGTCCTCCTGCCTCCTGTGGCCGGGTGCGATGCGGCGGAGGCCTCACCGCCCCTTACTACTCCCACCGCTGGCCTGGCCACCCCTCTACTCACCCACACCCCCTGTTATTCTGCGGCGATGGCAGCCTCACATCGCAGCGAACCAGTGAACCCTCGTACTCCTCTACGCGTGGGCATCCACTGCCGCCTCTTCCCCGGCTCCGCGTCGTCCCCTTCCTAGGCCTCGCTGTCGTCCACCGCCCTGGTGCTCTCGGCGCGGAGTGGTCGACATGGTCAAGGAACGGCTTCCATCGGACGTGGACTGTACGTGGAGAGGCTGACAGCTGGGTCCACGGCCGCAGCAAGGAAGTGCCTCCTTATTACGTGCAAAATAATTATTCCTCCACTTGACAGCGGGACCCACCGAACGGGCCACCGTATTTCGCCCCCCTGACTGATGGGACCCACTAGCTACATCTTCGCACGCAAGGAAGTGCCTTACAGTCGAGACCCACCTGGTCGAAGCGTACGTAACGTTGTCATTCTGGTCGCGAACGTGTATGTACATATATACTGGTCGATCTAGAGGCGCGCACGTGTCGTAGTAGAGGCGGCCAAGGTGCAAGAAAGAAAATATGGCCACGTATGTGTACATACGGGCGGGGTCTCGAACGCCTACTCGCGCATACGTACGGCCAGGGCTCGTGTACATGGCTGGGTCGGAACAGAGAAACAACGTCGTCGTCATGTTCATGGGGAGGCAACGGAATGCATCATGTTCATCGGGAGGTCTTGGACGGAACAGGCGATGGAAACGAGGCCTGGTGTATCGCAGAACGGAGGAAACGGCCTTGTGTTCGACCGGCCACGTTTGAAACGGGATCCTGTTCATCGGGAGGGGTCTGGCGTACCGCAAAATGGAGGAAACGGACCTCCTAGGGTCGAAATGGGGGTCCTGTTGATCGGGAGGGGTGTGGCATACCACAAAACGGACGAAACGGACTTGTGTTGGAGCGCTACGGTCGAAACGGGCATCCTGTTCATTAGGAGGGGTGTGGCGTACCGCAAAACGGGACTCCACGGGACACTGTTCATCTCCACTGTCGGCCCCTCCAGCCTCCACGAGCTACTGTTCATCCACCGTCGACCTCCTCCAGCCTCCACTTGCGACTGTTCATCCACGGGCTCCTGTTCATCCAGCCTCCACCGCGCGCTACTCCACGGGCTCCTGTTCAACCACCCCTCCACGGGCTACTGTTCATCCTGCCCTCCACCATCTACTGTTCATCCTGCCCTCCACGGGGTGGTCCTGTTCATCCAGCCCTCCACGGGGTCCTGTTCATCCAGCCCCAACCGGCTCGATCGATCGGGGTCCTGTTCATCCAGAGGCAACATCACGGGGTCCTATTCAGCCACCCCCACCGGGAACTGTTCATCCACCC
>NC_041386.1:250293079-250312884 GCF_002162155.2 Triticum dicoccoides | reverse complement strand
CACTGTTCATCCAGAGGCAGCATCAATCGGCTTCAGTTAGTAGCAGTAGTGAAGGAATCGCTCGATCGGGTTCAGTTAACAGCCATCGATCGATCACTTGGGTTCAGTAACGCGTAGCCTGCAGTGCAATCGCTCGGGTTCAGTTAGAGCCCAATGCCTCGCTCGGGTTCAGTTAGAGCCAACGCCTCGCACACACGCGCGTACGTGTACGAGAGAAACGTGCATCGCTCGGCCCCCGACCTCCCACCGTAACTGGGAACTCCCCAAAAATTTTCCTCGCCCTCGCTTCTACCACGGTTTTTTCCTTCATGGACGGCCCAAAGAATTTCATGCAGCTGAGTCTCCGGCCTGCCCAGGACGAAAAACCCATTTTCTGTCATGATTTTTTGTCATAGAACTAGGAGCCCACCACATCTATGATGATACCGGGTTTTGTCGCAATTATCGTCATAGAAGTGTCATTTGTATGACAGAAAAAAAATTCGTTCGGCCCAAAATGTCACGGATGTGTCTTTTTTTGTAGTGTTAAGCCGGGTTAAGTGCTTCGATGATTCAGACCCGGTGGTTGAGCAGGTATCTGGCACTTGGGATTCCAAGGATCCACTCATGGCTGCATATCGACGGGAGGTGGACATAGTGGCTGGTCATTTCATAGGTTATCAAGTTGACCATATAGACCGGCGAAAGAATGAAGCGGCGGATGCTTTAAGTCGTCTAGGCTCTCAGTGTAAACCGGTGCCACCTAATGTCTTCCTCGACGTACTTCATAAACCGTCGGTCAAACTACCCACAGAGGAGGAGTTGGCTATTCCTGACCCGCAGGCCCAGTTGGTGGAAGATTTGCATGTCATACCGGATTGGACAGTCCTGTACCTGGCTTACATGAACCAGGGCGAGTTACCGGAGGATGAAACCTTGGCCCAGCAGATAATTCGACGGTCCAAGTCAATGACCATTATCAATGGGGAGTTACATCATTACAGCGTGACATGGGCGATTCAGCGTTGTGTATCTCCTCAGGAAGGTTGTGAGATTTTGCGTGAGATCCACGAAGGAGACTGTGGTCACCATGCCGGTTCAAAGTCCTTTGTGGCTAAGGCTTTTCGTCATGGCTTCTACTGGTTGACGGCTCATGCTGACGCTGAGGATTTAGTAAAAAGGTGTGACGGTTGTCAGAAATTTGCACGCCACGCTCATGTCCCGGCTCAGTAGTTGAGAATGATTCCAATCACTTGGCCGTTTGCAACTTGGGGGCTCGATATGGTTGGACCCTTTAAGAGATCCAAGGACAAAAATACCCACCTGTTGGTGGCGGTTGACAAGTTTACCAAGTGCGTAGAGGCAGAGCCAGCCAGTAAGTGTGATGCAGCCACGACGGTTCAATTCATTAAAAAGGTGATATTTCGGTTTGGTTTTACACATAGCATTATAACTGATAATGGTACTAAGCTGTCCAAAGGAGATATGGAGGAATTTTGTCAACGTGAGCACATCCGGCTTGATGTAGCATCAGTTGCTCACCCCCAGTCTAATGGTCAAGCAGAGAGGGCAAATCAAGAAATTTTGAGAGGTATCAAACCCCGGCTTATGGTTCCTTTAAAGCGGATGCCATGTTGTTGGGTGGAGGAGTTACCTTCCGTTTTATGGAGTATCAACACCACACCAAACAGGTCCACTAAGTCCCAGATCTGTAACTTTTTTAGGCCATGTTCATCGCATCATAACTCCGCATCCGTAGCTCCGTTTCGTGCGTGCAATATATCAAATTGTTCGTCTGGATGTCCTCTTCATTTCATTCCATTGCACAATGCTTGTTTGTTTCCATCTTGATGCCCTAATTGTTGATGCAAGAGTGCTATAGAATGTTAGGTGCTGATTCTTATCAGTTTATGAGCTTTTGTCATTTTTGCCTTGTTTATTGTGTGCCTCCTTTGAACTTGAGCCCTAAATGTGTTTTGGGCTATGCCATGCCATCTTTACAGGGGTGTATGCCATGTATTTTTGTGATCAATGTGGTGACTAGCACAAGCATACAAAGTAGCTCTCGTGATGTTGCTGATTTCAGGGACTTAGAATTCTCCTAAGTCATTTCCCTGATGTTATTTTTATGCCATGTATTCATGTTGCTACAGAGTGATCCATGCCTCTTTTGAGAATGTTAAGTAAGGATGATTTTGAGATATTGTTATGCTCTATCCATCCATGTCTTTGTTTGCAATTATGGAGTACCCTAACATGACTCAATCGTGCTCTACTTTTTCTATTAAATGTTCCTGGCAGATTATTTACGTGTTAATCAATTTTGCCAAGGTTGTTGTAGTTGATCCATGCATGCTATTAGTTTGTTCTTGCTTTTGTTAGCTTCGTGGTCATGCCTTCTTGCTGGGAGTATGCTTAGTTTGTCATAAACTGCCTTGTGCTGAGTGCATCGAGCTCGCAAACATGCCTTCATAAATTCTGTTTATGCCATGCTCAGTTTTCTGCTAAGTTTGAATCTGTTAACGAAACTTGCTATGTTTACATGGGTGCCATCTTATCTTATGATCCTTTTTGGCTTATGGTCAGTAAGGGGCTTTTGTTATATGCTTTGAGTAGTTTCATGCCATACCTTGATTTGCCATGATATGTTCCTGTAACATGTTGTTATCTTGCTCTAAATATTGCTTCCTGATGTTAAATCCTGACATGTTATTTTCACTAAGTCTATGAACCTGATATCTTTTGCACTTTTGCCATGCTTGTTTGAACCTGCTATTGTGTGAATTAGCCGTAGCTCAGTGTTCATATTTTGTCAAGCATCTTGAGTGGATCATTTCCATATGCTTTGTTGCTATGTTAGAGTGCAGTAGCTTATTTTCTTGATGCATTTTAGATGGCATCGTGCTGTTAATTGCAGATTAGTGCCATTATTGTTTTGTTTGCCTTTTGCAAACCGTGCATCCTATTCTGGTGACCTTTATATCGATTTCGACCAGAATCAACTCATCTTTCCAGCGGCGCACTTGGTTTGCCAAGTTGAGGCCTGGTTCAATCTTTTCCTTCCGGAGCAAGCATATGCATTGCATATCACATCCCGCATATCATGCCATGTTTTGCATCATATTGATTGCGCATTGCACCGTGGTTGATTGTGGTTTCCTTTGCTTGTGTTCTTGCCTTGGGTAGAGCCGGGAGACGAGTACATGATCGAGGAACCGTTGAGTACGCTTATGAGGATCATGCTTACGTCAACTCGGAGAATGTTGCAGGCAAGATGACCATACCCTTGAAATCACTTCTATCTTTGCTTGCTAGTTGCTCGCTCTTTTGCTATGCCGCGATACCTACCACTTTCTATATCATGCCTCCCATATTGACATGTCAAGCCTCTAACCCACCTTGTCCTAGCAAACCATTGTTTGGCTATGTTACCGCTTTGCTCAACCCCTCTTATAGTGTTGCTAGTTGTAGGTGAAGATGGAGTTTGTTCCTTGTTGGAACATGGTTATTGTTGGGATATCACAATATATCTTATTTAATTAATGCATCTATATACTTGGTAAAGGGTGGAAGGCTCGGCCTTATGCCTGGTGTTTGTTCCACTCCTGCCGCCATAGTTTCCGTCATACCAGTGTTATGTTCCTTGATTTTGCGTTCCTTACGCGGTTGGGTTATAATGGGAACCCCTTGATAGTTCACCTTGAATAAAACTCCTCCAGCAAGGCCCAACCTTGGATTTACATTTGCACTAACAACCTAGCCTTTTTCCCTTGGGTTTCCGGAGCCTGAGGGTCATTTTTGTTTTAACCCCCCCCGGGCAGTGCTTCTCTAAGTGTTGGTCCAACCTGATCGATGTCCGGTGCCCCCTGGGCAACCAGGGTCTATGCCAACCTGACGTCTGGCTCATCCGGTGTGCCCTGAGAACGAGATATGTGCAGATCCTATCGGGATTTGTCGGCACATCCGGGCGGCTTTGCTGGTCTTGTTTTACCATTGTCGAAATGTCTTATAACCGGGATTCCGAATCTGATCGGGTCTTCCTGGGAGAAGGAATATCCTTCGTTGACCGTGAGAGCTTGTGATGGGCCAAGTTGGGACTTCCCTGTAGGGTTTTGAACTTTCGAAAGCCGTGCCCGCGGTTATGGGCAGATGGGAATTTGTTAGTGTCCGGTTGTCGAGAACTTGACAACAACAACAACAAAGCCTTTAGTCCCAAACAAGTTGGGGTAGGCTAAAGGTGAAACCCATAAGATCTCGCAACCAACTCATGGCTCTAGCACATGGATAACAAGCTTCCACGCACCCCTGTCCATAGCTAGCTCTTTGGTGATACTCCAATCCTTCAGGTCTCTCTTAACGGACTCCTCCCATGTCAAATTCGGTCTACCCCGCCCTCTCTTGACATTCTCCGCACGCTTTAGCCATCCGCTATGCACTAGAGCTTCTGGAGGCCTGCGCTGAATATGCCCAAACCATCTAACCATCTTAGTGTCCGGTTGTCGAGAACTTGACACTTAACTTAATTAAAATGCATCAACCGCGTGTGTAGCCGTGATGGTCTCTTCTCGGCAGGGTCCGGGAAGTGAACACGGTTTTGGAGTTATGTTTGAACGTAAGTAGTTTCAGGATCACTTCTTGATCACTTCTAGTTCACGACCGTGCTTTACTTCTATTCTCCCTCTCATTTGCATAAGTTAGCCACCATATATGCTAGTGCTTGCTGCAGCTCCACCACACTACCCTTTCCTACCCATAAGCTTAAATAGTCTTGATCACGTAGGTGTGAGATTGCTGAGTCCCTGTGACTCACAGATTACTTCCAAAACCAGTTGCAGGTGCCGATGATACCAGTTGCAGGCGACGCAACCCAGCTCAAAGAGGAGCTCGAGGAAGATCTTGTTCGTTGTGTTGTTTTGTTCCTAGTTGATTAGTAGTGGAGCCCAGTCGGGGCGATCGGGGATCTTTTGCATTAGGGATTGTCTTTCTTTATTTTGGTTCCGTAGTCAGACCTTGATTGTATTCTGGATGATGTAATGCTATATTCATGTATTGTGTGAAGTGGCGATTGTAAGCCATCTCTTTATCCCTCTCTTATTCAGTACATGGGATGTGTAAAGATTACCCCTCTTGCGACATGCCTACAATGCGGTTATGCCTCTAAGTCATGCTCCGACATGTGGGAGATATAGTTGCATCGTGGGTGTTACATTATGCCACTTGACATTCACGTTATAGACCGATTCCTGTTCTAGATTCAATATAAATAACCCATCAACAATGGGTGCATAGCCGTGGAACATCCCATTCAAAGAAATTGAACAACCATTGTCCTTTAAATTGAATTCGTAACCCTGACTCATCAAGCATGATGCAGAAATAATGTTCCGACTAAGTGTAGGAATGTAATAACAATTATTCAATTCCAAAATAAATCCAGAAGGAAGTTGGAGCTGCATTGTGCCAACCTCCAACGCAACAACTCTTTCTTTGTGGTCGACCCTGATGTCTATTTCCCCTTGTGCCACACGCCTAGTTCTTACCAGCCCCTCCATCGAGTTGCAAATATGAACAACCGATCCGGTATCAAATACCCAAGAGCTACTAGGTATGTCAACAAGGTAAATGTCTATAACATATGCAACAAGTGTACCTTTGCCTAAAGCAGCATTCCCGACCTTCTTGCCATGCGTTGCAAGCCACTTGCTAGAGTTCCTCTTCCAGTGACCAGTTTCCTTGCAATGATAGCAAATGGTCTTTGAGTCCGGTCCATACTTCGGCGCAGCAGCGGAGGTTACCATCGCCGTGCCCTTTGCCTTAGCCCTTTTCTTGGACCAACTCTTCTTGAACTTAGCCGATTTCTGCACCATCAACACTTGATGTGTGCATTTCCTAATATCCTGGTCTGTCACTTTGAGCATCCCATGCAATTCAGTGAGCTTCTTATCCATGCCATGCATATGATAGTTCGATATGAACGTCCCATAGCTGGGCGGAAGAGAACCCAAAACTGCATTAGTAGCTAGCTCATCCAAGAGCGGGAGCCCAAACGATCCAAAGCTTGCACATATCCGATCATCTTGATGACATGTTGGCTCAGTGGATCACCTTCCTTCAGCTTGTAATCCATCAAGGATCTCCAGACGTTGAACCTTTTGGTCATAGCCTGTGTCTGAAACATGCTCTAGAGACTCTCGATAATATCGTAAGCCTCAACATTTTTGAAATGTTGTTGCAAATCGGGCTCCTTACAAGCCAGCATCAGACAACTGATCTCCGTTGATTCATCAATGAGTTTCTGGTAGGCATTCTTAGCTGTGGCACTAGCATTATCGACAGGTTCCTCTGGAAGTGGATCCTCTAGAACTTGTTCCTTTTTATCATACTTGAGAACAATTCTCAAATTTCTGTACCAGGTGGTAAAGTTTGTTCCATTCAGTTTATCCTTTTCCAGAACTGATCTCAATGCAAAGTTGGGTTGAGCAGGTGGTGCCATTGATCTAAAACAGAAAATATGCAATCACTAAGCAATGTGTTTATGTAGAGTAATTCAAGCCTTAAATATAAACACTCCCACTGAAGTTGGCATCCCTCCAAGAACTCTCAGTGATTCAGGATCCGATTAGCACATGCGACTAGTGAGCTTTAGCATCACTGCTAGACAACATGCCTATTCGGTGAGCCACTCCTTTCTAATCGTATATCTATACAACTCCTGTCGGTCGGGAAGGTATCTCATACCCCGGCCCCCAACCTTCTTTGCCACAAGGACCAAAACCGTTGTGATAGCCTTGTCAAGTTAACCTGATGCAATGCATGTCTGTGTCTGACACGAACCCTTCAGTTCAAGGACACCTAGCAGCACCCCAATTTTATGAGCCCACTACTAGACGTACTTGACGTGCGAAGGTGCAACATTGGGAGTGGCAAATTTATTGATATTAACGAGGGATCTTTCTATCATTCTAACATGCATAGAAAACAAGAAGCATAACAATCACAAATAAAACATATATAGTATAGATCCTTCATGGAAGTTCTTCCAGGTCGGCTCCGACTCCGATGGCCATCTAGGAACTCCATCTTGTTTGTCACGCCGGGATGCCATGCCAGCAACCTGATCTCCATTATCCAACTACTACAACTAGTAATGAATTTTACATAGAGTCACAAGTCGACACGCAGGTCGTTATACAATATAATGACATCACTTTGGCTCCCGCCGGCTGACAAACATGACACACATGCGATGTATATTTTACACACATGCATCACATACACATGAGCCATACTATTCACATCAAACCCATAAAACAAAGTTATGCATAGAATCGCATTCTACCGGTTTGAGTGTTCGTGTACGAAATACAAGGCGCTACACACACGGCGATCGTGTACGAAATTCATGAGCCCGATTTGTATTTACGTTTCACTATTAACCCCGATGGAGGATACCGACTAGTAGGGGTAGGTTGTGTCACGACCTCATCGACTCCAATCATCAGAAAACATAGCCACATCGATCCCCATGTGCAGTTGATCTCATCAACCGTGTAGACAGCCGATCTCATCAACGACAATAGATCTCACCTGCCGCCTCCACATATCTAATATGCATACGATCCGAATTAAAATCCTATAGCATAGGCTCTGATACCACTATTGGGTTCTATGGTAGGGTGCGTCGACTCCAAATTAAAATTTTCCTACGCACAGAACAACCAAGAACATGCTACAGGAGATGGATCATAGATCGTTACCACTAGATGCGCGGTGCCATGCAGCGGAAGAAGAGTTCGGGCAGCGCGTGTGCGTGGATCATCTCCTCCTTGTCTGATCTCCCTCGAACAGCCGGTCATCGGTTCCCTCGTATAGGTTCGCAGGAGCGGCGCAAGTGCACCGCCTCTAACGGTATCCGCGCGTGTAGGAGGAAACACCGTGCGGCGGACTGCTAGGTCCAATCACACAGTCGGTCGCCGAGTGGCGGTGGCTATTCGCAACACATGCAAAACCTAGTGATAGCGCCGAAGCGATCAAAAATCGCATGAGTGTGCGGCACATCCACTTTATATAGGCGCCTGTCGTGGGCTCAACACTTGGGCCCCTCACGGACCCTAAAGCCCATATGTCTACTCAGCCAGAATCCAAATACAGCTCGGATCACATGCGACCAGTGCCCTCGGATCCGACCTTGTAGGTTCCTTCCATTAAGCGCGCGACCCCTTAGGTTCAAGCCGGCTTGGTCGCAGTTCGGATCAGCTCCGAACAACATGGTTGGTAGTGGCCCCTAGCAAGGTTTGCCGAACACCAAGCAGACTATGAAGCTGGTTAGGAGAACCTGTACATCATACTTCCATTCCTTTTGCCACATGATATATGTTGTCGGCCTTAAGGCAAGTCTGTCATCCTTGTGCTAGCCCGACCTCTTTCTCGTTCCAGTGATGTCGACAATAAACCAGATTATCGTTTATGTCAAAATTGTTGGTTTTTAATGGCGCTCCCACCACCCACCAAGGCGCTGTCCCCATCTCCAGCGATCTCCCTCCTCCTCCACTAATTTGTGGATCTTCTCCGATCATCTACTCCGGCATCTTATCTGGATCAAGGCAATACCCATCTTCTATGGGTTCGTCTAGTGGATCTACCCTTGGCTTGGATTTCTCCAAGGGTAGGGTTTTTTCAGATGAGGTTTTCAAATCTACTGGGAAAACGGTTCATCCTTTGGGGCACAGAAGGCCGTTTATCTTAATTGTTTCATTCAGCCGCCATGCCTTCCGTCTCTTGGAGGATTATGTGGCAGTGGCTTTGGAAGCGGCAATTGGAGGCTCGGCAATTGATCTCCATGTAGATCACATCAAAGACAAGGTTTACTCTTTTCAAGTTTCTTGCAAGCAAGTTGGTTTTATTATTATGGACCTTTGTTCTTTTGCCTGTTATCTGTTCAAGTGCTACTTTCATTTGTGGGGTAATGGGGGCCCTAATTGGATTAGGGAGCTCAGGATTTGGAGAAAAGAATGTGATGCTGAATGGATTTTAGTTAGTCCAACTAAGCGTGGATCATCTTTAGGTCTTTTGGCCATGCATAAACCTCCTTTTAGATCGGCCATCAAGTCTGCTGCATCTGCTAAGAAGAAGCTTTCTTTTGCCACTTTTGAGCGATATTCTGCTTGCAAGGGATATAGATATCTGGCTACGCAAGTGTATTGATACTATTAGGGATGCTGGATATGATCTTCCTGTTCATGAACGTGTGGTCATACATCAGTCCCCTTCCACGGATTTTCTTTGGACGGTGGCTCGTCCACCCATTGTTTTTGGTACAATCACTCCTTTGTCGGAGTTGAGCCGGCCGACAACATCTGTGCTGGTGAGTGATCCGGTTTCTGATGAACTGTCACCTGTGCATGCTGGAATTACGCCCGTATGTTTCGTGGAGGCGGGATTGCCTCCTATTCAAAACAATTGTCAGGTTTCCGGCCCAGTTACTTTGGAAGCCCACCAGGCATCTAGCCCACATGTGCTGCTTAGCCCAATTGCTTTTGGGCCTTCCACGCCTCCAGGTCCGAGCCCTCTGGACCGCGGTCAAGATATCTCCTACTCATAAGAGGCCGCGAGGCAGTTTGAAGCTATGGTCGATGACATGGTGAACCGTGTGATTACATGCACTCTTTGTTCGTAGAGGGGCCAATTGTCGGTGGCATGTGGAATGCGAGCGGTCTGTTTGGTTTGCTCTCGCCCAGGTCACTCTAGCCGTGACTGTAATGATTTCGCGTGCTCCAATGGATTGGTTTGGAAGCCAATTTCGGTGCAATAAAAAATGATTTTATCGGAATCTGTTGCTTCTCATGGGAACAGAGCCGGAGTTATTGGGATAGATTGTCCAGTCCCATCACCGCCGCCCCCATTGCACCTTCCCTCTCCCCAAGCCAAAGAAACCCCCCGACAAGCTTCGAGTTCTTCCATGGCGAACTATGAGCTTGATCCTCAGCGCTTTGTGCCTGCTGGCCACCACATCATCGATGGCGGTGAACGTCGGCTTCCTCGCACCTTCTTCACGCCTGCTTCTCCTCCGTCCCGTCGTCATGAGGACTTCATGGTCACGGAACTGTTGCCTGCGCCTGAGGGGCCGCTTGGTCCGGTGCGGGAAGAGGTGGTTCAGTTTCTGCAAGATAGAGGTACTTTGTTCCGATCTGCTCAGCCGTGGTTTCATGGGGTGGGTTTATTCCAAGTCAGGGATCCGTCAGTTAGATACACTTTGATTCAGCATGCACCTTTTCCATTGGGCAACGATCACTTTGTTAAATTTATGAAGCATGATGAGGGGGAAATTTCAAGGGAGCACATGGTTTTCGCAAGGGCTGGTTAATGTTCATTGGGATCCCTCTTGATTACCGCACTATAGAATACATCTCGCAGGTAGTAGGCACTTTCGGAAAGTTTATTTCTTGGAACAGTGACTATCCTTACCTTGTCCGGACTTTGGTTGAGGCTAACTTTCCTGACATGCCTTTGGTTCCCAGAGATGTTGTTTTTGGTGATTATGCCGAATGGGGAGGTGCTCAAGTGTCTTGGACAGCTGCATGCTATGTTCTTGTTGTGGATTTTGTAGATCAGATGCCAAATGACGAAGACCCAATGCCTCTGGATGGAAATCCCAATCCGTTGCTTGGTAATCTGGTACAAGATAATTTGATGTTTGTGTTGCCACCATACCCAATGTGGGATGGAATGATGCAGCTGTCGCTCCTCCCTGTCCACCTGAAAATAATGAAGCGCCTGGTTGGGGAAATGCCATGTGGGGAAATTGGAACGCCCTCGATGCGGCCATATCTCCCACGTGTCGAAGCATGACTTAGAGGCATAACCGCATTGAAAGCAATGTCGCAAGTGAGATAATCTTCACACAACCCATGTAATACATAAGGGAAAGAGATACATAGTTGGCTTAAAATTGCCACTTCACACAATACATGAATAAAGCATTACATCATCCAAATACAATCAAGGTCCGACTCGGAACCACAATAAAAGAAGACTACCCCAAATGCTACACAGATCCCCGATCGACCCAACTAGGCTCCACTACTGATCAACTGGAAAACGGAACAACATAAAGAACATGATCTTCATAGAGATCCTCCTTGAGCTTGGTTGCGTCATCTGCATGGTTCAACGACACCTGCAAGATGGTTTTGGAAGTATCTGTGAGTCACGGGGACTCAGCAATCTCACACCCACGCGATCAAGACTATTTAAGCTTATAGGTAAGGTAAAAGGTATGAGGTGGAGCTGCAGCAAGCGACTAGCATGTATGGTGGCTAACATATTCGCAAAAGAGAGCGAGAAGAGAAGACAAAGCATGTTCGAGAAAGTATGATCAAGAAGTGATCCTAAAACAACCTACGTCAAGCAAAACTCCAACACCGTGTTCACTTCCCGTACCCCGCCGAGAAGACACCATCACAGTAACACACGCGGTTGATGTGTTTTAATTAAGGTCAACTTCAGGTTTTCTACAACCAGACATTAACAAATTCCCATCTGCCCATAACCGCGGGCACGACTTTCGAAAGTTCAATCCCTGCAGGGGTGCACGGTCAACGAAGGATATTCCGTCTCCCAAGACAATCCGATCAGGCTCGGCATCTAGGTTACAAGAGATCCTCGACAATGGTAAAACAAGTCCAGCAACACCGCCCGAATGTGCCGACAAATCCCGATAGGAGCTGCACATATCTCGTTCTTAGGGCACACTCAGATTGTCCAAACTTCCAGTAGGCCAGCCCAGAGTTGCCCCTGGTGGCCACCGGCGGCTGACAGGTTGGACCAACACTCAGAGGAGCACTGGCCCGGGGGGAGGGGGGTTAAAATAAAGATGACCCTTGAGTCTGCAGAACCCAAGGGAAAGAAAAGGCTAGGTGGCTAATGGTAAAACCAATGTGGGGCATTGCTAGAGGATTTTTATTCAAGGCGAACTGTCAAGGGGTTCCCATTATAACCCAACCGCGTAAGGAACGCAAAATCGGGGAACATAACACCGATATGACGGAAACTAGGCCGGCAAGAGTGGAACAAAACACCAGGCATAAGGCCGAGTCTTCCACCCTTTACCAAGTGTATAGATGCATTAATTAAATAAAAGATATTGTGATATCCCAACAATTAAACATGTTCCAACAAGGAACAACATCTCCATGTTCCAACAAGGAACAAACTTCATCTTCACCTGCAACTAACAACGCTATAAGAGGGGCTGAGCAAAGCGGTAACATAGCCAAACAACGGTTTGCTAGGACAAGGTGGGTTAGAAGCTTGGTTTAACAATACGGGAGGCATGATAAGCAAGTGGTAGGTATCGCAACATAGGCATAACAAAAGAGCGAGCAACTAGCAAGCAAAGATAGAAGTGATTTCGAGGGTATGGTCACCTTGCCTGAAATCCCGCAAGGAAGAAGAACGAGTCCAAGAAGAAGACAAATGGACGTAGTCGAACGGTCCTCACAAACGCGGCGTTATCGTAACCAACCCGAAGAAGCAACACCGGAAAGAAGCACACAACATAGTAAACAAACAACACATGAACATGGTATGATATGCAGGATGCGGTATGCGATGCATATGCATGATTTGGAAAGGAATGACTGAACCTGGCCTCAACATGATAATCCAAGAGTGCCACTGGAAAAGTGAGGTGATTTTGGTTGAAATCGATATAAAGATCACCGGAATCGGATGCACGGTTTGGAAATGGCAAGCAAAACAAATATGGCACCGGTCTGCGATAATCAGTAAGTGACCAACTAAATGCATCAAGAAAATATGCTACAACACTCAAACATAACAACAAAATACATGGCAGGGATCCACTCATGATGCTTGACAAAAGATGAACACTGAGCTACGGCTAATTCATCCATCAATAGGTTCAAACAAGCATGGCAAAAGTGCAAAAGATAACAGGTTTCAGACTTAGTGAAATTAACACAAGTCTAGAATTTATCAACAGGAAGCACACTTTAGAGCATGAAATCTACAAGCTACAGGAACATATCATGGCAAAGCAAGGCATGGCATGAAGATACTCAAAGCATTAACAAAATTCCCTTGGTGACCTTGAGCCAAAAGGGGTCAGAAAATACAATTGCAAGCATGTGAACATGGCAAAAACATAAACAGATTTCAGACTTAGTGAAAAACTGGAGCATGCAAATCAGTTAACGAGTAGGCATGTTTACGAGCTCGATGCACTCACTACAGAGCATGGCATGACAAACTAAGAATACATCCATCAAGAAGACATGGCATATGAGCTATACATGGCAAGAACAACAACAAAGCATGCACGGATCAATAACAACAGGCCCGGCAAAATCGCTAAACATGTTAACAATCTGCCCGGAACATTTTATAGCAAAAGTAGAGCTCAATTGACTCAAGCTAGGGTGCTCCATAAATGCAAACAAAGACATGGATGGGTAGAGCACCATAATGTTAACAAAACATCCTTACTGATCATCCTCAAAAGAGGCACGGATCACTAGGAAACAACATGAACATATGGCATAACAACAAAATCAGGATAAGGACTTAGTGAAATTACAAGTCCCTGAAATCAGCATTACCGATTACGCTACTTTACAAGCTTGTGCTAGTCACCACAAATATCACAAAAATACATGGCAAGCACCTCTGTAAAGATGGCATGGCATATAAAAAAAAGCCATGTAGAGCTCAGGGTCATACCATGCACCCATTAATCATGGCAAAAATGACAAAAGGCCATTTGCTGAAACAGATCGGACAAATTCCTCACATAGCCCTCTTCCAACGACATTTCGGGCATCAAGATGAGCTCAAATGAAAATTATGCAATGAGATGAAATAATGTACTCGTCGAGACGAACATTTTGATATGCTACACGCGCAAAATGGAGCTACGGATAAAAGTTATGATGCGTTGAAAAATGCAAAAAGATTAGGGTTAGAGGAGAAAAAGTCAACCGAGGGGAGTTTTCAGATCTGGATCCAGCCGGCGCGAACTTCGAGGATCGCCAGAGTTTTGCCGGAACAGGGCCGCCGGAGTGAGGAGAGGCCGGATCCTGGGCGTGGGGAGGCGAAGGCGGCGGAGAGCGTCGTCGGAGAAGCGGCCAGAGGTGGCGCGGCCAGGCGCGGTCGCCGGAGCAGGGAGCTCCTCTCCCTGGCGCGGGCGCCGGCGAGGTAGACCGCGGTGGCGGTCGGCGTCGAGGGCGGCGGCCGGCGACAAAGAAGCGGCGCTAGGAGGCGGGGGCGCTCGCTGGCGGCGGCCAGCGACGGAGAAGCGGCGATGGGCGGCGAAGGCGCTCGCAGGCGGCGGCCGGCGACGAGCGGTGGAATGGCGGCGAAGGCACAGGCAGCGGGATCCAGGCGGCAGCGCGCAGATCCGGGCCCGCGGGGGCCGGACGCGGGCCTGGCGGGCCGCGGCGGTCGCGGGGCGGCGGAGGGCGAGGTGGCGCTGCGAGATTCGTCGGAGGGGCGGTGCGGACATGTCCGGCGCGGTGGAAGACACGTCCGGCAGCGCGAGGGGAAAAATTTGGGTTTGGACTGCGAGATTTTCGGGGAGAGCCACATATTTATAGGTAGAGGGAGCTTAGAGAGTCCAAATGAGGTGTGGTTCAAGGCCACGCGATCGTGATCGAACGACCGAGATGATGGAGGGGATTTAGATGGGTTTTGGGCCACTTTGAAGGGGTGTTGGACTGCAACACACACGATGCCTTTTCGGTCCCCCGGTTAACCGTTGGAGTATCAAACGAAGTCCAAATGGCACGAAACTTGACAGGCGGTCTACCGGTAGTAAACCAAGGCCGCATGACAAGTCTCAGTCCAATCCGAAAACGTTTAACAACCGCACACGAAAAGAGGTAGAAAGGGACACCAGATGACATAGGAGCACCGGATTGCAAAACGGACAATGGGGAAAATGCTCGGATGCATGAGACGAACATGCATGCAAATGAAATGCACATGATGACATGATATGCAATGCATGACACGCAAGCAAATACAAGGCAACAACAGCGAATAACTGGAGGGCACCTGGCACATCGGTCTCGGGGCGTTACAACACTCCACCACTACGAGAGGATCTTGTCCCGAGATCTAGAATGGCACCGGAGGAAAAACGGAGGAGAAAGAGGAGAGGTAAAGCTAAGTTGCTTCTTTGACAAACGAGTGAGACCAAATAACCTTGAAAAGGTTAAGCCATTTCGAGAAAAGAATACAATGGAGATGACAAAGTTGAAAACACTCCATTAGGAAAGAGGGACAAGGAAGAACAACTTCAGGAATCACTCTGATTGAAAAGAAAAGGAATTGAATAAGAACATGATAAGATGAGAAGATACTTGATGAAATCACAATACACTGCCTCCGTAACTATTGAATGAATGGAACCAGGGGTAAGAAAGATCTCGGACAGCACTCTGGTTTAAAAGAGATGAAAAACTTGATAAAATGAAAGAGCTTGAGCAAAGGGACACAACACTCTGGTTAATTGGATAGGCATGAAAAGAACATGATCCTGACAAAACAAGAAGATGGGTTGAAGAGAGCAACATCACAATGCCTCCGGAACAAAATAATAGAAGATAGATAATTGAAATAAAAGAATGGAGAAGAAAAAGCCAACTTCTGTCACAACATAGCTTAAAAAGGCATCTTTCGGAGAAGGGTCGAACGGAGTTATTAGAAAAACTAACAACGAAAAGAATAAGCTTGATATGGTCTTATGGAATACATCTCAAAATTATGAGGTGACAACCTGCCACTCATGGGAAAAAGAATTGGATCGGTATGAACAAGGAGACGAGAAAACTTATCTCACCGAGAGGATAAACGAAGAAATTGGGTCATTTATGAGCACCACAGATAGCAACAATCCTTAGGGAAGGCTTTAGGTGAAATTTAACCCAAGATAAATCCAATGAAGAGGTTGATGGATTTAAAATATCTCATTCTTAACAACCTGTGAATCATGAAACATGAACTCAAATTATCAAGAATGACATAATACCACCTCCAATGATACGGAAGAAAGAATTGCACTCCGGATAGCAAGATGAAGAATGCTTGAGCTCCTCTAAAAAGAAATTTGATGAACACTTCGAGAAGGAATTAAATCCTTGATGAACCATCATGTAGAGCCTCCATGAAGAACTCCGGTAAAAAAAGAATAATCAAACGGAAGGAAAGAGAAGTTGAAAACACCAGGTGAATCCTTGTACCGATTTAGATGAATATCCGTGGTGAAATAATTGAAAAAGGTCGAAACTCCGGGAAAAATAGAAGATGAAACAATTGAAATCAAGAATTTGATGAGCCTCCGGAATAGGGAATTGAGTTCAATCGATGAAACAAGAATAGGCATTACATTATGCTTATCCTTCACCAATTGAATTGATGACAATCAACGGGTTTGAAATATTACTTATTCTCGTAGAAAGGATTTAAGATAGATATAGCGCAAACTTGAGAAGGTCTTCAACGAATCACCGGTCGGGATTGGAAAAAAAGAATGAATTGATATGATAACCATGGAAGAGAGATCTTGAACGGACCACCGTAAGAATTGAAAATGAACGAAGTAAAGATAAAGAAACACCGGGAAGAATTTGCAAGTGAACAAAGATGCTTGAGTGAATTTAGATCCATGAGAACGAAGAGATCACGAGCTGATTAGAGAAAAAACTTGAACGATGCACCGGTAAGATTGGAGAATGATAACTGAAAGCTGAGAATGAATAAACCTGAATTGATGGACTCCGGATAAACGAACTGAGAAGACTCCTGAATTGCTCCGGATGGGTGAAAAGAATTCTGACAATCGAAAACAATTATGAGAGGATGGCAACAAGCTAGAATCACGAATCTCTGAGAGAATGGATAAGATTGAAGAGAAATTCTTCTTTGGTCTTCAAATGTTGAGAAAACTGATGAGAACACCACCGTGAATTGTTGAGACACTCCGGAATTGAAATTGGAAACGTTGAACCAACGATGAAAATAAATGAAAGATCTTGGAGAAAAGCATTTGACTGGTAATAATTCATTCTTACGCCAAACTTTGAAAGATTTGAGAATAACTCCGGAAAAATTAGAAGAGTCAGGTAAGATCCTGGGAAAAGACCTGTGGGTTCGGTCCCACTCAAAAGAAACACCATTGAAATGATTTAAAAGAGAGGATTGCACCGGTTGAATTAAATGGCTAGAATGAGATAACAATCTTGAAAGAGCTTGAAAGGATTACGAAAGCAGAGTGGAAACACGAATCTTCTGAGATTTCTTGAGCACTCCGGAATAAATGTATAGCGAAGAGTGGATGATTATGAGGTGCACTGGCGTGAGAAGGTATTTGGAACGAGGAAAGAATACAATCAACAAAGCTTGAATTGGTTCCACCGGAGAAGAAAATGAGCGAAGAATGATGAACCAGTAGAGCATCTCCATGAAAACCATCGGGTAAGAGCATTGACGGAAAAGAATGGAGAGGCTTCATAACCAATAAGATGGATACTTGATTAAGAATTCTGAGTCCTCGAAGAAAAAGGGAGGGTGGGCGGGAAAACAAAGGCAACTTGGAGACGAATGAAACAAACACCGTTGAGAAGACTTGAGTTGATCTTGCGGATGTTGAAATGATCTGATCCACTTGAAGAGAAGCACACGGGTTAAAAGGATTGACAAAACAATCTCGATTATCAAGAAGGATTAGTATTCACATCGGAGTATGAGAACACCGCTTCGGGAAGGTATGGAATAAACACTTGACAATGAAGCAACTCGAATACCACAACTCAAAACAATACAAAGGATTGGCTTGCAGAATAAGCCAGAACAAACATATGATAGAGATTTCGTCCGAAGTTTTCATGGTGGGGCCTACACGGGCTCGATCGTACAGTACCATCATTTACAAGGCAGTGCACATGACATACGAAGCGTCCCCGAGTCGGCATAGCCAAGGACTCTTTAAGACACAACGAGACCACTGTAAAACCAACCGTGAATAGGCGGACCACTAGACGTTGAACCCCAATTTCATATCACACATCTATCGGAAAGATATCCTAAGAGCTACTTGAATTCCCACTTATAAACTCCCAAAATTTTCCGGTTATGCAATCGGGTGTTGGGGATACATGGGGAGCATAATATCTCACCCAAAACTAACAAATCCTACATCCAGCTGTATCCATCCTTCAACACATAACCAAGAAACCTTCGGAAATCGTCTACCTCAACCTTCGAAAAGCATCCGTTATACGAGTTATGGCAATACTCCCAAACTCCCGCCCCAGTACTGGGTGGCCTCGAGGTTATCTCACCAACAACTGCATAAAAGAGATTTTCGATGTCGGCGAAACTAAAATCAGGTATTCCAGAACTGCAACGATAAAATTGTGATGACAACACCTCGGAGCTCAACTCCCCGGGACACTGCCACAACCCCTAAATGACAGGAGGCACCAAGAACAATGTTCTCGTCACAAATCGATCAGAATGATTCCAAGATACCCGCGTGATCCTAAATTTTTTTTAGTGAAATTTGAGAAGAGAAGAGTCAAAACTCTACGTCAGGATGCCTCACCAGAGCAACGAAGGGACTGAGGAGTAAAAATAAGTCCTAACTCTCCGATATATATAATCCTAAATGACTCAAAACATTTTTCTAGACTCATCAACGCCAGCGATTCGATCAAGCAGGGGGCTCCTAATGTCGGGGAAGGCTCTGATTACCAACTTGTAACACCCTCGATGCGGCTATATCTCCCACGTGTCGAAGCACGACTTAGATGCATAACCACATTGAAAGCAATGTCGCAAGTGAGGTAATCTTCACACAACCCATGTAGTACATAAGGGAAAGAGATACATAGTTGGCTTACAAATCGCCACTTCACACAATACATGAATAAAGCATTACATCATCTAAATATAATCAAGGCCAGGCTACGGAACCACAATAAAAGAAGACTACCCCAAATGCTGCACAGATCCCTGATCGACCCAACTGGGATCCACTACTGATCAACTGGAAAATGGAACAACATAAAGAACACGATCTTCATAGAGATCCTCCTTGAGCTTGGTTGCGTCATATGCACGGTTCAACGACACCTGCAAGCTGGTTTTGGAAGTATCTGTGAGTCACGGGGACTCAGCAATCTCACACCCTCGCGATCAAGACTATTTAAGCTTATAGGTAAGGTAAAAGGCATGAGGTGGAGCTGCAGCAAGCGACTAGCATGTATGGTGGCTAACATATTCGCAAAAGAGAGCGAGAAGAGAAAGCAAAGCACGTTCAAGAAAGTATGATCAAGAAGTGATCCTAAAACAACCTACGTCAAGCAAAACTCCAACACTGTGTTCACTTCCCGGACCCCGCCGAGAAGAGACCATCACGGTAACACACGTGGTTGATGTGTTTTAATTAAGGTCAACTTCAGGTTTTCTACAACCGGACATTAACAAATTCCCATCTGCCCATAACCGCGGACACGGCTTTCGAAAGTTCAATCCCTGCAGGGGTGTCCCAACTTAGGCCATCACAAGCTCTCACGGTCAACGAAGGATATTCCTTCTCCCAAGACAATCCGATCAGGCTCGGCATCCAGGTGACAAGAGATCCTCGACAATGGTAAAACAAGTCTAGCAACACCGCCCGAATGTGCCGACAAATCCCGATAGGAGCTGCACATATCTCGTTCTCAAGGCACACTCAGATTATCCAAACTTCCGGCAGGCCAGCCCAGAGTTGCCCCTGGTGGCCACCGGCGGCTGACAGGTTGGAC
>NC_041386.1:250290590-250292903 GCF_002162155.2 Triticum dicoccoides | reverse complement strand
GGGGGGGGGGTTAAAATAAAGATGACCCTTGAATCTGCAGAACCCAAGGGAAAGAAAAGGCTAGGTGGCTAATGGTAAAACCAATGTTGGGCATTGCTGGAGGAGTTTTATTCAAGGCGAACTGTCAAGGGGTTCCCATTATAACCAAATCGCGTAAGGAACGGCAAATCCGGGAACATAACACCAATATGACAGAATCTAGGGTGGCAAGAGTGGAACAAAACACCAGGCATAAGGCCGAGCCTTCCACCCTTTACCAAGTATATAGATGCATTAATTAAATAAAAGATATTGTGATATCCCAACAATTAAATATGTTCCAACAAGGAACAAACTTCATCTTCACCTGCAACTAACAATGCTATAAGAGGGGCTGAGCAAAGCGGTAACATAGCAAAACAACGGTTTGCTAGGACAAGGTGGGTTAGAGGCTTGGTTCAACAATATAGGAGGCATGATAAGCAACTGGTAGGTATCGCAGCATAGGCATAGCAAAATAGCGAGCAACTAGCAAGCAAAGATAGAAGTGATTTCGAGGGTATGGTCATCTTGCCTGAAATCCCGCAAGGAAGAAGAATGAGTCCAAGAAGAAGACAACCGAACATAGTCGAACGGGTCCTCACAAACGCGACGTTATCGGAACCAACCCGAAGAAGCAACACCGGAAAGAAGCACACAACATAGTAAACAAACAACACATGAACATGGTATGATATGCGGGATGCGGTATGCGATGCATATGCATGATTTGGAAAGGAATGCTTGAACCTGGCCTCAACTTGGAAATCCAAGAGTGACACTGAAAAAGTGAGGTGATTTCGGTTGAAATCGATATAAAGATCACCGGAATCGGATGCACGGTTTGGAAATGGCAAGCAAAACAAATATGGCACCGGTCTGCGATAGTTAGCAAGTGACCAACTAAATGCATCAACATAAATATGCTACATCACTCAAACATAACAACAAACTACATGGCAGGGATCCACTCATGATTCTTGACAAAAGATGAACACTGAGCTACGGCTAATTCATCCATCAACAGGTTCAAACAAGCATGGCAAAAGTGCAAAAGATAACAGGTTTCAGACTTAGTGAAATTAACACAAGTCTGGAATTTATCAACAGGAAGCACACTTTAGAGCATGAAATCTACAAGCTACAGGAACATATGATGGCAAAGCAAGGCATGGCATGAAGATACTCAAAGCACTTAACAAAAGTCCCTTAGTGACCTTGAGCCAAAAGGGATCAGAAAATACAATTGCGAGCATGTGAACATGGCAAAAACATAAACAGATTTCAGACTTAGTGTAAAACTGGAGCATGCAAATCAGTTAACGAGTAGGCATGTTTACGAGCTCGATGCACTCACTACAGAGCATGGCATGACAAACTAAGCGTCCACCCATCAAGAAGAAATGTCATAGGAGCTAGACATGGCAATAAAAACAACATAGCATGCACAGATCAATAACACAAACCGGGCAAAATCGCTAAACATGTTAACAATCTGCCAGGAACATTTTATAGCAAAAGTAGAGCTCAATTGACTCAAGCTAGGGTGCTCCATAAATGCAAACAAAGACACGGATGGATAGAGCACCACAATATTAACAAAACATCCTTACTGATCATCCTCAAAAGAGGCACGGATCACTAGGAAACAACATGAACATGTGGCATAACAACAAAATCAGGATAAGGACTTAGTGAAATTATAAGTCCCTGAAATCAGCATTACCGATTACGCTACTTTGCAAGCTTGTGCTAGTCACCACAAATAACATAAAAATACATGTTAAGCACCTCTGTAAAGATGGCATGGCATATAACAAAAGACATGTAGAGCTCAGGGTCATAGCATGCACACATTAATCATGGCAAAAATGACAATAGGCCATTTGCTGAAACAGATCGGACAAATTCCTCACATAGCCCTCTTCCAAAGACATTTCCGGCATAAAGATGAGCTCAAATGAAAATTATGCAATGAGATGAAATGATGTACTCGTTGAGTCGAACATTTTGATATGCTACACGCACAAAACAGAGCTACGGATGAAAAGTTATGATGCGTTGAAAAATGCAAAAAGATTAGGTTTAGAGGAGAAAAAAGTCAACCGAGGGGGAGTTTTCAGATCTGGATCCAGCCGGCGCAAACTTCGAGGATCGCCGGAGTTTCGCCGGAATAGGGTCGCCGGAGTGAGGAGAGGCCGGATCCAGGGCGTGGGGAGGCGAAGGCGGCGGAGGGCGTCACCGGGGAAGCGGCCGGAGGTGGCGCGGGCGCCGGCGAGGTAGACCGCGGCGGCG
>NC_041386.1:250231822-250290165 GCF_002162155.2 Triticum dicoccoides | reverse complement strand
GGCGGCGCGCAGATCCGGGCCCGCGGGGGCCGGACACGGGCCTGGCGGGCCGCGGCGGGCGTGGGGCGGCGGAGGGCGAGGTGGCGCTGCGAGATTCGTCAGAGGGCCAGTGCGGACATGTCCGGCGCGGCGGAAGACATGTCCGGCGGCGCGAGGGAAAAAATTAAGGTTTGGACTGCGAGATTTTCGGTGAGAGCCACATATTTATAGGTAGAGAGAGCTAGAAGAGTCCAAATGAGGTGCGGTTTGTGGCCGCGCGATCGTGTTCGAATGGCCGAGATGATGGAGGGGTTTTAGGTGGGTTTTGGGCTACTTTGAAGGGGTGTTGGGCTGCAACACACACGAGGCCTTTTCGGTCCCCCGGTTAACTGTTGGAGTATCAAACGAAGTCCAAATGGAACGAAACTTGACAGGCGGTCTACCGGTAGTAAACCAAGGCCACATGACAAGTCTCGGTCCAATCCGAAAACGTTTAACACCCGCACACGAAATGAGGTAGAAAGGGACACCGGATGACATAGGAGCGCCGGATTGCAAAACGGACAACGGGGAAAATGCTCGGATGCATGAGACGAACATGTATGAAAATGAAATGCACATGATGACATGATATGCAATGCATGACACGCAAGCAAAGATAAGGCAACAACAGTGAATAACTGGAGGGCACCTGGCACATCGGTCTCGGGGCATTACAGAAATGAAGCATAGGATGAACAGGCCCTGCAGTCAGCTGTTCCTGAATAGGATCAAGTTTCTATTGTGATTGATTAGCCACAGGGATCAGTTTCTGTGGACCAGCAGGAGCAGGGCATTGAGATCCAACAACAACATGATTTGCCCCTCCCAGATCATCAACTTCAGCATTTGCAGCATCCTGTCTTCGAGGACAATCGGCTTGCAATTGTGCCTTATCAACCACATGTGATTTAGCAACATGAGATCTTTATTGGCATGGCACGCATTGTGGCTGGACCTCCTCTCCCTCCGGAGATGATTTGGAAGAGGTCTTTCCAGGACCTCATGTTTGATTTTTCAGTTAAGGAGGTGCCACGGTCTATCTTCTTCAAACCTATGGGCACAATCATTTATTCCAAGAGGTCTTGGTCCATTGCTTTTGATGAATCCAGAAAGATGTCTTGTTTGACTGCTTCCTTTCCCATGGTTGCTACTGTCAGACAACCTATCATGATAAAGAGCCCAGTGGCCAGAGCTCTATTTGAGGAGCTGCCGGCTGATTCAGTTGTTGATACATCACTGCGTCGTTGCACTCGGAGCACGACAAAGTTGGATGGCTTAAAAAATGTGGTTTTTTAGCAGCTCTCGCTACAGCCATCAAAGAAGCGCCCCCGTGCCAAGCCCATGGAGAACAAGGCCCAGCCCACTTCTACGGATGGCCCTGAAGATGCACAGTCTGCTGCACCACCGCACACCCCAATCCATGTTCTTTAGGCTGTGGGCGCGGAGCTGGAAATTGACCCTTCCCTTCTATTGATGAACAAGCTTATGGCTAATCCACAGGAGGATTCTTATGCATCTTCAGCTTAATGATTATGTTTGCTACTATGTTAAGGCCTAGAGGGACTGTTATGTTTGCTTTTTTTATTGTTGAACTGCGTGTGGTTCTGGAAGTGGCACGTTGTGGTAATGAACTCTGTTATCTTTTGGATGGTATGACATTGTGTGTCATGCTATATTTGTTCTTATATTCCTCGGTGATTAATGAATCATGTGTCAACGCTTAGCTAGAAAGTTTTATGTTGGAATGTTCGCAGTCTGAATTCTGATACTAGGAAGTGTTCTATCAGGGAGAAAGTAACTGAAAGTCAGTGTTTTGTGGTTTGTCTTCAAGAAACTAAGCTCTCCTCATGCACGTGTACAACTATGAAAAGCATCTGTCCCTATGGCTTTGATCAATTTGTTGAGTCCCCCTCTAGAGGTGCCTCTGGGGATCTGTTAACTGCGTGGCGATCAAACATGTTTCATGGCACTCTGCTAGAAGTTAAACCCTACGCTATTTTTATGCAGTTTACCTCACTTCATAATAATGAACAGTGGTTTCTGGTTAATGTTTATGGCACATGTCAGGGTGAGTTGCGTGCTGAGTTTGTTTCTTGGATCTACAATTTGGACATTGATCCGGATCAGAAGTGGATGTTGATGGGGGATTTCAACTTTATTCGTTCAATTGAAAATAGGAACCTCCCTGGTGGCGATATCAATGATATGTTTATTTCTAATGAAATTATTGGCCATTTGGGACTGTTGGAACTTCCTTTAAAAGGAAGAAAGTTTACTTGGTCTAACATGCAGGGCACGCCTCTTTTGGAACAACTAGACTGGATTTTTACCTCTGCCAGTTGGATTAACCTATACCCCATGACGCAATGACTCCTTTGGCTAAGACTGCGTCTGATCATGTGCCTTGTCTGGTTACCATCAGTACATCAATTCCTAAGGCGCATATTTTCAGGTTTGAAATTTTTTGGGTCCATCAGGATGGTTTTATGGATTGTGTGCACGAGGTTTGGACTCGTCGTTCTCATAAGACCCATATCTCAGCAATCATTGTTGATAAATTAAAGGCTTTGCGGTTTGCATTGAAAAATGGCAGAAAGGTTTATTACATATTAAAAGGTTAATTGAGAAGTGCAACTGGGTAATTCTTTGGTTGGATAATCTTGAGGACATGAGGCCTCTTTCCAGACCTGAGAGCAATTTCAGGGAAGTTACTAAACTGCACCATGAGCATCTGCTGGAATGCAATATCTATACTGGAGGAAGTGATGTACCATCAGGTATATAAAAGTGGGAGAGGAAAACTCCAAGTTCTTTCTGGCAATGGGAACTGAGAGATATAGAAAGAATTCTATTGCTTGCCTGTTATTGCCTGATGGCTCTGTCACGTCAGATCATGAGGAAATGGCCAAAGAGTTCTTATCTTCCTTCAAAAACAGAATGGGGACTGTTCGACCAATAACTTTAGATGAGAACATCTTGTCTTTAATACCTAGGGTTTGGAGGTGCTCACAAAACCTTTTGATCTAAAGGAAATTGAACAGATTATTAAATAAATGCCCACTGATAAGGCACCCGGACCTGATGGGTTCAATGGACTTTTTCTAAAAAAGTGTTGGCACATCATATCTGCCGATTTTATTCGGGTAGTTCATGAGTTTCATGCTGGAACAGTTCAGCTAGAAAATCTCAATGATGCATACATCACTCTGATCCTGAAGAAACAGACACCTGAGAGTGTGGGAGACTTTAGGCCTATTTCACTCACTAGTGTTGGTATGAAATTTCTTACAAAGCTTGGTGCTAACATATTTCAACAGGAGATCATCAAATGTGTGCATAAAAATCAGTATGGTTTCATAAAATCAAGAACAATCCAGGATTGCCTTGCTTGGAGCTTTGAATATATCCATCAGTGTAATCAATCTAAATGGCCCATCCTTTTGCTTAAGTTAGACTTTGAAAAGGCTTTTGACTCTATCCAGCATGAGGCTATCATAAGGATTCTTGTTGCAAAAGGTTTTGACAAAAGATGGATTACATGGATTAAGCAGTTGTTGTCATCGGGCACTTCTTATGTCTTGCTTAATGGAGTCTCGGGTAACCATTTCAAATGCAAATGTGGAGTTAAGCAAGGAGACCCAATCTATCCTTTGCTCTTTGTTATTGCTGCTGACCTCTTGCAGACTTTGATCAACAATCTTCTTCAGCAGGGTTTAATAAGCATGCCACTGCCAACCCATGACCCGGATTTCCCTGTTGTTCAATATGCTGATGACACACTGCTTTTCTTAAATGCTGACAAGGGTCAATTGGAGGCACTGAAATTAGTGTTATATTCTTTCTCAGAGGCAACTGGTCTGCAGATTAACTTCCATAAATCCTCCATGTATCCTATTAATGTGAATGACCATGTTGCTACTGATCCTGCTGCCTTTTTGGATGTAAGTTAGGCAAAATGCCTTTCACATATGTAGGCCTGCCAGTGGGGACTACCAGGCCCAAGATTGTGGATCTACTTCCCCTAGTGGATTGTATGGAGAGAAGATTGACAGCAAGTTCTTGGTTTTTGCCTCAAGGGAGCAGATTGCAACTAGTAAACTCTGTCATTTCCTCTTTGCCTATCTTCTTCCTTTGCAGCTTGTCAATTCCTCAGGGTATTTTGAAGCAGTTGGAAAGGATTCAGAGGCAGTGTTTATGGAGGAAATATGGTCAGGAGAGGGGCCATTCTCTGGCTGCCTGGCCACTTGTTTGTAGGCCTAAATTGAAGGGGGGACTTGGAATCTTAAACCTTGGTTTGCAAAATGAATCTCTCCTTCTGAAACATGTGAATAAATTTTATAATAAAATGGATGTGCCTTGGGTTTAGTAAGTTTGGGATTCTTACTATTTCCAAAGGATCCCACATGATACTATTCTTTGTGGCTCTTTTTGGTGGAGAGATGTCTGCAAGTTGATGGATAATTTCAGAGCAGTTACCTCGGTTGATGTTCATAGTGGAGATAATGTGATGTTCTGGTCTGATCATTGGCAAATTGGAAATAGTTATGTCCCTATTCAAGATCGATTTCCTAGGCTCTATTCCTTTTGTCTCCAAAAAAAAACTCTTAGTCAGGGAAGTCTTTCAGGCCAGTAGTTTCCAAGACCTTTTTTACTTGCCTCTTTCTGAACAAGCCTTTCAGGATCTACAGCAGCTCTCGTCCTTAAAGGGGTCTTACCATATAGACAGTGGCTGCCATGACTCTTGGGGGTGGAGGCATTGCAAGAAGTATGAATATACTGCCAAAAAGTTTTATGACTATGTCTATCAGCCAATGGTAGCAAACCCCATCTTGGGGTGGATCTGGAAGAGTTGTTGTACCATGTCAATCAAGATGTTTTCTTGGCTTGTTATAATGGACAATGTTAACACTAAGGACATGATCCAGAGGAGACACTGGAACGTTAATGATGGGCCTGAATGTGTACTTTGTCCAACTGGGACACTAGAGGACAGAAACCACCTCTTTTTCCAGTGCAATTTTAGTGTTCGGGTGTGGATTTATCTACAAATTATATCGAAAGACAGTGATGACATGGTGGAGATTGCATGCCATGCTAGAAAGGGTTTCAACAAACCTTTCTTTGGGGAGGTGGTATTCACTGCCTGGTGGAATATTTGGAAGGTCAGGAATGACAGAGCTTTCAGGAACATCAAACCTTCTTTTAGGGCGTGGAGAAATGGCTTCATTCATGACCTCACACTGCTCTGTCATAGAATCAAAAGGAAGTATAGGGAGGCCTTAATTAAGTGGATTGATTTCCTACCTCCTTGAGGAGAGTTGGTTATGTAACATTTTAATTAGTAGGTATAGTACTTCCCTCCCTTGTATAGCCTTCTATAGGTTCCTTTTTTTCTTCTTTCTTCTTTTTCTTTTCCTCATCTTAAGAAAGCACTGTTTTGTTCCTGCTTTTTCTTTAATAAAATGCTGTGGGGTGTAAGCCTTGCAGTATTCAAGGTTAAAAAAACCTAGATTATCTCATAATCCTTCTCGCATGGCCATGCTTATCCTGGTCAAATCACAAGAGGGGCCCAGAGCATATCTCTCCTGATCGAAGGGGAAAATCCCATCTTGCTCGACCATGTCTCGCAGCATGGGTCTGGACAAGCCCGAAACCTACCTTCGTAACTACCTAGCCATGGAGTAGCGTTTGGTTGGACCAAAGCAAGCCTGTCACCATCCTGAGTACATGCGCCAGCTCAGGTCTTAGGACATAGAACATATGTTGTACTAGAGACTCACAGATGACATATCGTTGCGTCTCATAGTTGGGTCTGTCCGACTCAGACCTTATCTCGACTCGGATCCAACTACGTCGAATCCGACCAGATCCTTCCAAGACCATATTATCCGGTTAGAATCCAATGCTCCATGGCTAGTGAGACCAAGCCATCGATCATGTCATATGCTATTCTACTCGGCTGCACGTCGACACAGCCCTTTCGACTAGGGACCTTTTAGGACTTTCATCATATAATGCATAGTCCCACAAACAAGTCACGTACTTGCTGATACACATCATTGATAATGTCCAAGGACTATCTTTATTCGTAAACACATAGGAAATATCATCATACATGATTGCCTATAGGGTATATCTCCAACAACATATATGTGATGATACTTAACTACTAGGTACAATGCATAAAATTGAAAACGAACAATACTAAAACTAATAGTATCTCCTGATGCGTGGCGTCTTCCCAGCGCAGAGGCAGTACTCTTCCTCCTCCGCCTCGTGGCGTTTGATGTACCGATCTGCCTCTTGCTGGCGGATGAGCGCGGACGATCTTGCCATTTCATTGGGCGCCCACTGGAGCTTGCCGTCGGTGGCACACTGGAGCTTATCGGCGCACCTCCACGCAGCGATGAGGCGCCTAGTGCCTTTGACCTTCCTCGCGAAGTACCCGTCTTCGTACACCTCCTCCGCATGACGACGCGCCCGCCCCCAAAGCTCCACCTTCTCATTTTCCCAGGCGGCATCACGGGCTTCATAGGCTGCTTGGTACCTGGCTTCCTCCTCCTCCATCTCCTTCTTGAACGCCACTTGCCTGGCTTTCTCAGCCGGTGGCAGTGACATCCACATACAAAGATTGTACTGGTCCTAAAACCAATCCAAAGTTGGGGGGGTCCGGCGCAACCTCGTCCGGTGGCGCGTTGGGGTCCTCCTCGTCGCTGCACTTTGACTGAGCATCCTCGAGGGGGGTGACTCCTCGTCAGCGCGTGGGCAGATTGGCGGCACCATGGTAGAGCTTTGAGAGAGAGGGCAAGGGAGAGGAGGATGTAGACGAGAATGCAGGCGGGACGACATGAGCAAGGTAGTATTTATTGGCGACCGGAATCTAGATTGACGGGAACAGTACACACGGCGGTCGCCAGAATTTACGAGTTCTGTAGTTTGAATTACACACGATTCCCGCATTAGAATCCGGGTGTGAACATAATAGCGGATGGTTTCCTATACAGAACCGTGTCTGATTAATAACCCCCGCCATTCACCTTCCAAACCTCGATGCACAAAATAGAGTGCCAATCGTGCGGGGGCCGATTGTCTTGCCAGATCTTTACATTTTCTTTTTTGAATATCGTCTAAAGATTTTTTAACTTGCACACAAGTACACAAAAATATGATTTTGCAAACTGTTATGGTTAGCCGATGCATGTAGATGTAGTTCAAATTTGAAGTACGGTCCTTAAATGGCTAGAAAATCACCTAAATGTCTTTAAAAGGTTAAATGACCCCTGCAATTTTCCAAATTTTCACATGACAATTGTATTAGTGCACGCTAAACATAGAAAAAATTGAAGGCTGTAACGGGAAGCTATCTCTCGTTCGTCATCAAACATGCATTGTTCCCTCTCGGAACTACTAGCCTTCTAGTGAGTTGCTCCGGTTTGTGAGGGGTGTGTGTCCAAACTTTCGTCAAACATGCCAATTTTTTACCACATCATCTTGGTGGCATGACATTACATCAAGCAAGGTTTCATGTTTTTCTAATCATTTTTAATTTTTTGGAATTTAAATGCCATGGCACTCCATGCATGTACATGTGTCCAGGCCGTGAGACCAATATGTTTGAAAATTCCTTCTAATTTACTGCACATGGAATTAACTTGCACACAAGTACACAAATATGGTTTTTCAAACCATTATGGTTAGTCGTTGCATGTAGATGTAGTTCAAATTTGAATTATAATCAATAAATCGCTAGAAAATCACTTAAATGTCTTTAAAAGTTCAAATGACCACTGAATTTTCCAAATTTTCAGATGACAGTTGTATTAGTGCAGGTTACACGTAGAAAAAATTTGAATGTCGTAAGAGGAAGCTATCTCCCATTTGTCATCAAACATGTATTGTTCCCTCTCGGAACCACGAGCCTTCTAGTGAGTTGCTCCGGTTTGTGAGGGGTGTGTGTCCAAACTTTCGTCAAACATGCCAAAATTTTTACACATCATCTTGTTGGCATGACATTACATCAACCAAGGTTTCATGTGTTCTGATGTTTTTTTTAATTATTTGGAATTTAAATGCCATGGCACTCCATGCTTAATTGTGTCATAGCCGTTAGACCAATATGTTTGAAAATTCCTTCCAATTTACTGCACATGGAATTAAATCGCACAGAAGTATACAAATATGATTTTTCAAACCATTATGGTTGGCCGTTGCATGTACATCTAGTTCTAATTTGAATTACGGTCATTAAATGGCTAGGAAATCACCTAAATGTCTTCAAAAGGTCAAATGACCCCTGAATTTTTCCAAAATTTGACATGGCAGTTGTATTAGTGCAGGTTACACGTAGAAAAAATTTGAATGTCGTAAGAGGAAGCTATCTCCCGTTTGTCATCAAACATGTATTGTTCCCTCTCGGAACCACGAGCCTTCTAGTGAGTTGCTCCGGTTTGTGAGGGGTGTGTGTCCAAACTTTCGTCAAACATGCCAATTTTTTGACCACATCATCTTGCTGGCATGACATTACATCAACCAAGGTTTCATGTGTTTCTGGTCTTTTTTTTAATTTTTTGGATTTTAAATGTCATGGCACTCCATGCTTAATTGTGTCATAGCCATTAGACCAATATGTTTGAAAATTCCTTCAAATTTACTGCACACGGAATTAAGTCGCACACAAGTACACAAATATCATTTTTCAAACCATTATGGTTAGCCGTTCCATGTACATCTAGTTCTAATTTGAATTACGATCATAAAATGGCTAGAAAATCACTTAAATGTCTTCAAAATGTCAAATGACCCCTGGAATTTTCCAAAATTTGACATGACAGTTGTATTAGTGCATGTTACACGTAGAAAAAAATTGAAGGCCGTAAGAGTAAGCTATCTCCCGTTCATCATCAAACATGCAATGTTCCCTCTCGGAACCACGAGCCTTCTACTGAGTTGCTCTGGTTTGTGAGGGGTGTGTGTCCAAACTTTCATGAAACATGCCAAAAAAATTACACATCATCTTGGTGGCATGACATTGCTTTGCATGATCATGTAGTTGACATCGTATTTGTGGCAAATCCATCATTCATAATTCTTTCATACATGTCACTCTTGATTCATTGCATATCCCGGTACACTACCGGAGGCATTCATATAGAGTCATATTTTGTTCTAAGTATTGAGTTGTAATTCTTGAGTTGTAAGTAAAAAGAAGTGTGATGATCATCATTATTAGAGCATTGTCCCAGTGAGGAAAGGATGATGGGGACTATGATTCCCCCACAAGTCGGGATGAGACTCCGGACGAAAAATTAAAAAAAAGAGGCCAAAAAAAACAAGAAGGCCCAAATAAGAAAATGAAAATGAGAGAAAAAGAGAGAGGGACAATGTTACTATCCTTTTTCCACACTTGTGCTTCAAAGTAGCACCATGATCTTCATGATAGAGAGTCTCCTATGTGGTCACTTTCGTAAACTAGTGGAGATTTTACATTATAGAACTTGGCTTGTATATTCCAATGATGGGCTTCCTCAAATTGCCCTAGGTCTTCTTGAGCAAGCAAGTTGGATGCACACCCACTTAGTTTCTTTTGTTGAGCTTTCATACACTTATAGCTCTAGTGCATCCATTGCATGGCAATCCCTACTCACTCACATTGATATCTATTGATGGGCATCTCCATAGCCCATTAATACGCCTAGTTGATGTGAGACTATCTTCTCCTTTTTGTCTTTTCCACAACCACCATTCTATTCCACCATAGTGCTATATCCATGGCTCACGCTCATATATTGCGTGAATGTTGAAAATTTTTGAGAACATCAAAAGTATGAAACAATTTCTTGGCTTGTCATCGGGGTTGTGCATGATTTAATATTTTGTGTGGTGAATATAGAGCATAGCCAGACTATATGATTTTGTAGGGATAACTTTCTTTGGCCATGTTATTTTGAGAATACATGATTGCTTAGTTAGTATGCTTGAAGTATTATTATTTATATGTCAATATTAAACTTTTATCTTGAATCTTTGAGATCTGAACATTCATGTCACAATAAAGAAGAATTACATTGATAAATATGTTAGGAAGATTGATACGTCTCCAACGTATCTATAATTTTTGATTGCTCCATGCTATTGTATTATCTATTTTGGATGTTAATGTGCTTATTTTTACACTTTTATACTATTTTTGGGACTAACCTATTAACCAGAGGCCCAGCCCAAATTGCTGTTTTTTTGCCTATTTTAGAGTTTCGCCGAAAAGGAATATCAAATGGAGTCCAAACGGAACGAAACCTTCGGGAGCGTTATTTTTGGAACGAACATGATCCAGGAGACTTGGAGTGGACGTCAAGCAATCAACGAGGCGTCCACGAGGCAGGGGGCGCGCCCACCCCCCTAGGCGCGCCCTCCACCCTCGTGGGCCCCTTGTTGCTCTACCAACGTACTTCTTCCTCCTATATATATCCACGTACCCCCCAAACATCCAGGAGCACCACGAAACCCTAATTCCACCGCCGCAACCTTCTGTACCCAAGAGATCCCATCTTGGGGCCGGGCACTGATCACGGAGGGCCTCTACATCAACTCCGTGGCCCCTCCGACGATGTGTGAGTAGTTTACTTCATACCTTCGGGTCCATAGCTAGTAGCTAGATGGCTTCTTCTCTCTCTTTGGATCTCAATACAAAGTTCTCCTCGATTCTTTTGGAGATCTATTCGACGTAATCTTCTTTGGCGGTGTGTTTGTCGAGATCCGATGAATTGGGGGTTTATGATCGAGTCTATCTATGAACAATATTTGAATCTTCTCTGATTTCTTTTATGTATGATTGGTTTATCTTTGCAAGTCTCTTCGAATTATCATTTTGATTTGGCCTACTAGATTGATCTTTCTTGCAATGTGAGAAGTGCTTAGCTTTGGGTTCAATCTTGCGGTGCTTGATCCCAGTGACAGAAAGGGAATCGACACGTATTGTATTGTTGCCATCGAGGATAAAAAGATGGGGTTTATATCATATTCCACGAGTTTATCCCTCTACATCATGTCATCTTGCTTAAGGCGTTACTCTGTTCTTATGAACTTAATACTCTAGATGCATGCTGGATAGCGGTCGATGTGTGGAGTAATAGTAGTAGATGCAGGCAGGAGTCGGTCTACTTGTCACAGACGTGATGCCTATATATATGATCATGCCTAGATATTCTCATAATTATTCGCTTTTTTATCAATTGCTTGACAGGAATTTGTTCACCCATCGTAATACTTATGCTATCTTGAGAGAAGCCACTAGTGAAACCTATGGCCCCCGGGTCTATTTTCTATCATATTAATCTCCCGTCAACAAGCTATTTCTGGCGCTGTTTATTTTGCTTTATTTACTTTCAATCTATATCATAAAAATACCAAAAATATTTATCTTATTATTACCATCTCTATCAGATCTCACTCTTGCAAGTGGTCGTGAAGGGATTGACAACCCCTTTATCGTGTTGGTTACTGTTGACACCAGATTTTTGCACGGCCAAGAACTTAATTAAGATGGCCTCAAATGGAGAAGTGCTCAAAGTGAGAAGGTTCCGTATCGTCAAAAGGAGATACTTTCATATTTGGGCCATAGCCATCCGGTCTCATCAGTAAAGCCGAAGTTGTGTTTGAAGTACTCAAATTTTATATTCAGAACACTATTCAGCTGATTACACCCCAAGATGGACTCATATGAGAAATGTTTCTACACGGATTGCCTTTGTCTCGTCGAAACGATCGATTTTGATATACGGATCGTCTCAATCCGAGGTCATATGCAAAAGTTAGATCCTGCACAGCGGGACCCTCCAGTGAGCAAAAATATGACGCCCGGAACCAGACACATATGTGGGTATGGTCTGATGTGGTGCGTGAATAATTAGCTGTCTTGCACGAGCGATTTGACCCTCAAGATGACCTCTGATGAAAAAACGTTCAACATGAAAGTTGTTCGTCTCGTCGAAACGGTCAAGATTGCTTTTAGGCTCATTTCCATCCGAGGTCGTTTACCACCACAAAAAAGACCCGCAAGGTGCAGCCAGTTTAAACCGAACAGTTTTGGAAAGTTTGGACAAAACCAATCCGAATTTGACTAGGGTTTTGAAAGTGAATCCAAATCTTTTCCTTGCACCGGAAGTCCAGCCGCCTCTTATATACACAAGGGGTGACGGCCGATTGAACAACACACCAATCGAATAAACACATCTACTACTTTTTCGTGTTCATCTACTTTTTATCTCTCCCTTGTATCTCTCTTCTCGTTCTTCACTAGTTCTTCATGCCGGAGGGCCGCGGAATCACGAGGCTCTAGGGGCGAGCGAGTCGACTTGGAGCAGCCCATAGCCGCCGCGAGCCCTGACGGGGTCCCTCCCGGGTAAGCGAGGCTTCGGGTCTACAAAAGCATCTGCCGGCTGTCATGTGTATCGCGCTGCCGGTCGGACCTCCTTCGACGCGAGTTGCGGTGCATCACCCCCGGCGTCGAGGGTACATGGTGACGTGTTCGTGTGCGAACACATTTTTTGGCGACTCCGTTGGGGACGAAGTTTTGAACGGTCTCCGGCCCGTTCTTGCTAGGAAGAGATCGTCATCTAGGGTTTGCAATCTACAAAGGTAACATGAATACCCAATTCGCTACTATAGATGCAAATAATGCATATGTTGTTGCTAGATCGTCTGATGAGCATATTGTATCGGCTAGCCCTAGTTTTATCAATCATGCATCTCATTATGTGCAACAGCCGTTTCAGAATAATCTTCATGCTTCAACTTCATATAATTTTAGCAACATGCAACATATGTATCCCAACTCCCATGCATCGACAACCCCACAAATCTATATGCCGATGAACAACATGATGAGTTCGGTTAATCATGTTGAGACACCCCATGTAGGAACTTCCAATAGTACGCAACAAAGTGTTTTAACTTTTTATTCATTGGCAAATAACTTGCAGTATGTTAATCCAAACGTGTCGGTGGATAGGGGAATTGGCCATGCTACTACTAGTTATTCGGCCAATTACCCTCAAACTCGTATGTTACAGCTCATGCTACTAATTTTTTGGCACCATATGCAACTATAGGTATTCATAATTCGGCTTCGCACCTTCACGCTAGTAGCCGAATAAGTGAAAATTCTATAGGATCACATGTGTCTTCACCTAGTATCGTAGCATACAATGTTTTCCCTGCACAATTACAGAATTTCGGTGACATCTCGTTACCGAAAGAGTCTCAAAGTATTGGGGGGAAATCCGATGAAGATTGGGCTGAAATTGGGCGAAAAAGTCTTAAAGATAGCCTGGCTGCAATGTTTGTTGAATTTAGTCAAGAACAAGCAACCTTGCGAATCAAAGAAAGAAAGAGTGGTGATTCGGATAACAAAGTTAATTCAGTTATTGAAAAGACCGAATCAAATATTATGTGTGCCGAATCTGTTCTAGAAAGAGAGAATGACAAGGTGTTGGGGAGCTATTCTCAAGAGGAACAAGATATCGTTCAAGTAAAGCAACTATCATGCACTCCCAATGTATTTGAAGAGGTATGTCTAGCAAGTGATTTACCTATTTTCAGATTTGGTCACAACTTTATTGTTGATGCATTTATTAGAAAAATCCTCATAAGTAATTTCGAAAGACCAATGATGAAGGTAATTTACTTGTTAGCAAAAAAATTGTTACAAAGCATATCGGTCAATACATTGTACCATTCAAAGAGACCGATAACAGTAAAATTGTTAAAAAGCATATCGGTCAATACATTGTACCATTCAAATGGACCGACAATGATTTGTTATTGAAGCCAAAGCTTTTCTCATTACTTTATTTAAGGTTCATATCTAATTGGGTAGCTTTGCTTACTTCATACTTGGCTTACGCATGGTCTCAATTGAGACATATATGTTCTAACTACTTTGATTTGAGAAGTTTAAACCCAAGGTTAAATTCTTTTGAGAAATCCGATGCTAATATTATATCATATCCAAAGACATCAGAGATAGAGTGCAAAACACAATGCATAGCCGAATGGGGAGATTCTAAATCTGAACCATTAGTTTGCTTACCTCCAAAGCCGTTCTTACACCAAGATCGGCTAGAAAACAAAACGTATACCTTCGATTCAAACATGTGTGATCAAATCTTCTATTTGTTGTTGAAAAATAATTACATTAGAATTCTTGATCACCATGTCAAGCCATCTTTCCAAGGACGAATTTATTGTAAGTTGCATGATTCGTTCAAGCATAGTATTGAGGATTGCAACATGTTTCGTCAAATAGTTAAATCGGCCATTGATAAAGGATGATTGAAATTTGTTGAGACACCAAGAGATGACGAGTCTATTCCAATTGGTCCCGATGGTATAAGGTTTTTGCATCGGCTGCTTCAAGCCGATCCATTTGAAGAGAAGGTAAAAATTGCAGGTGATGGGATCAAGCTTTCAAGTAAAGAAATTGTTGAAGAGCATAATGAACATAATCTTGAGGGCGAGAATTCCATCATAGCTACAATGGAGATGCCAAGGACTGCGGGGCAACAAGAAAATCCAAAGATCGGTGCAAGCACAACCAAAGAAAACAAAGGCCGATGTAAGCACAAAGGTAAAAAGCCGAAAGTCACTTTCATGCAACTATTGGGAAAATATCAGAAGATAAGTGAGGAGAACAGTGCTTATCGTCCAACTAGTGCAAAGGCATCAAGATCACCCCCTAGGCGCAAATCCAAGGATCGATATTGGCAAGAAGAGAATATGAATGCAACTTGTTCATATCCTTATTTTGTGCCGCCAATGCCAATGCCATGGATACCTTCCTATGATCATATAAATCCATATCCATTGTGGGACAAGTATGATACAAGGGCGTATTCTTTATCTTATTTTAAACCATCTCACAAACATTATGCAGCTCCAAGAAGACCAACGTTCAATGAGCAGTCATATGTTCAAGACCATTTCAATAAAAAGAATTGGTTCGGAGCACAGGGAAGAATAAGGAGGTGGTCAAGCAAGTCTACCGCGTCAAAAGAGATGGTTGTAAGAGTGCCACTTTGGATATAATCTCAAATGAAAAAGAGCCAATTAAAGTGTCAACATTGGCTACAAAAGGCAATGAGGCAAGTCAATCAAGTGCCAAATCGGAAGGGAAGAAGTTGAGAGTGCATAAGGTAAAACAAGAATTGCCATTACTTCAAACAAAATCGCAGCCGGAGTGCCCACTCAGCTTATCGTATTGGCAAAAGAACAAGTTGCAAAAGCTTAGTGCACAAGAACTTCAAAAGAGAAACATGGCATGTGTTCCCAAAGGTAGTATTCAAAATAAAAATTATGTGCAAGCTTCCTTTATAAGGAGTGCGTCAAATGTGAAGAAGGAAAAGAGTGAAAACTATGAAGGATCAAGCCGAAGGTTTCAACATCTTTGGTCCACACATTATCCATTTTCTTCAACAATGTCGTTGATGCCTATGACATGGAATTTCTCATCAGGTATGATTGGTTACCCTCAATGGGCTTATTTTAATCCATGGATGCAATATAATTTCTTACATCATGAAAGGGTATTACCAAATCATCATATGTTTGATTAGCTTCACTTTTGTTACTAATCTAAATGGCTGATATATACTTATCGTCCTAAGCATATAAAATGGCCGATGGAGTGTTGACATCATCCTTAGAAAAAGCATGGTGCAAGTTATTTTTCGGCACACAAGTTTGCCGAAAAACAGGGGGCATGTGTTGACACCAGATTTTGGCATGGCCAAGAACTTAATTAAGATGGCCTCAAATGGAGAAGTGCTCAAAGTGATAAGGTTCCGTATCGTAAAAAGGATAAACTGTCATATTTGGGCCATAGCCATCCGGTCTCATCTCTAAGGCCGAAGTTGTGTTTGAAGTACTCAGATTTTATATTCAGAACACTATTCAGCTGATTACGCCCCCAAGATGGACTCATATGAGAAATGTTTCTAAATGGATTGTCTTCGTCTCATTGAAACGATTGATTTTTATATAAAGATCGTCTCAATCCGAGGTCATATGCAAAAGTTAGAGCCCGACCCTCCAGTGAGCAAAAATATGACGCCCGGAACCAGACACATATGTGGGTATGTCTGATGTGGTGCGTGAATAATTAGCTGTCTTGCACGAGGGATTTGACCCTCGAGATGACCTCTGATGAAAAAAGTTTCAACATGAAAGTTGTTCGTCTCATCGAAATGGTCAAGATTGCTTTTGGGCTCATTTCCATCCGAGGTCGTTTACCACCACAAAAAAGACCCGCAAGGTGCAGCCAGTTTAAACCGAACAGTTTTGGAAAGTTCGGACAAAACCAATCCGAAGTTGACTAGGATTTTGGACGTGAATCCAAACATTTTCCTTGCACGGGAAGTCCAGCCGCCTCTTATATACACAAGGGGTGACGGCCAATTGAACAACACACCAATCGAATAAACACATCTACTACTTTTTCGTGTTCATCTACTTTTTATCTCTCCCTTGTATCTTTCTTCTTGTTCTTTACTAGTTCTTCAAGCCGGAGGGCTGCGGAATCACGAGGCTCTAGGAGCGAGCAAGTCGACCTGCAGCAGCCCACAGCTGCCGCGAGCCCTGACGGGGTCCCTCCCGGGTAAGCGGGGCTTCGGGTCTACAAAAGGGTCTGCCGGTTGTCCTGCGTATCGCGCTGCCGGTCGGACCTCCTTCGACGCGAGCTGCGGTGCATCACCCCCGGCATCGAGGGTACACGGTGACGTGTTCGTGTGCGAACAGTTGCGAGGTCATTACATCAACCAAGGTTTCATGTGTTTCTGATCTTTTTTTAATTTTTTGGAATTTAAATGCCATGGCACTCCGTGCTTAATTGTGTCATAGCCGTTAAACCAATATGTTTGAAAATTCCTTCAAACTTGCTACACATGTAACTAAATCACACACAAGTACACAAATATTATTTTTCAAACCGTTATGGTTACCCGTTGCATGTACAACTAGTTCTAATTTGAATTACGGTCATTAAATGGCTTGAAAATCAGTTAAATGTCTTCAAAAGGTCAAATGACCCCTGGAATTTTCCAAAATTTGACATGACATTTGTATTAGTAAACGTTACACGTAGAAAAAACTTCAAGGCCGTAAGAGGAAGCTATCTGCCGTTCGTCATCAAACATGCATTGTTCCCTCTCGGAACCACGAGCCTTCTAGTGAGTTACTCCGGTTTGTGAGGGTGTGTCTCCAAACTTTTGTCAAACGTGCCAAATTTTTTACCACGTCATCTTGGTGGCATGACATTACATCAACCAAGGTTTCATGTGTTTCTGATCTTTTTATAATTTGGAATTTAAATGCCATGACACTCCATGCTTAATTGTGTGATAGCCGTTAGACCAATATGTTTGAAAATTCCTTCCAATTTAATGCACATGGAATTAAATCGCCCACAAGTACACAAAATATTACTTTTCAAACCATTATGGTTAGTTGTTGCATGTACATGTAGTTAAAATTTCAATTATGGTCATTAAATGGCTAGAAAATCACTTAATAAATGTCTTAAAAGGTCAAATGACCCCTGAAATTTTCATGGCGGTTGTATTAGTACTACAAATTTTCTCGTACATTTAAAACACCATCCATTGCCACTGTACTCCAATTTCGTCTTTCACAGCTAATAAAAAATATCCACAAAATCACACACAATTTGTTTGTAGGAACCGTTTGCGTTGAAAATTTCTGGGTCTATTTAAGTCTTCCTCCTTAAGCTTCGCCGGCTCGTCTGCTCCAGTGCCGGCAATCCCCGAATCCACGAATCCCGATCCCCATTCCAGCAACCCCTTCTTGCAAATATGACATCATGGAAATGCTTCATGAAGGCTCGTACGATGGTCGCGTCCTCCTCGAGCGCCGCCGCCTGCGCCGGGAGCGTGACCACCTACGGCGAGAGTGCCGCTGCATCCGCATTGAGCGCGGCCACATGCGCTGAGAGGGTGTCTGCGGCAGCCGACAGGGTAGCTGCGGCAGCCAAGATGGCTGCAGTTGCTGCTGCGTCAGCAACTGCAAACGCCGAGAGCGCTCGAGCTGCCATCCGTGTTGCCGATGTCGCCCTGGCTCGGGTCGAGGCCAGCCACGCCAAGTTCGAGGACGCACACGCCAAGATATTCCAGGCCACCTCGGAATCCAGCATGCAACCCATGTACAAAAAGGTGGCGACGGCCCTGGAGCACCTGCTTCCTCATGAGATCGCCGAGCAGGAGCTCAAGATGTAGGAGGCGGTGGAGATCGGGAGCGTTGGGACGAGGAGTTGTGCATGGCCGAGGTCGAGGTAGAGAAGAGTCTGTCTGTCGAGGAATCGGCGGTGGAGTACCAACGCGAGCTCTGGCACAACCACTACTATGAGTACTGCAACCTTGAGGACGACGCTGAGGACGAGGATGAGGACACGGTCAACTTTAGCAGGGGGGCGCGGAGTCCACCAACAGCGACATTTCGCCAGGACAAGTCATCGACATCTCATCTCACACCGACGATGCATAGGCCAGCGCGGCGTCGGATTTTTTAAAATTATGCGTACTTAGGCTTTGTTTTTAATGTTGGTCTTTTGTTAGAGCAATGTTTAGGTCAACTGGCTCTGTTTAATTACTAAAATTGCTCAATTCAGTAAGTGTGGTCTGTCTGCTATACGCTCTTTTGTGTTCCCAAATTAGCAAGGGATGTTAACTTATGCAATGATGTACCCGGGGAAATTTCCACCAAAATTTGAATTATCAAACTCATCCCATGCGCGTAAAATAGAAGAATTGTTTGCGATGCACACAATCGTTGAAAGTGAATGGTGTCCGACGGCACCGTGCGCAAAGTTCCCTCGACATTTCCAAATTTTTGGCCTACCGCCAAAATATCTACCCCCGCTCCCCGCCCCCCGCCCCCTCCCCCCTTCCCCACCCCTTTTTCTCCATGACCACAAGTCACATTTCCCTGTTTCCTCATTCCTTCATAATCTATAGCTGCTTCCTCGCTTGCTTCCTCGCTCTCGTCGTCTCGCATCCTACCGCCGGGGGCGCCATGGTCTTCTTCAATGACCTCTCCAGCGGTTACTCCTCCTCCGACGACTCCTTCACCACTGTAACACCCTCGATGCGGCTATATCTCCCACGTGTCGAGGCACGACTTAGACGCATAACCGCATTGAAAGCAATGTCGCAAGTTAGGCAATCTTCACAACATCCCATGTAATATAGATAATAAAAGGGGAGATACATAGTTGGCTTACACTCGCTACGTCAAACAAAGTACATAAATAGCATTACAACATTCAAACCCTCATGACCCGACTATGGCGCCAAAATAAAAGATAAACCCAACATGCGACACGGTCCCGATCGCCCCAACTGGGCACCACTACTGATCATCAGGGAAAGACACATAGTAACGGCGTGAGTCCTTGTCGAACTCCCACTTGAGCACAAGCACGTCATCTGGAACGGAGTCATACGGCCCTGCATCTGGTTTGGAAGTAATCTGTGAGCCACAGGGACTCAGCAATCTCGCACCCTCGCGATCAAGACTATTTAAGCTTATAGGTAAGGCAAGGTAAAATATGTGGAGCTGCAGCAAGCGACTAGCATATATGGTGGCTAACCTGTTCGCAAAAGAGAGCGAGAAGAGGAGGCGAAGCGCGAACAAATAACTAGAGAACAACCTGCGCAAGCATTACTCCAACACCGTGTTCACTTCCCGGACTCCGCCGAGAAGAGACCATCACGGTAACTCACATAGTTGATTCATTTTAATTAAGTTAAGGTTCAAGTTATCTACAACCGGACATTAACAAAATCCCATCTGCCCATAACCGCGGGCACGGCTTTCGAAAGTTCAAAACCCTGCAGGGGAGTCCCAACTTAGCCCATGACAAGCTCTCACGGTCAACGAAGGAATAGACCTTCTCCCGAGACATTCCGATCAGACTCGGTATCCCAGTTCTACAAGACACTTCGACAAGTTAAAACAAATCCAGCAACAACGCCCGAATGTGCCGACAAATCCTGATAGGAGCTGCACATATCTCGTTCTCAGGGCACAATCGGATAAGCAATCCGTACAACTAAAACCAGCCCTCGAGTTTCCCCGAGGTGGCGCTGCAAGGGGCTCTAGGTTGGACCAACACTCAGAGGAGCACTGGCCCCGGGGGGTTTAAATAAGATGACCCTCGGGCTCCGGAAACCCAAGGGAAAAAGAGGCTAGGTGGAAAATGGTAAAACCAAGGTTGGGCATTGCTGGAAAAGCTTTAATCAAGGCGAACTATCAAGGGGTTCCCATTATCACCCAACCACGTAAGGAAGGCAAAATCCGGGAACATAACACCGATATGACAGAAACTAGGGCGGCAAGAGTGGAACAAAACACTAGGCGAGAGGCCGAGCCTTCCACCCTTTACCAAGTATATAGATGCATTAAGATAACAATATAATATAATGTTATCCCAACAAGTAAATAATGTTCCAACAAGGAACGGTCTCCAATCTTCACCTGCAACTAGCAACGCTATAAGAGGGGCTGAGCAAAGCGGTAACATAGCGAATCAACGGTTTGCTAGGACATGGTGGGTTAGAGGTTTGACATGGCAATTTGGGGGGCATGATAAGCAAGTGGTAGGCATCGTAGCATAGGCATAGCAAAAGAGCGAGCATCTAGCAAAGCAAAGATAGTAGTGATTTCGAGGGTATGATCATCTTGTCTGCAAAGTTGTTAGAGTTGACTGGATCCTCGAAAGAAAACTCAACGGGCTCCTCGTTAGCGAACTCGTCTCCCGGCTCTACCCAAACAAGACAAAACAAGCAAACGGAACACAATCAACCACGTGCAAACTCAAACAACATGATGCAAACATGGTATGCTATGCGGGATGCGATATGCGATGCATATGTAAGATTTGATAAGGAATGCATGAACCTGGCCTCAACTTGGAAATCCAAGTCTGCCACTGGAAAGGTGAGATGAAATCGCTTGAAAACGATATAAAGAACGCCGGAATCGGAGTCACGGCATGGAAATGGCAAGCAATTCGAATATGGCACCGGTCTGCGATATACAGCAAGTAGCCATCTAAATGCAACAAGATGAACATGCTACAGTACTCAAACATGACAACGAAATACATGGCAGGTATCCATTCATGATGCTTAACAAAAGAGGAACACTGATCTACGGCCAATTCATCCATTAACAGGTTCAAACAAGCATGGCAAAAGAGCATTTGGTAAACAGATTTCAGACTTAGTGAAATTAACACTTGTCTGGAATTCAGATAAGGTAGCACACTTTAGAGCATGAAAACTATATGCTACAACACCTGAACATGGCAAAGTAAAGCATGGCATGGAGCTACTCAAAGAGCTTAACAAAAGTGTGAAATTAACACTTGTCTGGAATTCAGATAAGGTAGCACACTTTAGAGCATGAAAACTATATGCTACAACACCTGAACATGGCAAAGTAAAGCATGGCATGGAGCTACTCAAAGAGCTTAACAAAAGTCCCTGAGTGACCTTGAGCCAAAAGGGATCAGAAAATACAATTGCAAGCATGTGAACATGGCAAAAACATAATCAGATCACAGACTTGGTGAAAAACTGGAGCATGCAAATCAGATATCAAGTAGGCATGTTTACGAGCTCGATGCACTCAGTACAGAGCATGTCATGACAATCTAAGCATACACCCATCAAGAATACACATTATACAAGCTAGACATGGCAAGAACGATAACATAGCATGCACGGATCAACTACAACATCCTTGGCAAAATCGCTAACAAGTAGACAATCTGCCCAGACTCACGAAATGACAAAAGTAGAGCTCGATTGACTCAAGCTAGGGTGCTCCATAATTTCAAACAAAGACATGGATGGATAGAGCACTACAAGATTAACAAAACATCCTTACTGATCATCCTCAAAAGAGGCATGGATCACTAGGAAACAGCATGAACATATGGATATTGAAATAGACAGATCAAGGACTTAGTGGAAAAGCTAAGTCCTGAAATCAGCATTAACGATTGCTGCAAGCTTGTGCTAGTCACCACACACATCACAAAAATACATGGGTTGCACCTATGGATAGATGGCAAAACATATAACAAAACACATGTAGAGCTCAGGGGCATATCATGCACACAATAATCATGGCAAAAATGACAAATATCTAATTGGAGCAGCAGATCTGACAATTATCTCAAATGGCATTCTTCCAACAGCATTTCGGGCATCAAGATGAACTCAAATCAAAATGATGCAATGAGATGAAATGATGTACTCTCTGAGGCGAACATTTTGGTATGCTATATGCCCAAAACGAAGCTACGGATGCAAAGTTACTATGCGATGAACAAGGGCAAAATATTAGGGTTTCAGGGATAAAAAGTCAACCGATCCGAGATCCGGATCGAGATCTGGCTGCACGGATAACGAGGTTTGCCGGGGACTTGAAGCTCACCGGAGATGAAGTCGGCCGCCAGAGGAGAAGGTCGGCGCGGGGGCGGAGACGGAGATGGCCGGAGCTTCCCGGGCGTGCGGCGGCGAGTAGCGCGGGCGGGGCGGCGCGCCGGAGCGGAGCGGCTCGCCGGCGAGGCGGCCGGTGGCCGGGTGAGGCGGCGACGGGACTTGCCGGCGTTGGGGAAGGAGATGGGCGTGGGCGGTGCCGGGACTTGCCGGCGTCGGGGAAGGAGATGGGCGCGGGCGGCGCCGGATCTGGCCTGCGGGAGGCGGCGGCTCGGGCCGGGGGCCCCGCCTGGGCCCGGGCGGGCGGGCGAAGTGGGCGCGGGCGCTGGCCACTCCCGGAGCGACACGTGGCGGTGGTGGGACGAAGCGGACACGTCCGGCCGGACAGAAAAATGTCCGCCGGCGCGTGGAGACGAAGGGGACTAGGGTTTCGGGGGGGAGGAGAAAGGGAATTTCAGAGGGAGTTCTTTATATAGGCATAGGAGGAGCTAGGAGAGTCCAAATGAGGTGCGGTTTTCGGCCACGCGATCATGATCGAACGCTCTAGATGATGGAGAGGGTTTTGGTGGGTTTTGGGCCAAAATGAAGGTGTGTTGGGATGCAACACACATGAGGCCTTCTCGGTCCCTCGGTTAACCGTTGGAGCGTCAAACAAAGTCCAAATGGTACGAAACTTGCCAGTTGGTCTACCGGTAGTAAACCAAGGCCGCTTGGAAAGTCTCGGTCCAATCCGGCAATGTTTAAACCCCACACACGAAAGAAAGGTATAAATGACCACCGGAGGAGAACGGAGCGCCGAAATGCAAAACAGACAACGGGGAAAATGCTCGGATGCATGAGATGAACATGTATGCAAATGCAATGCACATGATGACATGATATGAGATGCATGACAATGACAACAACACATGGAGACAAAAACCCGAACCCGAGAAAATAAAATAACTTAACGTCGGAAATGGCAAGAGTTGGAGTACATATTGGGTAAATCATATCCGGGGTGTTACAACCACCCAGGCATGCCTCTCTTCTCTCTCTCGGGCTATGACTTGGAATGAAGGATTTTAACCCTGCGGTCGATTTGAGTCATTTCTTCCTCTTGTAGCTCCATAGGACCATCAGCTGCAACGAATGGAGCAGGGTGGCTGAAGATCTGTCTTCTCGTTGTCACCATCAATCTCCATGCATGAAGCTAGTTGAGTTTGAATCTGTGGATAGTGGGTGGAAGTTTCTGGCATGTGTAGAGAAGGTTAGATCCTCTTTCATTGTTATAAATAATTTTTTAGATGTGATTCATACACTGTCACGATCCCAACCCATTCATACCACACCTTCAACCAAACGCATCCTAAGACAGTGTCATAGTTTGTACTTAGTATCTAAAAATATTGCCATCTCATGAGCGGTGCCATTAGAAAATTATTTGGCACCGCTTCAGCAGTTTGTGCAGCTAACTTTGGTCCACACATCTGAGCAGCCAAGCAGTAAAATACTAAATCTTTATGGCACAAAGGAACTGGGCATCGGAGCAACTAGGTGCATCGAAGTCCGGGTCCCTGATTTTTTCCGCTGCATCAGCTCGCCAGTGCAGGGCACCGGTGCGAGATGTAGCAATAGTTTTATTTACACCAGTTTTGGCATACATAGTGGACAACCTTAGTTCTATTAGTTCTATATTACTAAATTAGTGCATGTACACACCTGTTAGTATCAATTTGCTGTCATCCAAACATTGTCGCTGTTGTAGTTATATTTACCTTCCTCATAAAATGTTCAATTTTTTATTTATAGTTACATGAGTAAAAACTTGTAGCGTTGTTGTAGTTAATTATATCTTATGATGTTTCAGAATTTGGTTGTTGTCTCAGTAGGAATTAATTCATTTGCACATTGATTTTTTGAGAAGATTTGTCATAATTAACCTGTTTATTCAGTTTTTCAAAATAATTATTGGTGATTTTCTATGTTGCTATAAATATGTTTCCCCTACACTTGTTATTGATCTAGTTTTAAATATTATAGGATGAACAGAAGTGTTCTTACTTGGAGTGGGTTGATCAAGAGTGGCCACAGTCTATGAAGATGTGCCTAGCAAAGCTGTGGAGCATGTATGAGGAAGAGAACAGAGGTAGGCTTAGAGAAAGTGTTGTTAACGCTGAAGAATATTTGAAGATGCGGAATAAAAAGAGGAAGGTGGAGAATGAGCTCAGTTTTTTTTTAAATCGGACTTTACGAAGATGGTGTTGGCGAAGGAGGAGGCACTTTCCCAGTTGGCCAGTGCAAAACAGGTTCTTACCAAACTGACAGCAGAGGTGGATAAGACGAGCCTGGATGATCTCTATTAGGGAAATAAATATATTGTTCTTATGAAGTTGAACTAGCTATATGTTGTACTGTGCTTTTTTCACGTAGCTATCGTACTATGGTGTTAAAATATATTTATGTGCTTTATATGAAATTCGCAAACAGCTGTTCGATGTGAAATGTGAATTTGCGTAATACTGGAATTATTAATTGTAAACTAATAAACCTGCTAAATGTGTCTTGGAACTTTGCAAACGGTTCTAGCAGTAAAAGCGCTTGTGATGGATAGCCCAATGCCACACAGTTTTCTTCATCAAATCGTGTGTGATGTAGTTGATAAAAGAAAACGGTTAACCAAGGCAGAGCGTGTGTGATAGTTACAGCTATCACACATGAGCCTATAAATAAACCTATGTGGGATGTACATGCGAATGGAAACATTTTCCCTAGATTGACTATGTGGGATGTACATACGAATGGAAACGTTTTCCCTGGATTGACTGTGTGGGATGTACATACGAACGAAAACGTTTTCCCTGGATTGACTGTGTGGGATATACATAAGAACGGAAACGTATTCCTTGGGTTGGTTGTGTGTCATCTACATACGAATGGAAATGTTTTTCTGGGATTCACCGTGTGGGATGTACATACGAACGGAAATGATTGGGTTTCGATGCCTCGCTCGATCGCACACGAGCTCATTTTGCCCCAGCCTGTGTCCCAGGAGGGCCTATCCCCGACGGTTTTTGGGTTGTGTGGGAAGGACCCCCTATCGCCCACACTCACTTGGCGACGGTTCCAAATGCCGTCGCGGAAAGGGGTTAAAAACCATTTGTATATCACCAACGCGTACCAGTGATTAGCTTCCTGTCTAGTTGGTGTAAGCATCACGGGAACGAATTTCTCTAATGTGCTATTTTCCAGTTCGAGAGAAGGTACAATTACCTCATGAAGTTCTACTTTCCTCCTACTCACTTCTTTCGAGAGAAACTCCTTTAGAAAGGACCTATTCTTAGCGAAAAAGATCTTTCCTTCGGATCTGTGGTAGAAAGTGTACCCAATTGTTTCCTTAGGGTATCCTATGAAGACGCACTTCTCCGATTTAGGTTTGAGATTATCAGGCTGAAGCCTTTTGATATAAGCGTCCCATCCCCAAACTTTAAGAAATGACAGCTTAGGTTTCTGGCCAAACCACGGTTCATACGGTGTCATCTCAACGGATTTAGACGGTGCCCTATTTAAAGTGAATGCAACTGTTTCTAATACATAACCCCCAAACGATAGTGGTAAATTGATAAGAGACATCATAGATCACACCACATCTAATAAAGTAAGGTTACGACGTTTAGACACACAATTACGATGTGATGTTCCAGGTGGCGTGAGTTGTGAAACTATTCCGCATTGTTTTAAATGAAGGCCAAACTCGTAACTCAAATATTCGCCTTCGCGATCAGATCATAGAAACTTTATTTTCTTATTACAATGATTCTCCACTTCACTCTGAAATTATTTGAACTTTTCAAATGTTTCAGACTTGTGTTCCATCAAGTAGATATACCCATATCTGCTCAAATCATCTATGAAGGTTAGAAAATAACGATACCCACCGCGTGCTTCAACACTCATCGAACCGCATACATAGGTATGTATTATTTCGAGTAAGTCATTAGCTCGCTCCATTGTTCCAGAGAACGGAGTTTAGTCATGTTGCCCATGAGTCATGGTTTGCAAGTATCAAATGATTCATAATCAGGTGATTCCAAAAGTCCATCCGCATGGAGTTTCCTCATGCGCTTTACACCAATATGATCTAAACGGTAATGCTACAAGTATGTTGCACTATCGTTATCAACTTTGCATCTTTTGGCATCAATATTATGAATATGTGTATCACTACGATCTAGATTCAATAAACCGTTCACATTAGGTGTATGACCATAGAAGGTTTTATTCATATACATAGAACAACTATTATTCTCGGACTTAAACGAGTAACCGTGTTGCAATAAACATGATCAAATCATATTCATGCTCAACGCAAACACCAAATAACATTTATTTAGATTTAATACTAATCCAGAAGGTAGAGGGAGTTTGTGATGGTGACCGTACCAAATACCCAGGGGCTACTACGATACTAGTAAGGTACACATTAATAATGTAACATCCCAAAATTTCAATTTGGAATGTTATACACTAGATCATCAATGCATATCATATTTTATTTGCTTTTGGCCTGATCCGGAAATTCTATGCAACTCAAGGACCCATGGAGAGAGTTGGGGATTTCGTTATTTTCATATTTGGGTTCTCTCAAATTTTGAAAATAGGATCTTTGATTTTATTTATGTTATCTTCAATTATTTCTATAATAAAAATATGAGAGAGGGAATAAAATGAGTTTCCCAAAAGAAAGAAATATTGAAGGTTTAATAAAAAAATCAAGTAAGATTTTATCTCGAATTTTCTCGCTATTTTATTTGAATTTAGGAAAAATTGCACGATTTCAAAACTGCATTTTAGGGCCAGGAAAATGTTCATCCTGTTCTAAATATTTTATTTAGACGGTGAAAATTTGTTTTGGCATTTTTAGATTTTTATTTATTTTTCTAGGATTTTCTTAGTTCAGGGGGATTATTTTTTCATTAAAAAAAGCTGCCGCGTGCCCGACTGGGCCGTAGCCCAGCCGAGCCAAGCCGGCCCAGCCGCCGCCATTTCCCGCATCGGATCGGGACCGGAGTCCCGATCGCCGTCGCCGCCCGAGTCCGGGAGGAGCACACTTCCCGAGGCGCCCCCTCCCCCAAGCCAGGACGCCCCCCTCCTTTTATAGCTGCCGCCACCCCGCCTCGCCTCACCCCACCCCACCGTCACGCCTGCCGCACTTGCCTCGCCAACGCCGCCGCTAACCGCCGCCTGCCACACCACTTGCCGCCGCCTGCCGCCTGCCCTGCCGACGCTGCCGCACCCCGCTGCAGCCCGAAGCCCCACCAGAGCCACCGGACTTCGCCGGAGCCCCGACGAGGTAGCCGCCCCGGTTTTCTAAGAGAAACCGATTCAGGTTTTTTTAGAAAACCCTAGGTTTTTTTTCTAGATCGGTTTTATCGGTTCTTTTATTTAGCAAGCGTTCGCTCGATCGTTCGTTTTAACGAACGCGTTCACCGTTTAGTTTCAGATAATGAACGTTTGTTCGTTAATCTGTTCGTCAGTTTTTTCTTTTTCTCGGGTTTTTCCACGATTATTTCTGATCGCGATTTCTGATCCGATTTTCGTTTTAGTTTTTCTTTTCGCTCGTTTATCGGAATCAGGCGATTCAAGTGCCAGGAGTTTTATCTCGAAACCCTCTTTCCGTTTAACCAACTCAAACAAGTTTTTGCATCTGTAAAATTTGACCTAGATCCAGATTAGTAAATGAAGCTTGTTTCTTTCGCCGTTTGACTTTCGTTGCTTCGTTTGATTTGATTCTTTTTGCAAACCAGAGTTCTTAAGTTGAACTTTCTGGTTAGATTTCTTATTTGAGTTTTACTCGTGCATTAGATGAGTACTTATTGTGTGCTTGTTTGTTTGCGATAGAGTACCCGGAGTGCGCTGCTTGCTGCTTTGAATCTCTAGGTTTCACGGATCATCAGCAAGGCAAGTAACACTTTGATCATACCTCTTACTACCCAGTTTTATTGCATTTGATCAATCCTCTTGCATGATTAGGATCTAATTAAATTGTGGGTTTTGGGAAGTAGATGAGGTAGTACCTATTACCTATTTTATTATCAAATCCTTGGGAGTTACTTCTACATTTGCTTATTATGCCATGCTATGCTAGTAGACGTGGATTGGGTGAGTGTATCCATGACAGATGTGAGATTGTTAATTAATGGTTTATTTAAGGTGGCAACTTTAATACACATCTGGGTGGATTGAGGCACCTGGGTATTCCAGCGATTGCCTGTTTTTCTTTATGGACCGTCACCCATGCTCAAAGGGATCATGAGATTATTCATGCTAGAAACTTTCGTGTGCAGCCACAAGCTACTATGGGCTCTAGCATAGTTGATTAAGTTGTGTGAACTCTTACAGTGGTAGACTAGCAGTAGGGGAAAGTAGGTGTAACGGTCTACCCGATCGTAAGGTGCTAGCGCTTCTGAAAGACTATGTCTCAGTCATCCATTTATCAAACACCATGTAGTGCGAGAATCGCAACGGAGGAGATCGAGTCTTGTGGGGAAAAGTGTGCAAGTCTCATCAGAGTGTATAAACTAATCATGATTAGCCGTGTCCCCAGTTATGGACGTTTTGAGTATCTAGTACTTGGATTATCATGTGAATCTCATCATGTTACTTTAATTAATTTTGTTGGGTTTTAATGATGATGTTTAATTGGGATTGAGAGGATGTCTATCTTCTCAATGTTTAACAACCACCATGATAGTTAAATAAAATTTATTCCTTTGCAGTAGGGAAAAACTGGCTTTATGCAAAACTGTAACCATAGAGCTTTCCACCAGCCATATATGCATGTAGTATAGCCTATTCTGTTCACTACTCTCTATGTGTTACAATTCCAGCATATTCCATGTGCTGACCCGTTTTCGGGCTGCAACGTTCATGTTGCAGACTTTTCAGACGACGAGTAAGGTGCCTTTAGGTTGTGGTTCTATACTCAGTGATGCCGTTGGAGTTGATGGACTCACTTATCTTCCAAGCCTTCCGCTGTTATCGTTATTAGATGGCCTTAAGCCATATTTATTGTAGTAAGTTCTCTTTTGAGACATTCGATGTAATAAGTGTGTGATTGCTACTCTATTATAAACCCTTCAAGTACTGTGCATGTCAGCACTACTGATCCAGGGATGACACTAACGCACAGAGATCGGACTGTTTGAGGTCTGGTCGCTAAAAGATGGTATTAGAGCACACACTGACTATAGGACATGACCACTAAGCTAAAAGCCCTAGATCACTACTCACTTTTCCCATTTCTGACTCCTCATCTTTTCTACTCTTTTAGGATGGCGGATGCAAGGAACATGTTCACACAGCCGGATGAAGATACACCCTTTGGACGTCACTTGAAGGAAGTCACTAGATACCTGAACATCGGAGTACCAAGCTTCACCAGGACCTACAACGCCACTTTACCTGAAGAGGAATGCTGGATGATTCAACTTCAAGTTCCAAGAAGGACGTTCATGCCTGTCACTGAGCCCATAGAGTTTTCCTTTGATGCACCAACCTAGAGTCTAGGAAAGAGCATGGCAGCCCACATCACTATGGGGCGCATTGGAGAAGTTTACCACCAGGATCTCAAGGATACTATCTACCAGATTTGTGGGCGCCGAGATGAGCAATGGGAGATGACCAGCACCAGGAAGGATAGATCAATGGCAACTTTCATCCAGGAGTTAAACCAGCACATTCGACGCCAGGAGACCCAGATGTGCGTAGGCATGAGAGACCTGAAGAAGGCCATGACCAAGATCACGGAGATGGAGGAAGAACTCAAGTCTACACGCGATGGATATGAGGAGGAAATAGCAACACTAGTGGAGAAGAATGATGATCTAAAGAAGAAGCTAAAAGTGTTCATGGGATTTCCCGCAACTGGAGGAGAAGATGATTGCACTTGTCCAGAGAACTACATCATCATCAATGACACCGACTCGGACCCAGACGATAGCGATGATGACTATGTTGATGAAGCTGTAGCAGATATCATGGAGTCTTCATCGGAGCAGTTTTTCTAGTCGACCACCATATCAGTAGTAGTATTCTCCCATGTATCTAGTATAGCCCGAGCACTTTTGTAACGATAGATAGACCATTGTATGCCCTTGTTTGATTGAATGAAGTGATTTGTTTGCATTTGACTCATGTGCATATGGGTAGTGTTTTCTCTCTAGACCTCATTCTATCCTATACTCTCATCTTTTCTAAACCCATCAGATGCCTCCGAGACGTGACAATGGATTTGCATTTCCACTGGAGCTCACTCAGTTGATCCAGCAGCAGAATACGTTGATGCAGTTGCTAGTCCAGAATCAGAATCAAGGGAACAACAACAACAACCCACCACTGCCTCCACCTGTTGATCACTTAACCCGTTTTCTTAGGCTGAATCCGCCGGTGTTCTCTAGTAGCACCGAGCCTATAGTAGTAGATGATTGGCTCCGCAAGATTGGAAGGGAGTTAACCACTATAGAATGTACTTATGCTGAGAAGGTGCGCTTTGCCGCACATCAGTTGGATGGACCAGCAGCATCATGGTGAGAGAATTACACTGTCACCTACCCTATAGCCACAGTGACATGGGACCAATTTCAGCAGGCTTTCCGTACTGCCCATGTTTCAGAAGGAGCTATGGCCATGAAGAAGCATGAGTTTCGCAACTTGCGCCAAGGAGGACGGACCATTGGCCAGTATGTGGATGACTTTAGTAAGCTAGCACGTTATGCCCTAGATGACGTTGCTACAGATGCAGCTAGGCAGGAGAAGTTTCTGGAAGGACTGAATGATGAGCTGAGCATGTAGTTGATGGTAGCAACTTTCAACAACTACCAGGAGTTGGTAGATAGAGCTCTCATGATTGAAGGGAAGCAGCAGCAGATTGAGAACCACAAGAGGAAGTATGGACAAGGGAAGTACAATTCTGGAGCTCAGCAGAAGCCACGTTTAACCCCGAAATCGGGAGGACATTTCCAGCATACCCCTGGAGGAGGTAGCTCGCACAATCATAATGTCCCCAAGAATGGTAATGGGAATGGAGGAAGCAACGGCCAGAATCGTACCAACCCATCAACACCAGCCAAGAGAGACCTGAGCCAAGTCACTTGCTATAAGTGCCAGAAGACTGGACATTACGCCAATGAATGTCCTGAAGCCCAGAATGGAAATGGCAATGGAAGCTCAGGGAAGAAGCCGAACCCTTTCAACAGGGGACAGGTGAATCACGTTAACATGGAGGAGGTTGAAGCCCAGCTAGATGTAGTAATAGGTAAGTTTTTGGTTAAGTCATTTACTGCAATCGTTCTTTTCGATACTGGTGCATCGCATTCATACATATCAAGGGGATTTGTGGATAAGTATAAACTGCCCACCAAAGTTCTTAGAACACCTATGTTAGTAAGCTCACCAGGAGCGGAGTATATGGCCAGTCGAGGATGTTTTCAAGTGCCATTGAGTATAGGTAGGCATGTTTTCCCCTCGGATTTAATCATTTTGGAATCACAAGGTTCGGATGTAATTCTGGGTATGGATTGGCTATCGATGTATGGAAGAAACATCGATTGCGCTAGTAAGTCGATTTTTCTTACCACCCCAGAAGGAAGAAGGATTAAGTATGTATCGCGGCATGTGCCGAATAGGACTCAAGTAAATTCCCTAACAGGAGTTGTACAGGAGGAAGTACCGGTGGTAGAGGATTTTCCGGATGTATTTCCAGAAGAGTTGCCAGGCATGCCACCGGATAGGGACATTGAGTTTTTGATTGAGCTTTTACCAGGCACAGGACCAATATCTAAGAGACCGTATAGAATGCCCGCAAAGGATTTGGAGGAGATTAAGAAGCAGATTAAGGAGTTACTGGATAAGGGATATATTCGCCCAAGTTCTTCACGTTGGGGATCGCCAGTACTTCTAGTGGAAAAGAAGGATGGATCGTTAAGGATGGTTGTTGATTATCGAGGATTGAATGAAGTGACGACCAAGAATAAGTACCCACTGCCGATGATCAATGATCTGTTTGACCAATTGCAAGGAGCAAAGGTATTTTCCAATATAGATTTGCGATCAGGATACCACCAGTTGAAGATTCGAGAGCAGGATATACCTAAGACAACTTTTACCACCAGGTACGGGCTGTATGAGTATACCGTTATGTCCTTTGGTCTGACTAACGCACCTGCATATTCCATGAACATGATGAACAAAGTGTTTATGGAGTTTTTGGATAAGTTCATCATAGTGTTCATTGATGATATACTAGTTTACTCGAAGAATGAAGAAGAACATAAAGAACATTTGCGTTTGGTACTTGGTAAGCTCAGAGAACATCAGTTATACGCTAAGTTCAGCAAATGTGAGTTTTGGTTGAAAGAAGTTGGATTCCTCGGACATGTTATATCCGGAGAAGGAATAGCAGTAGATCCCACCAAGGTTGTCACTGTGACAAATTGGGAAGCTCCAACAACAGTTAGAGAGATCCGGAGTTTTCTTGGACTTGCAGGATACTACTGGAGATTCATTGAAAATTTCTCGAAAATTGCAAAACCTATGACGGAGTTGTTGAAGAAGGATACCAAGTTCAAATGGACTGAGGAATGTGACGCCAGTTTCGAGGAGTTGAAGAAACGTTTGGTTACCTCTCTAGTGTTGATTCTGCCAGATCAGCGCAAGGATTACGAGGTGTATTGTGACGCTTCACGTCGAGGACTTGGAGCAGTGCTTATGCAGGAGGGAAGAGTTGTTTCATATGCTTCACGACAGCTTAAGCCCCATGAGTTGAATTATGCTACACATGATTTGGAGTTAGCAGCCGTAGTGCATGCGTTGAAGACTTGGAGACATTTTCTCATTGGAAACCATTGTGAGGTGTACATGGATCACAAGAGTTTGAAGTACATTTTCACGCAGAAGGAGCTGAATCTCAGGCAAAGGAGATGGTTGGAGCTCATCAAGCATTATGATATGAGATTGCATTATCACCCCGGAAAGCCTAACGTAGTAGCTGATGCGTTGAGCCGTAAGAGCCATGTCAACACACTAATGACAGGAGATTTACCGAAGGTGTTAGTCGAGGATCTTCGTGAACTATGTTTGGAGATAGTTCCGAGAGGCTACGTTGCAGCATTGGAGATTCAGTCTACTGTGATGGATAAGATCAGAGAAGCTCACAAGACCGACAAGGAGATTGCCTCTATAAAGGAGAAGTTGAGCAAAGGAACAGCTAAAGGATTTCGTGAGGATGAGCACGATACCTTATGGTTTGAGGACCGCGTTTATGTGCCTAATGATCCGGAGATCAGGAAGTTGATTCTGCAAGAGGCCCATGATTCACCATACTCGATTCACCCAGGAAATACCAAGATGTATTTGGATTTGAAGGATACTTTCTGGTGGTCAGGAATGAAGAAGGATATTGCAGAGTATGTAGCAGTTTGTGATGTATGTCAGAGAGTAAAGGCAGAGCATCAGAAGCCAGAAGGATTGCTACAACCATTGCCGATACCCGAATTGAAGTGGGATAAGGTAGGCATGGATTTTATCATGGTATTACCCAGGACCCGTTCAGGCTATGAATCGATATGGGTTGTAGTCGATCGCTTGACGAAGGTAGCTCATTTCATCCCAGTAAAGGCCACTTACACCAGTGCTAAGTTGGCAAAGATATACATGACCAGGATCGTATGTCTGCATGGAGTTCCGAGGAGCATTGTATCCGATAGAGGAACCCAGTTTACCTCAAAGTTCTGGAATCAGTTGCATGAAACTTTGGGTACTAGGCTAGAGTTCAGTACAGCTTTTCAACCGCAGACAGATGGACAGACCAAGAGAGTCAATCAGATTTTGGAGGATATGCTGAGAGCTTGTGCGCTAGATTATGCATCTAGTTGGGACGACAATTTTCCATATGCAGAGTTCTCTTACAACAACAGTTATCAATCCAGTTTGAAGATGGCCCCTTTCGAAGCCTTGTACGGAAGGAGGTGCAGGACCCCATTGTTGTGGGATGAAGTTGGAGACCGCCAGTTGTTTGGACCGGATTTGATTAAGGAGTCTGAACAAAAAGTGAAATTGATTCACGATAGGCTCAAGGTAGCCCAGTCCAGGCAGATTCTAAACGCAAGGAGACAATTTACGAAGTTGGAGACCGAGTGTATCTTCGAGTATCTCCACTTCGGGGAGTTAAGCGCTTTGGAGTTAAGGGAAAGTTAGCGCCACATTTTGTGGGACCATTCAAAGTTTTGGAACGTATGGGAGAAGTTTCCTACAAGTTGGAGTTGCCCAAAGGATTGTCAAGAGTTCACGATGTGTTCCACATTTCCCAGTTGAAGAAGTGCCACACAGATATGGCTGATATACCGCTCAGAGATACAGTGCCGCTGGAAGCTATTCTGTTGGATAGTGATTTCACCTGTGAGGAGAAACCAGTCAAGATTCTCGAGTATGCCAGCCGAGTCACCCGCAGCAAGGTTATCAAGTTTTGCAAAGTTCAGTGGAGCCACCACACCGAGGATCAAGCCACCTGGGAGCGAGAGGAAGAACTGTTGAAGGACCACCCTCACCTATTTTCTAGCCAACCTGAATCTCGAGGGCGAGATTCATCTTAAGGGGGGTAGGTTTGTAACATCCCAAATTTTCAATTTGGAATATTATACACTAGATCATCAATGCATATCATATTTTATTTGCTTTTGGCCTAATCCAAAAATTCTATGCAACTCAAGGACCCACAGAGAGAGTTGGGGATTTCGTTATTTTCATATTTGGGTTCTCTCAAATTTTGAAAATATGATCTTTGATTTTATTTATTTTATCTTCAATTATTTCTATAATAAAATATGAGAGAAGGAATAAAATGACTTTCCCAAAATAAAGAAATATTGAAGGTTTAATAAAAAGTCAAGTAAGATTTTATCTCGGATTTTCTCGCTATTTTATTTGAATTTAGGAAAAATTGCACGATTTTAAAACTGCATTTTAGGGCCAAGAAAATGTTCATCCTGTTCTAAATATTTTATTTAGACGGTGAAAATTTGTTTTGGCATTTTAAGATTTTTATTTATTTTTCTAGGATTTTCTTAGTTCGGCGGGATTATTTAAACAAAAAAAAGCTTCTGCGTGCCCGACTGGTCCGAAGCCCAGCCGAGCCAAGCCGGCCCAGCCGCCGCCGTCTCCCGCACCGGATCGGTGCCGGAGTCCCGATCGCCGCCGCCGCCCGAGTCCTGGAGGAGCACGCCTCCCGAGGCGCCCCCTCCCCCAAGGGAGGACGCCCCCTCTTTTTATAGCCGCCGCCACCCCGCCTCGCCTCACCCCACCCCGCCGCCTCGCCTGCCGTGCCTGCCTCGTCGATGCCGCCGCACCCCGCCGCCACCCGATGCCCCGCCGGAGCCGCCGGACTTCGCCGGAGCCCCGACGAGGTAGCCGCCCGCCGCCGGCCCGGTTTTCTAAGAGAAACCGATTCAGTTTTTTTCCAGAAAACCCTAGGTTTTATTTTTTTCTAGATCGGTTTTATCGGTTCTTTTATTTAGCGAGCGTTCGCTCGATCGTTCATTTTAACGAACGCGTTCACCGTTTAGTTTCAGATAACGAACGTTAGTTCGTTAATCTGTTTGTCAATTTTTTCTTTTTCTCGGGTTTTTCCACGATTATTTCTGATCGCGATTTTTGATCCGATTTTCGTTTTAGATTTCCTTTTCGCTCGTTTATCGGAATCAGGCGATTCAAGCGCCTGGAGTTTTGTTTCGAAACCCTCTTTCCGTTTAACCAACTCACACAAGTTTTTGCATGTGTAAAATTTCACCTAGATCTAGATTAGTAAACGAAGCTTGTTTCTTTTGCCATTTGACTTTCGTTGCTTCGTTTGATTTGATTCTTTTTGCAAACCGGAGTTCTTAAGTTGAACTTTCTGGTTAGATTTCTTATTTGAGTTTTACCCGTGCATTAGATGATTACTTATTGTGTGCTTGTTTGTTTGCGATAGAGTACCCGGAGTGCGCCGCTTGCTACTTTGAATCTCTAGGTTTCGCGGATCATCAGCAAGGCAAGTTACACTTTGATCATACCTCTTACTACCCAATTTTATTGCATTAGATCAATCCTCAAAACATTGCATGATTAGGATCTAATTAAATTGTGGGTTTTGGGAAGTAGATGAGGTTGTACCTATTACCTATGTTATTATCAAACCCTTGGGAGTTACTTCTACGTTTGCTTATTATGCCATGCTATGCTAGTAGACGTGGATTGGGTGAGTGTATCCATGACAGATGTGAGATTTTTAATTAATGGTTTATTTAAGGTGACAACTTTAATACACATCTGGGTGGATTGAGGCACCTGGGTATTCCAGCGATTGCCTGTTTTTCTTTATGGACCGCCACCCAGGCTCAAAGGGATCATGAGATTATTCATGCTAGAAACTTCCGTGTGCAGCCACAAGCTACTATGGGCTCTAGCATAGTTGATTAAGTCATGCGAACTCTTAAAGTGGTAGACTAGCAGATGTAGGGGAATATAGGTGTAACAGTCTACCCGATCGTAAGGTGCTAGCGCTTTTGAAAGACTATTTCTCGGTCATCCGTTTCTCAAACACCATGTAGTGCGATAATCCCAACGGAGGAGATCGAGTCTTGTGGGGAAAAGTGTGCAAGTCTCTTCAGAGCGTATAAACTAATCATGATTAGCCGTGTCCCGGTTATGGACTTTTTGAGTATCTAGTACTTGGATTATCATGTGAATCTCATCATGTTACTTTAATTAATTTTGTTGGGTTTTAATGATGATGTTTAATTGGGATTGAGAGGATGTCTATCTTATCAATGTTTAACAACCACCATGATAGTTAAATAAAATGTATTCCTTTGCAGTTGGGAAAAACTGGCTTTATGCAAAACTGTTACCATAGAGCTTTCCACCAGCCATATATGCATGTAGTATAGCCTATTCTGTTCACTACTCTCTACGTGTTACATTGCCAGCATATTCCATGTGCTGACCCGTTTTTGGGCTGCAACATTCATGTTGCAGACTTTTCAGACGACGAGTAAGGTGCCTTTAGGTCGTGGTTCTATACTCAGTGATGCCGTTGGAGTTGATGGACTCACTTATCTTCCAAGCCTTCCACTGTTATAGTTATTAGATGGCCTTAAGCCATATTTATTGTAATAAGTTCTCTTTTGAGACATTCGATGTAATAAGTGTGTGATTGCTACTCTGTTATAAATCCTTCAAGTATTGTGCGTGTCAGCATTACTGATCCAGGGATGACACTAAAGCACAGAGATCGGACTGTTTGAGGTCTGGTAGCTACAAATAACATGTATATCAAATATACGTTTGTTAACTTTGTCATCCTTCTTATCCGCCATGTATTTGGGGCAGTTCTGCTTCTAGTGACCATTCCCTTTGCAGTAGAAGCACTCATTTCGGGCTTAGGTTCAGCTTTGGGCTTCTTCACGGGAGTGGCAACTTGCTTGCCATTCTTCTCGAAGTTCCCTTTCTTTCCCTTGCCCTTTTCTTGAAACTTGTGGTCTTGTTAACCATCAACACTGATGCTCTTTCTTGATTTCTACCTTTGCCGATTCAACATCATGAAGATCTCGGGAATCGTATTTGTCATCCCTTGCATATTATAGTCCATCACAGAGTTCTAGTAGCTTGGTGATAGTGACTAGAGAACTCCATCAATCACTATCTTATCTGGAAGATTAACTCCCACTTGATTCAAGTGATTGTAGTACCCAGACATTCTGAGCACATGCTCATTGGCTGGGCTATTATCCTCCATCTTGTAGGCAAAGTACTTGTCAGAGGTCTCATACCTCTCGACACGGGCATGAGTCTAAAATACCAATTTGAGCTATTGGAACATCTCATATGCTCCGTGGCGTTCAAAACATTTTGAAGTCCCGGTTCTAAGCTGTAAAGAATGGCGCACTAAACTATCAAGTAGTCATCATATAGAGCTTGCAAAACGTTCATAACGTCTGCATCTGCTCCTGCAACAAGTTTGTCACCTTAGCGGTGCATCAAGGACATAATTCTCTTGTGCGGCAATGAGGATAATCCTCAGATCACGGACCCAGTCCATACGATTGCTACTATCATCTTTCAATTTAGTTTTCTCTAGGAACATATCAAAAATATATGAGAGAATTCTTTATTTAACACTAGCTTAAACTTATATTCCCTATTTAACACTGGAAAAATATTTATTCCCTATCTAGCACAGCCTTTAAATTTTGTTCCCAATATAACACTTTCATCTTTTTTTATGCGAACAATGTTAAATGACATGTGAAATGACAATTCTACCCTCATACATCTATTCAGTTCTTTTATTTATTCTGCTGTCCAATTTAAGGGTGGAATCCATGGTTAGTGTAACAGAATGGTGTCATATTCCTGGAGATCACACATACGCTAACTCCCTACTGGATGGATTTTTTAAGCTAGCATGCACACAACACACGCACGTATAAAACAACATGGCCGCGGGGCTTGCTTGATTGACGGCTCGACTAGACGAAACATGCACACGACACACGCGAACAATACGAGGACACGCCGAGTTGATTACAAAAGGACTGTGTCGTGCCTTTGGATTTATTTTTATTTTTTTGGACCGTGTCGTGCCTTGGGATTTTTCATTGCTAGTATTTCTGATTGGGGTCACGGTTCAGTGTACCTATATATCAGCTGCCAACACAAGCTAGCCTTTTTAGAGTACCAAACTCTATTTTATACGAAATCAATGCATACACATGTATGCGTACAAGACACGGACACAAACGAGTTGGATTTAATTCCAACATCGGTGTTCTTGTGCAAGCGGATTGTGGGCCGGGTGAAGCCAATGAGAATGACTTTGACCTGACTTAGGTCCTTCTAGTGCCAGGGGTAAACTTGTCATTTAACACCATTAGGTCAAAAAATGTACGGAAGTGTTATATTGGGAACAAAATTTAAAGTTGGTGTTATATAGGGCAAGAAATATTTCTTCGATGTTAAATAGGGAAACGAAATTTAAAACAGTGTTAAATAAGGAATTCTTTCAAAATATATAGGAGCTATATCGCGGGCTATTGATCTACAACATAGATATGCAAAACTATCAAGACTAAGTTCATGATAATTTAAGTTCAATTAGTCAAATTACGAATGAACTCGCACTTAAATAGACATCCCTCAAGTCATCTGAGTGATACGTGATCCAAATCAACTAACCCATGTCCGATCATCATGTGAGATGGGGTAGTCATCGATGGTGAACATCTCTATGTTGATGATATCTACTATATGACTCATGTTCGACCTTTCGGTCTCCAGTGTTCCGAGACCATGTCTGTACATGCTAGGCTCATCAAGTTTAACCCAAGTATTCTGCATGTGCAAAACTGTCTTACACCCATTGTATGTGAACGTAGATTCTATCACACCCGATCATCACCTGGTGTCTCAAAACGATGAACTGTAGCAATAGTGCATACTCAGGGAGAACACTTTTATCTTGAAATTAAGTGAAGGGATCATCTTATAATGCTACCACCGTTCTAAGCAAAATAAGATGCAATCAAAATATGTGCCATGATATGGCCATCATCTTGTGCTTTTGATGTCCATCTCCAAAGCATTGTCATGATCTCCATCATCATCGGCTTGACACCTTGATCTCCATCATAGCATCATTGCGTCAAGTTTGTCACGCCAACTATTGCTTCTACAACTATCGCTAACTCATAGTGATAAAGTAAAGCAATTACATGGCGCTTGCACTTCATACAATAAAGAGACAACCATAAGGATCCTGCCGGTTGTCAATATTAATATGATCATCTCATACATCAACATATATCACATCATATCTTGACCATATCACATCACAACATGCCCTGCAAAAACAAGTTAGACGTCCTATACTTTGTTGTTGCAAGTTTTACATGGCTGCTATGGGCTTCTAGCAAGAACTGTTCTTACCTACGCATAAAACCACAACGGTGATTCATCAAGTTTGCTGTTTTAACCTTCTTCAAGGCCTAGTTGTAGTCAAATTTGATTCAACTAAAGTAGGAGAAACAGACACCAGCCAGCCACCTTTATGCAAAATTAGTTCCATGTCAGTCAGTGGAACCAGTCTCATGTGCATGGACATGTAAGGTTGGTCTGGGCCGCTCTCCCAGAATATCACCGAATCAAAATAAAACGTTGGTGGTAAGCAGTATGACTATCACCGCCCACAACTCTTTGTGTTCTACTCGTGCATATCATCTACGCATAGACCTGGCTCTGATGCCACTGTTGGGAATCATTGCATGGAAAACAAAAAATTTCTACGCACATGCAATGATCTATCCATGGAGATGCATAGCAACGAGAGGGGGAGAGTGTGGCCACGTACTCTCATAGACCATAAGCGGAAGCATCTCACAATGCAGTTGATGTAGTCGAACTTTCTTCGCGCTCTAACTGATCTAGTATCGAACACACGACACCTCCGTGTTCTGCACATGTTCGGCTCAGTGATGTCCTCCACCTTCTTGATCCACCAAGATGGCGAGGTAGTAGATGAGTTCTGGCAGCACGGCGATGTGGTGACGGTGATGTGATCTCCACAGGGCTTCGCCTAAGCACTAAGAAAATATGACCGAGGGAGTAAACGGTGGACAGGGGCGCCGCACATGGCTAAGATAATGTTGTGCTCTTGTGTGGCGCGGCTGGACTATTCTGTTACTAGTAACAAAATAATATGCTATTACCCCCCGGCCCTATAAGAGTGCGACGCGCCTACACCATAGAATCCCCCCGACCTAGCCCGAACCCAACCCACCTCCTTCCGCTGGAGGCAGCCATCGTGGGCAAGCGAGCGACGATGTCAGCCGGAGCGAGGGAGCCCACAGCGCCGTGACTGGCCACCGCCACCATCCCCTTCCTCGCTGGCAAAGGAATGACGGGGCCATGATCCTCGCCTCTTGCCTCCCTCCCTCCCTCACCGGGGCTCCTTCGCCGGGCCCGTGGTCCTCACCTCCCACCTCCCCCGCTCACTGGAGCTCCTTCAACAGGGCCGTGATCCCCGCCTCCCGCCTCCCCCCTCACCGGAGCTCCTTCGACGAGGCTGTGATCCCCGCCACCAGCCTTCCCCTCACCGGAGCTCCTTTGACGGATCCATGATCTCCGCCAACAGCCTCCCCCTCGGCGGAGCTCCTTTGACGGATCTATGATCTCCGCCACTAGCCTCCCCCTTGCCGGACCTCATCGCCGGAGCTCCACCACAAGCAGGAGCGCTGTCCTCTCCCCAAGCTCCATGCCTGCATCAATGGCGCCACCTTCCAAGATTATGCCAGTACGCCACCCACGAGAGGAAGAAGAAGAAGTCCGATCCAAGAACATGCCACTGGAGGTGATGTCTACTTCCCACACTAATTTTCCTCGAAATTGAATATGCCTGATTGCTACTGAAGCACAAACGATGAGTTGAAAAATTGTTCTCATGTCTGGGTTTTCCTGAAGAACAATACCATGTTTGTGTCAGTTCACCAGTCATGCTATGCAGAAGATTCAATTAAAAAATTGCACACACTATGTTGTGCCTACATGTTACACTATTAGATTCATTAGTACTACATGTGCGCTGCATCAGTGACACATGTTCCTATGATGCAGAAGCTGATAGTACACTGCAAATGCTTGAATCACTTCATTACACCCCTGCCACTTGATGCACAATTTGGATGTCGAGATTGCTGTCAGTACCTCTAATATGCTACCTTCAGTTCAAGTAAAAAAACATAAACTTATGCATCAGTCCAAGTAGCTACTAGGCTTTATATAAGGTTGAGCTACCATCGCAAGTTGTATGTTGTTATTTCTAATAGTACATGTCATGTAGTTGCATCAGTTCGAACGAGTAAAAGAATGTTGTTAAAAAATACACTTGTTACACAGTAAGTTCAATGATACATAAACTAGGAGTACTTCTAGTGTAGTTGCATAAGTTCTAGATGAAAAAAGAGAAGACATGCATCAGTTTTCTATATATGCATATGCATACTGCTGTGAAGTTCAATGTTTAGTTTATAAGCAGTCCACCAAAATGTTTATGCATCGGTTGTATGAAAAAAGATAAAAAAAACTTGCCATAATAGATGCATTAGTGCTAAAAATCAGTACATCAGTACCAAACATGTCCATTAATCAGTTCGACTGAAACTAAATCAGATACAAAATAGAGAACAAAGTTTAATAACGCCCAGCGATGCAAGTTCAACTTGTATATTACCTTTAGTGCATGACATGTTACCCATATCATGTATATGAGAAAATGCAGAAAAGTTAATCCCAAAACTGTTGAATGTCGTTGCAGAAACATGCAAGGCGGCACACGCAGCAAGGGTTTGATGAGCCAAGCAGATATGAGGCACCACCTGGTTCGGTAACACCAGAAATAGCACCTGGATACTTCGACAATACAGGCAGATTTCAAGCTACACCAGAATCATCAGAAGCACATACAGGTTCTTCTATGCAGCAAACACCTATATTTGGGAATACAAGCTTTGCCACTGCTGGGTTGCAACAAGGTCAACAATTTCCTTAACAACAAATGTTTTCCTTCCCTAACGCATGCAGAAAGGCAAGGACACACATGCTTCCACTAGTCGCTCCGTCAACATCAATCATCCGTCCTGCAAAAGCGATTGCGACGGGAAGACCAGGCAAAAGAGACAGAAATGTTCGCCACTCTAGCAAGGTGCAAAGTAGAAGATATGAGCCATATAGACAGGAGCAACCTCACAACGAATCTAATGGAAGACGGTCGTACAATGAGAGGAGAGCTTCATCAACATTGCTCCCTGCAAGAGATGCATTGCTGCATGTGTCGAGGGTGACACCACCCGTGCCCATACACCAGGGTGAACAGCAAACATCGGAGGCAGCACATAGCTATACACATGTAAGAATCCATTCAGAAAAAACATACAAGCATAGTCCATACCCTAGTACTGTGACCACCCCATCTAACATTTCATAACTGCATTTTTGTTTGCTCATTGTTGCATGCAACCACCTAAAATTGAAGCTTATGTTCTGCCAAGGCTAGAGATGTGCTTTGAAACTTTCAAAGAAGCAAAGAACTTCTACAACGTCTATGCAAAGCACGCGGGTTTTTCTTTCAGTGAATGCTCCAAAGTTAACACTAGAATCTTCCTTTATTGCATGTGCTATGGAGTCTATGAATCGAAGGTGTCAGAAGCAAATAGACAGCGGAACAAGATGACTGCCAGGACTAACTGCAGGGCTAAAATGAGGCCGAAGAGGTAAAAGGATGGAACACTTGTCGTAAAAGAGTTAGTCTGGGAACACAACAGCTCTCCCCCAAATACTTGTCTTCTTGCACTCCCACAAAAACTTTGGCAAAAAAATCTTGGAGTATGTCAAGTACCTGCAGTTCAAAGGCATTGAACACGCGCAAATCATGAGCATACTGGGCGGTGATGACCCCGGTAGCTACTTCCTCGAAATAAATGCCAAAGACATGATTAACATGTAAGTAGAAATTTGTTCTCCTCCCATAAACCCCCTCCTTCTTTTTTCCTCTGTCAGTACAACATATTACACAACACATGACCTGATGCTAGTTCAACATGCATTTTTGAATGACTGTTCACTTTTAATATGAAGCAAAGCAAAGAACTGAAGGATGGATGATGTGGATGATGTCCTAAAGACTGTAAACTTCTTTAGGGAGATGAAAGCGATAAACAGGGAATTGTTCTACGACATACAACTTGATGAGTCCGACAGAGTGGAGAACATATTCTGGGCGAGCGCAAGCTGTCGAGGGGCGTATCAAGACTTTGGGGATTGCGTAACGTTTGACACCACATATAAGACCAACAAGTACCATATGCCACTTGGGGTGTTTGTGGGTACTAACAACCACTTACAGACTACATTCTTTGCTTTCTCCCTAATAAGAGACGAGGATGCAGATTCATTCAGATGGTTGTTCAAAACATTTTTAAGGTGCATGAGAGGGAAAGCTCCTACATGCATCCTCACAAGTACAACCGCCAAACCACCCCCTCCCCCCAAAGGAAAATAACATAGTAAAAAATGTTGTGGCAGTTCTATTTGTATATATGCACTACCATCTGCTGACCACTCCACGTCTCTTTTATCATTACCAGACCAGTTCCCTGCAATGGCTTTGGTGATCCCAAATGCTTTTGGGAACACAATACACAGGCTGTACCATTGGCACATTATGAAGAAGTATAGGGAACACCTCGCATACCTGTACAACCTCCACAAAACCTTTAAGGATGAATTCACAACAATCCTCAACTGGCCCCTCATGCCAACTGAGTTTGAGGCTGCCTGGAAAGCACCCATGGATAAGTACAACCTCCATGATGATGCAACAATGGTGGCAATGTGGAAGGAGCACGAGAAATGGATATCAGCTTACTTCAAAGAAATTTTCTATGCCAAAATGACGTCCACACAACAGAGTGAGAGCATGAACTATGTGTTCAGGAAGAACTTCGTAAGTTAGAGACAAAACCTCCACAGGTTTGTCAGCCAGGTAAACTCCTGCGTCAAAACCAGGAGGCAGACAGAGAACCAGGAGACAATGGGTAACCGAGTATAGCTCTATCACCTGTTGTAAGAGAAAATAACATGCTTAGTAAAGTAAAACTTTATTAGTTGGACAAGTTTTTGCTGCGAGAAAACTAATAATTTGGTCATCACTCTTGCTTGTGCAGAAGAAACAAAACACGTGACCTTCTATGGGTTTGACACTCAGATGGCAAAGCTTTACTCACGAGCTGTGTTCAGCAAGATCAGAAAAAGGCTAAAACTGAGTACACTCTTCACGGCGACAGAGACGGAACATCCCACAAAGTACCTCGTGCGCTACAACAAACCGCAAAAACTATTTGCATGGTCTCAGCACGCGTTCCAGGTGGTTGCAGACCCCGTGGGAGAAATATATGACTGTGCGTGCAAGCTATGGGACCACACAGGTGAGGACTAAAAAAATATGTTACATACTGTACTACTTATTTTTGCAAAGTTTTTGTTCGAATGAAATGACAAAAAACATGCACCTCTTCCAAAAAATATAGGTATTTCTGCATGCAGGTCTGGTGCATGATGTAGAAATTAAGGCTGCCAGCGTTCCAGAGAAATACATCCTTAGGAGATACACCAAACGCCCGAACATCCAGCCAACATTCAACAGAAATGACTTGAGGACAATAGCGTCAAACAAGGCCTCCCAATACTGCATTGAAAGCGCACTGCTCTAGCTGAACATGAGGGTGCACAGAAAAAGCTTGAGAAGCCAGGACTAAATGGCAAGGTCACGGGTCATCATGGAAAGACTTGAACAAGAACTCAACACCATGCATTCTGCTGAAAACGGAGGTGTCGCTGACAATGAAGCCATTGAGCAGGATATTGCTACAATCTTATCCGAGATGAACCATCTGGGAGCTATTGACCCATTCGACAACGAGGAAGAGGAGTAATAGCAACCAGAGCTTGCCCATGTGCACACTCAAGAGCAGCAACATGCTCATGTGCAAGATCATGAGCTTGATGGTGCTGTAGGTGAACGACCTGACAACAGGACATCCTACCACCAGTAGCAACAATAGGAAAGGGTAATTAAACCACACATATTCTCAAACACAAAGGGGAGGAAGAGTAAGATGCAAGCAGCAAAAGTAGCAAAAGCAGTAGCCAAAAAGCCGCCACGCCCCATCAGACGCGTGGAATTCGGCCCGGACGGCAAACCTCTCGGGATAAGGGCATGCGGATTCTGCAACGTGGTGACCAATCATAATTACCGCACATGCCCACTACGCACATATGCCATTGTCAACAAACAAAAGCTGCAGAAGCATATTGGAGCCGCCCAGGTTTCTACCAATGGAGACAACACACGTAACAGCTACACTTGCCGCAAGTGTGGGGGAACTGACGGACATATGCCCGCACATGCAAAGTGGGAAAGGAGGTCAGTGGGGCTGAACAGAAACAGGGCAAGGTCCAGAGTTCCAAAAAATCAAAAGAAGATGATGAAGAAGAAGAGTTTGACGAGAATGGCGACCAATCAGACGGAGACAATGAAGACGACAGTATTGGGGGCGAGGAAACTAAAACTGACGAAGAAGTTGCGAAGGATCAACCAGGAAAGGGCACCGGCAAGGGACAACATTCAGGGCTAGTTAGGAGGAGCTCAAGACTGAAGAATCCACAATTGTTATGCTGCTGCGTCAATTCAAAAATAATCTTGTACTCTTGGTTGCCTTGGTACACAATGAGGAATCATATCAGAAAACACTGTCGTTACCAAAACTTATTTAGCTTTATCATCGATTTCTCTATCAGTACTGTAGTTAAGATATAATTTGTGATTTGTGACACTGGACCAGTGACATTATTATGTAAACCTTTTGAATGCAGTCACAAATATATTTGAAAAAACTGATCTAGATTTATGTAACGTCAATAGTACTGTCGACCAATAACTCAGCAAAAATATGTTAAGGAAAATTTAAACTCTTATAGTACATCAGTACTGATAATTCTCACTCATCGGTACAAGGCAGAGTAACCAAACACACCCGTGAACACCTCAAAAAACATCGTTTCAAAAAACAAGCTATGTTTGGTTATGCCAGTCCTAGTTCAGAAAGTCATCAGTAGATAAAAATGATTACCTCAAGCAAACAGAAAATAATGAAAGTGCCAATATAATACACCTATACTGATGACAAACTAATTTATCTGTAAAAATACTTTCAAAGATTATGTTGATATAAACAATCCTTTCAAAAAAACAAAAAATGTTTTAAAAAAGTGCCGCATGACACACATAGTCTGACTGGTATTCGGTAAGTTCAGTTACACACCAATCACCAAACCAGGTACCCACAGTAGAGGAGTACAAACCGCCATCATCACCAACCATGACATGTGCAAGTGGGATAAGCAGTTGATAAGTACAGCTTGACAAGACGGATCAGTGCGACAGTAAAATGCCATCATCACCGACCCTGAGACGAGCAACTGGGATAAGCAACTAATAAGTATAGCTTGACAAGACTAATCAGTACGACCAGATTAATACCCTAGAAAAGAAATTGGCTTGGACAGTTGGTTCTTCCAGGCCACCGCCCACGCCACCCACTGGGCGGTTGCCACGGCGGAGTGTAACTGCGGCCCACGACCACTACACCCACGTCCCTGACGAACCGCCTCCCACACATGCTTGTCCATCTCTGCCTCATTCCATTCCGAGAACCACCATTGCCGCTTCCATCTCCACTGCAAACAACCCAGAAACTTCTCTCTTCCAAGCCCATAGTCATCGAAGGAGGGCAATGTCGGAGGAACCGTCCGCCAAGCATCATCATGGCGAGACGTCCGACAAGAGCAGCAATCTCGACGACATTCACATCCCCGACAAGAAGCGCGAGTACACCAAAACCCTCATAGGGGTTGAGCTCCACGGCAAGGAGACACTGGAGATTGTCTACATAAGCGAACCAAACAAGGCCGACGAGATGATCACCAGGCTCTAGAAGAAGGTTGGTGGCATGTATCCTAGGTTCGTCGGGGTTGATGTGGAGTACACCAGGGAAGGCAAACCTCCCCAGATGGCAGCAGTCCTACAATTTTGCGTGGAGGAACTCTGCCTGGTGTACCACATCGCAGCGGCCACAAAATGGTAACCCATCCTACTCATTTGCCCTATTTGGTTCATCTATTTAATTAGTACTTTATCCTCAAAATTTCTTCAAACTTGTTTCCCAACTAGATGTACTAGTGTAGTTTGTGAAAAGTGGATGCACTACTCCACTTTCTCAAGTAGATGCATTATAAATGTATTTATGAACCTGATGCACATGATTACTATTTGAAAATCTTGTAGAAGATGAATTTCTAAAGTTGATGTACTAGTGTAGTTTCTGATCTTGATCCAATAGCGTAGTTTATGAACTCGATGTATTAAAAATATGTTTCTGAACTTGATGTACTGAAGTAGTTTCTAAACTTGGTCTGCTGTTATTTAATAAGCAAAAAGACTAAGAACTTGGTGAAGCAGTAGTATGTGTTGTTCTATTCAACAAAAGTAAACTAAACTAGTACTAAAGCAACACATACATCATTGACTCAAACTGTATATAATCCAAAAAGAAAAATAACATGGTGTACTTGAATTTAATTTCAGAACAAAACAACTAGTTTCTGAATTACATTCATCCATTAATTATACGATGTAATAATCTTCATGGATTCATCGATTGTAAAACAAAACAAAAATGAAGAATTCAAACATCAAAATAATACTAATCTTCAAAATGTCTTTCCCCTTGCAGACCCAAGCCCCTCAACGAGATGCTGAAGCTTCACATTTACCGGTTTCAGCATTGAAGGGGACAAAGAGAAGCTGAAGACGTCTGGTTTGGAGATCAACCCTAACAAGTACATCGACATTCAGTTCAACTGGAGAGTTCCAGGCACTGGAAAAAAGACGACTCCTTCGTTGATTTTGTAGACAGCATCATCCACCCATTCTACAAAGGCATGAAGAAAAAGATCGACAAGAAGGAAGACCACAAACTGTGGGGGACCAGCCCGCTGCGAGAGAAGCTCATAGAGTACGCGGGAATAGATGTGTACGCCATGTACAAGTCATGGAAGATAATCGACAACATCACAACAGGTTGGGAAATCTCAAAAGAGTAGGAGGCTGACCCCTACTACCACTGCCACTATGAGGGATGAAGAGACATCAAAGTATGCCTTCGTGTTGCTTGTTCTCGTGCTTGCCTTTTATCTTGTTGTTTCAAATTTGTAGTTTGCTCTTTTTAGGTTAAACCACTTTGCTTATGTCTCGTGTGTCATGGTTGAACAAGTCTACTTATGTCGTGCTTGTCACAGTTGAACAAGTTTGCTTATCTCGTTATATAAGTTTGGTAGCTTCGTATTTTGTTAATGCATCATTTCAAATTCAAAGTAGCTTGTGAATGGAACTTTGTGGCTGCTCTTCAGCACTAGTTATGAAGCGACTAATCACACAAGGATGTTCCATGTGTAGTTTCGATTCAGTATTGTATGGAAAACTGAATGTTGAAAACAATCAGTACAATTTGAGTTTCTTAACAACGCTTCAAAAGTTGAAGCAAAAAAATCTTAGTACTTCATGTATTGTTCTCATTCATATGTAGCTGCTAGAAAATTAACAAGTACTACAACAGGAAAAGTTAAGAATGATAGTACAATACACTTGAGCAGACAGTACATACTAACTACAATAAAAAGTACAAAGAAGCATCAGTTCACAATCCCTCAAAAAAATGTCAGACTAAGCACATAAGTGCTACTATGAATGAACTCTCCGTACAACCTAGTTTAGATGCAAGTACTAGAATGCTAAAAATTATACCAGAAGACCCTTGAGAATAATCACAAAAACAAACACAAAAAGAAGGCAAAACACAATGAAAAGATAATATTTCCACAAAACTCACAAGAAGACATTTTAGTAGTTAGATACTTGAACTCAAGCCTGCGGCGGGAACCGTCAGTACACATTACTGGTGGAGTCAAGTACTAGATTCAAACTAAAAATAAATAAATAATTGACCGCCCGAAGACAGGCAGGCCCTGACGTAGCTAGATACTTGAACTCGAGCCTGCGGCGGGAACCGTTGGCGAATCCCTAGTAATCCGCACAATGCAGACCCAGCCGACCAGGGCCCACATGTCATGAGAGAGATCGAGCGTCGTGTATAAGCGCTCAGGTAAGTATTCAGAGGAGTTCGACCAGTAGGACTTGGCGGAGCTTATGAACGGTCGAGAGCCCCCTCCCTTAGTGAGGTGGGACTAAACCCAGAGCACACACACATCCAGCGGTACTCAAATCGCCCGCACGAGCCATTTGGGCCGGAAAAGGGCCTAATAGCCTCCATCGTCTCCAAACACCCCACCAATAAGGCCACTTGAATAAAGCAGAGCACGGAGCAAAGAAATATAAACTACAAAAAAATGTTCGAAAACTGAAAATAGGAAACTCCAAATACTAGTTCACGGGCAATAATTTTAAATATAAAAATAAAAATAATTTTAGCTCTGCACCATGGATGATACAAAAAGGGAAAAAATATGATACAAAAACAACGAAACTTAAAAAAGCGGAGAACTTAATAGGCTATCTGTTAAATGTACATAATTTAAACTAGTGAATTAAATATTACTTTCAAGTTCAACTACTAAAATGCAAGTAGTTCAAATAGTCATTGTTTGTCAATTCTGCTAAATTTCTTATCCTATATACCTAAGAGATTCATCCCCGCTATCTTATTTGTCTTGACATGCAAGCTATCCACATCATCAAGGAGGTCCACCATGTAAAAAATGTTTTCCCACTAACTCTTCATGCACATGCACCCACTAATTTTTCATGCGCATGCAATCTGCCACATATAACCATTTATTTTATTTTCGTTTACTCCCAAACAACCACTCATCGTAGGTTTCCTTAGCTCCTATATATCTAAGAGATTCATCCTCACTATCTTATTTATCTTGACATGCAAGCTATCCACATCATCAAGGAGGTCCACCATGTAAAAATGTGTTCCCACTAACTCTTCATGCACATGCTCCCACTAATTTTTCAGGCACATGCAATCTGCCACATATAACCATTTATTTTGTTTTTGTGCACTCTCAAACAACCACGTCATCGTGGGTTTCTTTATCTATATGTATATTTCTTGACGTCATCTGATCCACTCCAAACGTACAACACGAGTCCCTGTCCAACTATTTGGTTAGACTTCATGTGTTGTTAATGCTTTCGTCTAATTCCGAAAGCACAAACAACCGTCTTTTCCCATTCTCAATCTCTTGCGCTTTCTATCCATGTCTCTTTTGCTCCCAATAGGTAAGTGAATTACATTAGATGCCTTCGTTCCCTCGAACCTCCAGTGTTCAACCTTTTAGTCCGAGTTTAATTCCATTGCGTATAGTGAGGTAGTTCAACAATTTTTTTATAACCCACTATTCCCATGTAACCGTTTAATCCCAACTTTATTCCATTGCATACACGTGGATAGCTAATAAGATCTTTTTTATGACTAAACTAAGGTTCACCTAATAGGGAAGCACGCATGGTTGTCCACGTGAAAAAGAAAAACAAAAAGCATTATAGTAACCTGTGTATATTGTGGTGAATGAGCTACCTGGTTAAGTGAGCTTCTTCTTTTAATAGGAAATCAAATTATGTGTGAACTCACGTTTTTTCCATGCGAGCTATGTTTTTTTATGAATGCACATATGTAGGTTATATGGTTGTTTTAGGTTTAGCCAAGGGTTGAGATGTCTCCAATGTCTCTATGCAACACTGGTTATGTCTCATATCGCCTTCCTGATATATTGCCAAGGTAATAGATTAGAACAAAAATCACACCTTTTGTCTATTTATCATCAAATTTGCTTGAAATGCTTACTCTAAACAATATTTTTTTCAAACAATATTCTTTACATCTACTTATACAATGTTTCGTAAAAAATTCACGTATTTAAACATCAAATTATTTATTAAAAAATTCCCGCAACAACGTGCGGGGTATCATCTAGTTTATATACAATCTGACTAGTTCAACTACTTAAATGCAAGAAGTTCAAATAGATATTGTTTGTCAATTCTGCTAAATTTCTTATTTATATAAAATCTGACTAGAGCTCAACAAACAATTTTGTCGTAAATAATCTCAATCCCAAAAAAATCTGTTCAAACATACATATGACATCAGTACTACAAAACAAGGAACGGTCACGCCAGTCACACCATAATGACACAAATTTTCAAAACCTTACGATGTATGCAATTACATTTAGTACACACAACACTAAACCATAAGTACATGATACATCTCCAACGTATCTATAATTTATGAAGTATTCATGCTATTATATTATCAACCTTGGATGTTTTATGTGCATTTATATGCTATTTTATATGATTTTTGGGACTAACCTATTAACCTAGTGCCTAGTGCCAGTTTCTGTTTTTTCCTTGTTTTTGAGTTTTACAGAAAAGGAATATCAAACCGAGTCCAATTGACGTGCCAATTTTTGACGATTTTTTTGGACCAAAAGAAGACCCCGGAGTAAAAGAGTTGGGCCAGGAGAGTCCCAGGGCGTCCACGAGGGTGGGGGCGCGCCCACCCCCCCAGGCGTGTGGGCCTGCCTCGTGGACGCCTCGGGCATCTCCTTGACGTGAGACCGACGCCAAAAATTCCTATAAATATAGAAACCTTAGAAAATTAACCCAGATCGGGAGTTCCGCCGCGAGAAGCCTCCGTAGCCACCAAAAACCAATCTAGGCCGTCTCTGGCACCCTACCGGAGGGGGCCATCATCACCGGAGGGCATGGAGGAGGATCCCGGAGGGGCCATTATCGTCATGAAGGCCAAGGACCAGAGGGGGGACCTCTCCCCATCCAGGGGGGAGGCCATGAAGGAGGAAGCACAAGGGGGAGAACCTCTCCTCCTCTCTCTTGGTGGCATCAGAGTGCCATCGGGAGGGGAATCATCGCCGCGGTGATCGTCTTCACCAACATCACCATCATCATCACCATCCTCATCTCTTTTACGCGGTCCACTCTCCCGCACCCCGCTGTAATCCCTACTTGAACATGGTGCTTTATGCCACATATTATGATCCAATGATGTGTTGCCATCCTTGATGTTTTGTGTAGATATCTTTTGTCTTTGGGTTGATTGATGATCTAGGTTGGTATGAGTTGTATGTTTTACTTTGATGTTGTCCTATGGTGCCCTCCATGTCGCGCAAGCGTGAGGGGTTCCCGCTGTAGGGTGTTGCAATACATTCATGATTCGCTTATAGTGGGTTGGTGAGTGACTGAACCACAAACCCGAGTAAGAGGGTTGTTGCGTATGGGAATAAAGAGGAATTGATGCTTTAATGCTATGGTTGGGTTTTACCTTAATGATCTTTAGTAGTTGCGGATGCTTGCTAGAGTTTCAATCATAAGTGCAGATGATCCAAGTAGAGAAAGTATGTTAGCTTATGCCTCTCGCTCATATGAAACTATAATAGTGATTACATGTCTTGTTAACGATTGCCTAGGACAATTCCGCACACCGATCTACCATTATTCCACACTCGCTATTTATAATATTTAGTAATATATTATAACTTCATGATAACAGCACCTACTTTTATATTTTAGCTCTCCTATATCATACAAAGTTATCCTCTTCATACCCACAACATAGTTTTATTTCTCGTTGCTAGTTGGAAGCAAACGTTCGGTGTACGTAGAGTCGTATCAGTGGAAGATAGGGCTTGAGAGAATATTGATCTTACCTTTAGCTCCTTGTGGGTTCGACACTCCAACTTATCACTTCCACCTTTGGAAATTGCTATGATGATTCCTTGCACTTGGGGATTATCAAGCTCTTTTCTGGCGCCGTTGCCGGGGAGCACTAGCGTGGGGTTGATATTCTCGTGTATGCTTGTTTGCCTTCTTCACTAAGTAGATTTTGTTTTTCCTTTTTGTTTCTGTTTAGTTGTGGGTGAAACATACAAAAAAATTAAAAGATTAAAAATACAAAAAGAATTACTTGCCTATCATGCCTAATTTTTTTTTCAAAAAGAGAAGTGATTGGAAAGTTATGCATTAAAGAAGTGAGGGTCGACCTTGAGCACTCATGTTCATGATCAGGGAAATAATGTAGATTTTTTCATGGAAGTTTCTCTGTAAATAATTATCCCCTTATACATATCCATTGTATTATAAAAATAATGTGCCAATCTTTGGTTTTAGGATGATTAGATTCCTTGTTTACTATGTGCAGAACAAAAACAGAAACTTTGTCTGTAGCACGTGATTTTAATTTTTTTACTAGAAAGTCAAATGGGTCTGAAACTTTTTGAAAATTAATTCTGCATATATTGTTCAAATTTTCAAATTTATTTCATAATTTTTGTATTTAAATAAGTTTACTAAACCTCTAGATTACTACAGACTGTCCTGTTTTAGACAGATTCTGTTTTCTATGTGTTGATCACGTATTTTGATGAATCTATGGGTAGTATCGGGGGGTATGAACCATGGTGAAGTTGGAATACTGTAGATATAGTTCTAATATGAAATTGGAATGGGTTTGCAATAGTACCTAAAGGTAGTGATTTGCTTTATTATACTAACGGATCTCACAAAGTTTTTGTTAAAGTTTTTTGTGGATGAAGTGTTCGAAGAACGAGGAATTACCGATGTGAGAAGAATAAAGAGAGGCAAGAGATCAAGCTTGGGGATGTCCATGGCACCCCAAGTAAATAATCTAAGGATACTCAAGCATCTAAGCTTGGGGATGCCACGGTTGGCATCCCATCTTTCTTTTTCAACAATTATCGGTATACCTCGGTTTTTGTTTTGTTCACATGATTTGTGTACTTTGTGTTTTTTGTTCTTCCTTTATGAAACATGATAGTATGAGATAGCCCTTAATTTATTTATAAAATGCTTCATCTGCTTCACTTATATCTTTTAATTATGATCTTATAGAATTGCTCTTTGTGCTTCACTTAAATCTTTTGAGTATGGTTTTATAGAATGCTTCGTGTGCTTCACTCATACATTTTGAGCTTGGACATTGGTTGGTTTATATTAATTGTAGAATGCTCCATGAAACTCACTTAGATCTTTTGGAGTATGAATAATACTATCATCTAAAGCAGGTTTGGAAGAGTGTCAACTTTAGGAACTAGTGATCCTGCCAGTCCGAATGAGGAGAATTTTGCTTATGTGGAGAGTAGTAAAATTTCTATGTTCGTAGATCATGAAAAGAATGCTTTATGTGATGGTAATATTGTTGAAATCATTCATCATGCTACTGAAAATTATTATGAGGGAGGAATACATGCTTGTAGGACTGCAATAATATCAAGTTTTCCTCTCTATGTGCTTAAAGTTTTGAAGTTATACTTGTTTTGCCTTCCTATGCTAGTTGATTCTTGTTCCCATAAATTGTGTGCTCACAAAATCCCTAGGCATAGGAAGTGGGATAGGTTTAAATGTGCTAGTCATATTCTTCATGATGCTCTCTTTATGTTTCAATTCTTATCTTTTATATGAGCATCATTGAAATCATCATGCCTAGCTAAAAGGCATTAAAGAAAAGCGCTTGTTGGGAGACAACCCAATATTTAACCTTATTGTTTTTGTGTTTTTACATGATGAATATACTGTAGTAATCATGTTTTATAGCTTTTTTTCAATAAAGTGCCAAGTAAGACCTTTGGGAAGACTTGGGTGAAAGTTAATGTGATCTTGCTGTAAAAAAAACAGAAACTTTGCGCTACGAGATTAGCTGCCACTTTTTTTACAGAAGAGTGATTTGGACCTGATTCTTTTTGCATAATATTAATAGACAAATTAATCACGTCCACCAATTTATTTAATAATTGTTTGAGTAGCAGAAGTATGGTTAGTGTTCAGATCATTACAGACTGTTCTGTTTCTGACAGATTCTGTTTTCATTGCATAGTTTGCTTGTTTTCTAGTTTCTATGGCTTATATTTCTCAAATATAAATTATAGAAATGATATGGTACAGTAGGAATTGTGTGAGAAAAATTATTAACCTTGTCTTTGACAGTACCAAAGTGAATGGTTTAATCTTTATCATACTAACCTATCTCACGAAGTTCCATTAAGTTTTGTGTGACGGAAGTTTTCAAGCTTTGGGTGAGATATCGATATGAGGAGAATAAGGAGTGGAAAGACCTTAAGCTTGGGGATGCCCAAGGAACCCCAAGGTAATATTCAAGGAATACTCAAGCGCCTAAGCTTGGGGATGCCCCGGAAGGCATCCCCTCTTTTGTCTTCAAAACTATCGGTATACCTTACTCGGAGCTATATTTTTATTCGTCACATGATATGTGTTTTTATTGTAGCGTATTTTCAATTTTACTTGCTGTTTGAATAAAATCATTGGATCTGAATTATTAAATAAAAAGAATCCTCCCATGGCTAGTTAATTATTTGACTACTCAGTGTCCTTCACTATTATCTTTTGGAGTAGTTTGTCATTTACTGACGTGCTTCACGCATATCCTATGAGTAAATGGTTGAATAATTGAATATCATAAATCTGAATTTATATATGTTTCATATGCTTATACCATGGGGAGTAATGACTTCACATAGAATAATTATAGGTAGTAAACTTATTGAAAGTTAGCAAACGTAGAATTGGTCACTTGAACAATTCATGAAAGAATATTGAAGGAAGAGAGATTTCACATATAAATATACTATCTTGGACATCTTTTGTAACTGTGAGCACTCATTAAAATATGACATGCTAAAAGGTTGATGTCGGACAAGGAAGACAATGTAATGGGTTATGTTTTCTTATATCCGAAATAAAGTATATTGTCTTGGACCATCCAACATGTTGAGCTTGCTTTTCCCCTCATGCTAGCCAAATTCTTTGCACCAAGTAGAGATAGTACTTATGCTTCCAAACATTACTTAAACCTGTTTTGCCATGAGAGTCCACCATACCTACCTATGAATTGAGTAAGATCCTTCAAGTAAGTTGTCATTGGTGCATGCAAAAAAATTGCCCTCTAAATATGTATGATCTATTAATGTGGAGAAAATAAGCTTTATATGATCTTGTGACATGGAAGAAATAAAAGCGACAGACTGAATAATAAAGGTCCATATCACAAGTGGCAATATAAATTGACGTTCTTCTGCATTAAGATTTTGTGCATCCAACCATAAAAGCGCATGACAACCTGTGCTTCCCTCTGTGAAGGGCCTATCTTCTACTTTTATCTTCTACCCTTATGCAAGAGTCATGGTGATCTTCACCTTTCCTTTTTACATTTTATCCTTTGGCAAGCACATTGTGTTGGAAAGATCCTGGTATATATATCCAATTGGATGTAAGTTATCATGAACTATTATTGTTGACATTACCCTTGAGGTAAAAGTCTGGGAGGCGAATCTATAAGGCCCTATCTTTCTCTGTGTCCGATTACAACTTTGAACCCATAAATATCACGTGAGTGTTAGCAATTGTGAAAGATTAAATGATAGTTGAGTATGTGGAGTTTGCTAAATCAAAGCTCTGACATAGACCCTTCCTGAAAATAAGATGAATTGCAATTGTTTGATGACTGAGAATATAGTTTGTTAGTTTCAAGAAAGTTTATGATCTATACTTTAACATGTGAATAGCTTGTTACTTGATCATGAAAAGTTTTATGAAGATGAGCTTCTGTTATTATACATAATGATGCTAGAAAAAGTGATTGGAACTATCATTGATGAAACTTATGCACTTGCTAGCATTCACACTTCATAAACTATTTCTTTTATCATTTACCTACTCGAGGACGAGCAGGAATTAAGCTTGGGGATGATGATACGTCTCCAACGTATCTATAATTTATGAAGTATTCATGCTATTATATTATCAACCTTGGATGTTTTATGTGCATTTATATGCTATTTTATATGATTTTTGGGACTAACCTATTAACCTAGTGCCCAGTGCCAGTTTCTGTTTTTCCTTGTTTTTGAGTTCTACTGAAAAGGAATATCAAACCGAGTCCAATTGACGTGCCAATTTTTGACGATTTTCATGGACCAAAAGAAGACCCCGAAGTAAAAGAGTTGGGCCAGGAGAGTCCCAGGGTGTCCACGAGGGTGGGGGCGCGC
>NC_041386.1:250189728-250231544 GCF_002162155.2 Triticum dicoccoides | reverse complement strand
GTGAGACCGACGCCAAAAATTCCTATACATACAGAAACCTTAGAAAATTAACCTAGATCGGGAGTTCCGCCGCGAGAAGCCTCCGTAGCCACCGAAAACCAATCTAGGCCCTCTCTGGCACCCTGTCGGAGGGGGCCATCATCACCGGAGGGCATGGAGGAGGATCCCGGAGGGACCATTATCATCATGAAGGCCAAGGACCAGAGGGGGAACCTCTCCCCATCCTGGGGGGATGCCATGGAGGAGGAAGCACAAGGGGGAGAACCTCTCCTCCTCTCTCTTGGTGGCATCAGAGTGCCATCGGGAGGGGAATCATCGCCACGGTGATCGTCTTCACCAACATCACCATCATCATCACCATCCTCATATCTTTTACGCGGTCCACTCTCCCGCACCCTGCTGTAATCCCTACTTGAACATGGTGCTTTATGCCACATATTATGATCCAATGATGTGTTGCCATCCTATGATGTTTTGAGTATATATCTTTTGTCTTTGGGTTGATTGATGATCTAGGTTGGTATGAGTTGTATGTTTTACTTTGATGCTATCCTATGGTGCCCTCCATGTCGCGCAAGCGTGAGGGGTTCCCGCTGTAGGGTGTTGCAATGCATTCATGATTCGCTTATAGTGGGTTGGTGAGTGACTGAAACACAAACCCGAGTAAGGGGGTTGTTGCTTATGGGAATAAAGAGGACTTGATGCTTTAATGCTATGGTTGGGTTTTACCTTAATGATCCTTAGTAGTTGCAAATGCTTGCTAGAGTTCCAATCATAAGTGCATATGATCCAAGTAGAGAAAGTATGTTAGCTTATGCCTCTCCCTCATATGAAACTGCAATAGTGATTACCAATCTTGTTAATGATTGCCTAGGACAATTCCGCACACCGATCCACCATTACTCCACACTCGCTATTTATAATATTTAGTAATATATTCTAACTTCATGATAACAGCAGCTACTTTTATATTTTAGCTCTCCAATATCATACAAAGTTATCCTCTTCATACCCACCACATAGTTTTATTTCTCGTTGCTAGTTGCAAGCAAATGTTCGGTGTACGTAGAGTCGTATCAGTGGCAGATAGGGCTTGAGAGAACATTAATCTTACCTTAAGCTCCTTGTGGGTTCAAAACTCCATACTTATCACTTCCACCTTTGGAAATTGTTACGATGATTCCTTGCACTTGGGGATTATCAGTACACTAAAAGGAGAGTACAAAAACTATAAAGGCCTAAATTAGTCCCAGTTTTGAGCAACAACTCGCAAGGCACTGAGAAAAGTTTTGAGAACAACTGGTGTATAAGACTTCAGTGGAAAAACAAGACTTAAACTCCGCACTAAAAAACATCACAAAGTATACGTCACCTAAACAGTGCAAAATGCCATGATCAAAGACCCTGAGACGTGCAAGTGGGACAAGTAGCTGATAAGTACATCTTGACAAGACTACTCAGTATGACCAGTAAAAAAACCTTGGCTTGGACGGTTGGTTCTTCCAGGCCACCGCCCGCGCCACCCACTGGGCGGTTGCCACAACGGACTGCAACTGTGGCCCACGACCACTACACCCACGTCCCCGACGAACCGCCTCCTACACATCCCCGTCCATGCACTGGAAATAACTCGTTGTCTTCCGTATCTGCCTCATTCCATTCTGAGAACCACCATTGCCACTTCCATCTCCACTACAAACAACCCAGAAACTTCTCTCTTCCAAGCCTACAGTCGCCGGAGGAGGGCAATGCCAGAGGAACCGTCCACCAAGCGTCATCATGGCGAGACGTCCGACAAGAGCAGCAACCTCGACGACGTTCGCGTCCCCGGCGAGAAGCGTGAGCACACCAAAATCCTCACAGGGGTTGAGCTCCACGGCAAGGAGATGCTGGAGATCGTTTGCACCAGCGAACCAGACAAGGCCGACGAGATGATGAGCAGGCTCGAGATGAAGGGCGGCAGCTTGTACCCTAGCTTCATCGGAGTTGATGCGGAGTTTACCAAAAAAGATGAACCTCCCCAGATGGCCGCAGTCCTGCAGTTGTGCATGGAAGAACTCTGCTTGGTGTACCACATCGTAGCGACCACAAAATGGTAACCCATACTACTCTTCATTCATCTCTTCTACTAGTACTACTACCTGAAAATTTCTTTAAACTTGTTTCCCAACTAGATAAAACTACTGTAGTTTGTGAAAGGGATTACATGAGTACATGTTTCTCAAGTAGATGCACTATAATATATTTTAAAAAATGATGCACTTGATTAGCATATGAAAGTGTTTCACGAGATTATTTTCTGAACTTGATGTACTAGCATAGTTTCAGATCTTGATGCACTAGTGTAGTTTATAGAGTTGATGTATTAAAAGATGTTTCTAAAAATTGGTGTACAAAAGTAGTTTATGAACCTTGTTTGATGTTATTTTCAGCAGCAAAAAATAAAGTAAGAACTTGGTGAAGCACTGGTATAGGTCTTTTATTCAATAAAAAAGAAAACTAAACTTGAAGTAAGCAGCACATATATCATTGACTCTGGTAAATAGGTTCTTGAAATTGGTGAAGCATTTGGTGAAGCACTAAAGATACCAAAAAAGAAAAATAACATGGTGTAGTTGAACTTAATTTCATGACTTTGTGTACTAGTTTTTGAACTACATTCATCCATGACTTGTACTATATAAGTATCTACCTCATGGATTATCACTTGTAAACCAAAAAACAGATGAATTAAATCTTCAAAAAAGAATACTAATCTTCAATATGTGTCTCCCACATTGCAGGCCCAAGCGCCTCAAAAATTTCCCGCAGGAGGAGAAATTGTACACATTTGCGGGTTTTTGCATTGAAGGTGACAAGCGGATGCTGAACAAGTCTGGTTTGGAGATCAGCCCCAAGAACATCACCGACATTCAGCAACTATAGAGAGATCCAGGCACTAGAAAAGAGCATGACTCCTTGGCAGATGTCGCAGCCAGCGTCATCCACCAATTCTACAAAGGCATGAAGAAGAAGATCGACAGGGAGGAAGACCACAATCTATGGGGGATCAGCCCACTGCCAGACCAGCTCATCGAGTACACAGGAATAGATGTGTATGCCACGTACAAGTCATGGAAGATAATTGACAACATCGTAACAGGTTGGGAAATCCCAAAGCAGCAGGAGGCTGACCCCTACTACCACTCCCACTATGCCGGATGAATAGACATGATAGCATGCCTTCGTGTTGCTCGCGCTTCTGCTTGTCCTCAATCTTGTTGTTTCAGATTTGTAATTTTCTTTCGTTAGGTTGAACCAGCTTCCTTATGTTATGTGTGTCAGGGTTTGAACAAGTTTGCCTATGTCTATCAAGTACATCGTTTGCTTATGTCGTTAGACAAGTTTGCTAGCTTCCTATTTTGTTTATCCATCATTTGAAGTTAGAGTTGGTTGTGAATGAAACTTGATGGCTACTATGCAGCACTAGTCATGGAGGAACAAATCACAAATGGATATTTTCACAAAAAATAGTGACAGATTAACTAAGGACAACAGCAAATAGTAGCCTTGGACGCTCAACACAGCTTCGTCATGTACGGTAGTACTATCACACGAAAAATCAGTTTGTAGTTTCAGAAGAACACTAAAAAGACTAAGTTTCAGCCGAGGACAACATTTAGTACTAACAGCATCATGTTAATAGTAGTTAGAAAATTATTAAGTACTACAACAGGAAAAGCCAAGAACCATCGGTATGTATTTTCATAGTCACTGGCATACTAGGAGTGAAAAAGTACTAGTACACTTGAACACAGACTACATCCATTCTACAAAAATAAAAAGGAACGGGAAGCTTCAGTTCGGATTCCCTAAAACAGTGACACACTAAGAATAACAGTGCTAGTACAATTAAAATCTCAGTACAACTTACTTTATTCGGTAAGTACGATAATGATACCAATTAATCCCTTGAAAAAGAATGTCGAGACTCAACCAAATAGATTACAGTTCAACCAAGGACAAAATTCACAAGAACAAACAACAGAAGCATCATTCCACATTGACCAGTGAGGTACTAGTTTCAAACAACAACCAAAAAATGATGATCGCCCAAGGACAGGCTAGCCACGCACAGGGGGATACACTTGGACTCGAGCCCACGGCGTAACCATTGGCAAATCCATAGTAATCCAGACTGTGCAGGTGAGCTGTCAAGGGTTCATAGGCCATGGAACAGAGAACGAGTCTCGTGTATAAGTGCCCAGGTCAGTATATAGAGGAGTTCGACAGGCAATGCGCGACAACGCTTATAAACAGGTGGAGAGCCCCCTTGGCTAGCGAGGTGAGACTAAACTCAGAGCGCACGCACAGCCAGCAGTCCACAGTCGCGCGAATGGGCCATTTGGGCCAGAAAAGGGCCAATACGACTGCTACTCCCTCCTGTACAAACTCTCTTCACCGCAAACCATAAGGAGAGCAGAATAAACCAAAGCACGTGGCAAATGAAATATAAACTAGTACAATAAAGTTTGAAAACTGAATATAGAAACGTTCAAATACATGCATGTCTGCAGGCAAAATAACTCTAAATTCAAATATAAAAATAAAATAAATTTACCTCTTGAGCACAGATAAAAGGATTAAAAATATGCTACAAAAACAATGATGCTTTGAAGTTCAACTATATATGCTACAAAAATAATTATGAACTTAATAGGGCTATCTGTTAAATATAGCTAATTTAAATGAGTGCTTTAACTTTTACTATGAAGTTCAACTACTAAAATGAAAGAAGTTCAAGCAATTATTTGGCTCTCAATTTTGCTAATTTTTTTATATTTAAATAAAATCTGGCTAGAGATCATGTATCGATTTTGTCGTAAATAATTTCAATCCCAAAAAAACATCAGTTCTAATGCATTATATGACATCAGTTCTACATAGATATCTACAAAATACTATTATGAAACCAATTTTTAAAAACCTTACGCTGAATGAAATTAAAATTCAGTACTCAGAAAACTATACCATAAGTATAAGAAAAGAGGGTACATAAACTATGAAGGTCCAACTTAGATTGGGACAGATGAAAATAAAATAAATCTCACTTTCTCAACAACAACTCGTAATGCACTTGAAAAAAAGTGTTTCAGTTCAACTAGTGTATAAGACTTCAGTGCAAAAAATAAAACTTAACCACAATGAATTCTCGATGAAACAGACACAAGTGAAACAGCTATTCAACCACACTATCATCATGGAAAAAAGTTCGTTAAACGATGTGCACACTTAAAAACATCACAAAATATAGCGGTTATTACATAGCTGACAAGACATCCAAACACTACAAACAAAGCCTACAATGCATTCAAGAGATAAATCAGACAAGTATCACATTCACTACGCAAATGATGACCATTTCTTCTATGCACCAGGAGCCAAAGCCTGAACCTCCTCGGGAAGCTCCACCACCATAACCTGGTTATTCCGGTTGAACACAACTGTATACAGATCCTCAGCGTTCCAATCAACAATAAGAGGCTCCAAAACAATAAAACAAATTATCAAAAATCATGACACATAAAAAAAGAATAGACAATCAGTCCAACACAGAAAAGTGAAAGCTCAACTAGAACCCACGTCATTATTTCGAATGTTCTCAATGATCTTTTCACCATCATAGGTTCTCGCATATTTTAGAGTATAATGGCCACATTCATTCGGCCCTTGAAGTGGAACCTTGACAAGCGTTGGTTTCTTTGCAAAAACCTCCCATTTGGGTTGCTTGCTCGCATTATACTGAGCATCACCATACACAACCTTCATTACTTGGACCAATCTAGAGACCTGTGAAAAAAGAAAATAAACCACACATTTTCAGATCTCAGAAAAGCAAAAACAAAATGGCAGAAAAATTAATCTAGTACAGATAATAAATGTCACTCACAATCTTCTCGTGGTCTTTGTGATAGGTGTTCTTTGCAGGACGATGGTTCTTCTTATAAGGTAAAGGGTCAAGGATGTCAATGCTATTTCGGTACCGATTCATGACATATAAGTAAGAGTGGTTCACTTTCGAATCATTCAGTAAAACCATAGGTTTGAATAGAGGCATCATGATCTAAAAAATGACCAAAAAAGAGATGTTAAATATTCAAAATAAAAACCAGCATCATAACAAACAAATAAAACCAAAATTCAGCTAGTAGATCTCACAAGGTCAGCCCCGATCAAGTCTTCCTCATATTTAACATAGCTCTTGAAATCTCTCGCTACGCTCTCCACATTAAACTCTTTATCTTCATCACTGTAAAATGTACAGTCAAGCACAACCTTTGAAAAGCCAAAAAGAAATAGACAGGGGAAAAGCATCAACAAGCAAAGTATTTTTAAAACTCGTAAAACAATAGGCAGTCTGATTCATTACCATGATGAAATATGGACTCAGCAAGATCCTTTTTCGAGATGTGAAATCAACATTTCTCTCGGGGTCTCGCTTCCAATCATCAATGAGGAAGTCCATTACATCACCCTCCATCATTTTTCCAGGTGCAAAAACTTCCCATATGCATTTCCCAGTGAAGGTAGTTACGCTATCATCGGGTTATGGTATCATAGAGAACGCAGTCCTGCAGCACACACAAGAACAAAAAGCAAGGGAAGCAAGATAAGGCATTCATAGCAGTTCAAGTTGTATAAAAAAGAGCAGTTCGGGTCATATTTATCTGGAAGTTAGAAACAACAGAAAGAAAAGAAGAGGAAACATAATGAGAGATACTCACTCGGCATACTTCTCATGTCCTTCATCACTAAGCAACAACTTATACAACTTGCGAGCCTTGTCCAATTGAGGGAATTTATGATGGTGAAGCTGCTGCACAGGGGAGCAAAACTTTATAGGAGCTCTGGGTGCACGCTTCGTGCTTGTAACATTGCCAGACTTCAAAGCAGGATCTTTCCTAGCAACACCAGCTCTACGGCCCACTATTCCAGAAAGGGGAGATACACCCTTGGCAGCAAAGCTCCTGGTGACTCTTCCCATGCCAGCGATCTTGTCAAATGCATCATCATCACTTTTTATCAATTGCACAATGGGATTCTTGGGTGTAGAGGGGCACTTTGCACACACAAGCGGCCATAGAACCTTTCATAACTCCCAACCGCCCCTCATAACACCAGGTCTTGTCTTTTCGGGAGAATGCCCATGGCTCAAATCAATAGCTACACTTGAAGCTCCGAGAACTGGCTGCCAAAGATCATGTAGTCCTGCTCACCAAGATCCAGCCACTCACCTGCAAATACAAAAAGAAGGAGCGCAACAAGGGTAAGTTCAAATACAAAATTCATGACAGTACTAGTCGAGAAGTACAAGCTAGAAAAAATTACAAAAGGTCATGCATACGTACTGGGTTTGATACCAAACAAACCTCGGAAGTCAACATCAAACACATCGCTAGTTGTGCAGGTATATAGCAAAGTCTTTCTAATGTCAAGAATGTCTCCATGGCTGTAATCCAACATTTCAATCACACCATCCTCCCAACAATGATAGGTCTTGTAGTTTTGTAGCATAAAGAAGCCACAATCATGCATGTTAACAAAAGAAAAAAAATAAAAGGGTACATTACAAATTCGAAATACATGAACACAACCAAAAATTGGAGAACTACGCATTCCAGCAACAAAAACAACTAATAAAAATCATTAAAATGTATACTCACGTGTTTTGTTGCTGCGACACACGCAGAAACTCACAAGCGAAACCATCAATATGCGCCGGCAAGAACAGTTTGGCCCTGTCTACATTGTACTCCCTCCAAAGCTTCTTTATATTATCTGGCATAGTCCTTAAGAATATAACTGCATCACTCCAGGTTTCATCGCAGAGTGAATCAAGGCGCTCAAAACGACGGAACCTCAAATTCAGAACAATCAAGCACCAATGCCCAGATTCTTCAGTAGGCTTCATGGCAGCCGCAAATGACGGCGGATCAAAAGTATGGAAAAGAAGCTGACAAAATATCACAGAGGAAAAATGAATTTAACAAATCATAATGAAACAAAAAATTCAGCCTCCAAAATAATAAAATAAAAGAGGGAAATTGAAATTCAGAAGTGCAAACAAATCAAATAATCCTAATTTCTAATTCAGTAAGCAACCCAATACAAAAAATAAATGCTTCTCAAGTTTATATCCACCGCCCAAACTTGCAACAAACATATCAGTGCAATTTCCTTACGACAATAAGTGCAGCTTCAAAAAAGAAGCACACATCATTCATAAGTACATGGGAAAAAGCAGGCTACTCAAGTTCATTCCCACATCCAAACTTGCAAGAAAACATGAGAGTTCTAGTTCATGTGTACAATAAGTTCAAGTTCACCTACTTGGTCAAAACCATCAGCCCCTGATCTCGTGAACCACTGTAGCACATTGCCATCAATATTTCCATCAGGGATCTTGGTCTGCTATACAAAAAGAACAACATCAGTTCGAAAATTACCAAAATAACTTATCATCCTATATAGAAAGCAAAATACTGACCGTCACCCATCTGGGAACTATCAACTTCTCTGTGTCTCGTACTTCTGACGTAGATAATATAAAACAATGTCAACAGTGTCTGAGTTGAGCATGCCAGTGGGGACAAACGCTTGAGCAACAGAACCAACACTGGCATCACATTCGCTATTTTGAAACACCGGCTTTTCACTAGGAAAACACAAAAGATGACATGAATTAAAAGTACTACAATAACAACAATAGTCATATGAGAGAAAGAAAAAGAGACGAAAATGATACGGGCAAAATCCCAAACTAACTGTTTCCCATGGTTTGTGCGCAACCTCATAGCAGCGAAGAAAAACAAATCAACCTTAGCAACATTAGCACCTTCTGCTTGAAGAAAAAGAAGAAAAAGGAATATGTTCAAGCACTACAAGTGAACATGTCCAAAATGCCATAAATGAGAAGTACACCTCATTTACAAGTCCTTACCTGCACTATCAGTGTTTCACGATGGGAGTTCCTGTGATAACACCAATATGCCTCCAGTTTCAGGGTTTGACGATGGAAGATCTTGTGAGGACAGCACTATGGCTGCGCTTTCAGGGTCTGAAGAAAGAAAATCCTGTGACGACAGGAGCGCCTCCTGCGTCAAGGGGCCAGAAGAAATCGACAGAAGTAAATCATCATCCTCAGATGGCACCTCCTCCATTCTAGACACGTCGGCATCTTGCAATGCATCACCGTAATCAAGCCCTCCAGGTAGCAAATTTTCCGGTGGCAAATCTTCACAATCAGAAAGATTTTCATTCTCAGCAATACCAACACTAGACGATTTGGCATCAAGTATGCTGGCAGCAAAAACATCCTCGTCAGCAACTTTGCTACCAACATCGCACCCACTGCTCAATGGAACACCACAAGCATCATCTCCAACACTAACGACAGCCTCACGCTCAACATTAGTCATCTTAAAAAAATAAAAAATTAGAAAGTGAATAATTTGAGAAAAACTAACAATCAAAAAAGCTAGCAAGAGGTGCATAGGCTAACTGTTACAGCTACAAAGAAACAGCAGCGAAAACTGCATATAAAATTAATGCAAGAACAGAAAAACAAACCTTAGTAGCATCCACAGCAACATCACCGATCTTGCTACTACTAACATTCAAAGGAACATCACCAATGGTCGAACAAGGCTCATCGCCAACAACAGGACCCTGATTCATAGTAATGAATCAAAAAACAATGCTATTATTAGCAACAATAAACACAAGGAATTAAATTACGCTAACAAAAGGTAGGTATCACCTACAAAACTCTTAACGGTGTGGGATAGAAAAATGAACATGTAAGGCACATTGGTGTGCATGAAAATTCAAGAATATATATAAACACAATAAAAACTAAAAATAGCCTTGCTCTTATCAGTAGATGGATCATTAACTCCATAGTCAACAGCAGCCTCAACATCATGACTGTTCTCCTGCATGAAAGGAAAATTAATAAACAGATGAACATGAGAAAGTTCAACTACAATACTAATAGCAGAACAACATAGTAAAAAATGCAAACATCAAGGACTGACTCACATCAACAACAGGGGGCTCCAGGCCAACATCATTCGTATGGTGGTCAGAAACATTAGCCTCAGTACCACCACCAGCCCTGCTGTTGGTGGCAGCAGCCGCATCCTGCTCAATCTGCCTGATAACAACATTAGCACTTTCTTCATATGGCTTGCAGCGAGAGTCTTGCATAGTTTTGAAACGCTTCATGTTGTTCAACAGATGAACCGAGCTCTGAATTAGTTGAGCAGCACCATCACGCATATCACTAATTAAAATTCTCTCCATCTCAATATAGTCCGCTGCTTCCTCAGCATTAAATTGATGACATTCAGGAAGGATACCATTGATACAACTCAGATGCTCAACTGTAGTTGGGACCTTTTGCAGCTCAGAACACACATTACTAAAAATATGCTCAGCACGCTCCGACACAGAAACAACTACGTCAATACCAAAACCCTGCCCCTATGAAGTACTAGCCTTACTAGGGCCAGGGATGAAATCTTGGGAACCTGAGATGGCATCTCCAGGAGTGACCGTTTATACCCTCGGAAATAGGCAACTTCCTCTTGAGTTTTCCACTACGAACAAGGAGAAAAGGAGTTAATTAATCAATGCAACACACAGGGAAAAATAAACATTATATTAACAGATTTAAATCCACAGTACTAATGATCTTTCACTATCAGTGCCAATTTGTTAGTATTTACAAACAGACCAGTTAAATAAGAGATTCAGTTCAACAACACATGACACAACAGTACTAAAAATCATACCTAAAACCTCACGAAGCTTAAGAAATGACAAAATATAAACAGGTAACTGTGCAGTACACATGTTCACTCCAGCAAAAATATCTATACCTAAAAAAGGTCTGCAAGACACGACAGAAATAAACTCACCGGAAGCTTCCTAAACACACAAGTCTTTGGATCTGCATTGCCTTTTCTTATCAAATCTGCATCAGCCAGATCGGAAAGCTTGTTAGGATCCATGAAACATATGCGAGGGACTCGCATGTCAGGATCCGGAGTTTTGCCAAGGATAAGGCAGTCAAGGTATATTAGTACAGCCTCTATAGCATAGCCTGTGATTGCCTTCCCACAGGTAACACCATCTTGGTACCTGACAACAACCCTTCTAAGCTCATCAACCATCAGCTGGCAATAATCCATATTAGCCATGTCCTCAATGACGAGATCCTCAAACATTGCTGCCTCTCTAGAAACATGAGGGGCGGCACCAGGCAACACAACCTTCATAAACACAATAATGAAGAACACTTTGAGAGCAAGGTCATCTTTGCTAGGATCCTTGACAAGCACCTTGAGCCTATCCCTGAAATCCTTTGTCTTGATATCTCTGTTCCTGCTAATGTCAAGCTTTGATCTTTACTTCATCAGAGTGTCATCATATCCTTCCTCTGACGGCCTTGGTGCAGAACAACCACCATGACGGAACCCAAATAGTTGATGTATACCATCGCTAGTAATGCGAAGCTTGTTATTAGCCTCACCCATGTCAAGAGTCATCGTATCAGAATCTATCTTCAGGTACAAAACTCCCATCAGAGGGCGGGAAATGTTAGACTTCACCTTCCACTTGAAGATAGAACCAAAACCAGTTGCATGAACCCTAGCCACATGGCGACTCTCAAGAAATTTAGCGCAAGCATCAATCTCTCTCAACAAACATCGCACAGTTATGTTCAATCGTTGTAGGTTACCTTCATCCAAAACTTTTCCGGCATTGCCTCTCACTGGCTTAACCGGACCCATAACGCTAACAGGCTGTAAAATGAAAATAAAGAAGGCACAGCTTAATTAAATGAGTATAGAAAACAAAACAAACATATGAAGGCAAGAAGAAAAAAGAAAGATTGCACAAGTTCAACTCTTAAAACAACATCAGCACCACGCTCAATTGATGCAAACAATGACCAACCCTCACCTGGCCAGCATACCAACCCAGACACAATTAAATCATTGCAAGTACGACTAGTAAGTCACATACAGTACAAACATGTACCACTGCATATTCATCTTTAGAATAAACTTCGATATCATCTTCTTCAGATGCAGGATCTTCAGCTTCGACACGAGCACGCTTCTTCACACCTTTGTTCACCTTCACATGAGCAACTTTACGCTTCTTATTTTCCTTCAACAAAGAGCGCTTTGGAAGAGGAGACGAAGAAGGCTTCTTATTTGACAAACCTCGTGGACTCCGACGAACAGGGGAGCCACCAAGTGTGCTTGGACCAATCTTCACAGCAACACTATCTCCATCAGCTTCGCTATTACCACATTGGGAACCAACTTTTACAGGTGGGCTACGCCTCTGTGTGCCATCATGATTTCGATTTGACATCTTCCTCTTCAAAACAACTTTCTTTTCCTTAACTACATCACGAGTAAACACTTGCGTCAAGCGAGTCTGCAACAGGTTTGTCTTGACAGGCATGTCAGTTCCATGAGGTCCAGCATCAATAGTTGAAAACACCACGTCGCCACCTTCATCACCCACACCTTTAGCAGCTTGAGCAACATCCTCATTGCTTCATTGCACGCAAGCAGCCTTTTGACGTCGTTCCAACTCCTTTCTCCTCGGGAAATCACACTTCTTCTTTCTTTTCCTTTCATCCTCAAGCTGTAACTGCATAGGAACATCCTCAGCCTGAGTAACAGGCTCAGTGCCATCAACACTCTATGACAGAGTAACAGACAACTACAAGCTCCCATCACCATCACCAAAATTAAGAGAATAAACTCCATCATTAATATCTTTCACAACATCAGCAATGTCCTCGCCAGCAGCATGGCTATCATTAACTACACAAACCAATAACATGAGCACACACATATACCAATAACATGAGCACACACACATGCAGAATTAAAACACAATTAACATTGCAGAGACAAGTAAAATAAGGCTCATAGCATCAGACACAAAAAAAATGAACAACTGATGTAATTAAACACATTTATGTATGCAAGGATGTTAAAAAAAGAGCAAATATAAGGGAAACACCAGCAACACTCGCAAGTTCTTCTAGAGGATTTGGTATCTCAAAAATAACATTCACGAGATCTTGAAAGCATTCTGGTTTGTCAGAATCAGGAGGCACCGACACTCCAACATCTGCAACAACATCATAATCAGCAAAAAAGTAAAAAAAAGAAAAGTGCATGAACAAGCAATCAGTTCAACTATATCAAAACTACAAGTGCAACCAATAAAACAATATCATCCCACCACTCGCACACCAAACTTCAAAATAACAGCTCTTTCAACATCATAGTAGTTCTTCTCAGACTGCTACAAACTATTCAAATGCCAGAACAACAATTCAAACTACACATGGTGATCAGTACTCCAATCTGTTTACCGGTCACAGCAACCTAAAAACTAGACATACCACACATTCCAGGGCAAAATTTAACAACTATCAAAATCCATACGACTTGTAAAGTCCATACAACAACACCTATACAACTAAAAACCTATTAAGCACCAGATCTGATAAAATATCATCTGAATTACAGGAAAAATTACCTGCATTCAACTTATCTGGACTGGATGATGTACCCATTGAGACCTACAGACCTAAAATCTGCCGAACCAGAACTGCAAGACACATGAACAACAATTAGGGTTCTTACCTATTTCAGAAATGAAGGACGCCAAACAAAGCAAAACTCTTACCAGCAAACACAAACTCCACCACTGAATCCAAGTATCACTCACGCGAACCGCTCACTCAAGAGAAAAGGAACCCTAGCAAATCCAGCCTGAGACAGCACAAGAGCAATAACTTTGAAATACAAGAAAAATATGTACATAAGGGGACACGAGGGGAGTCGAGGGCAGAGCAAATAGAGCACCCAGACCTCCACCCTGGAGCTCAACCCGCCGGCCGATGCTCCCACGGCGAAACATGAGAAGCAGCTTCTATGCGAGAAGAGGAGAGGAGGGGTACGAAGAAGGAAGCAATTTGTGGGGGGGAGGGGAGCCAAACGGGGGAGAGCGGAGGTTAAAAGATGAGTGGAAGAAAACCGACGGCTAAAGCCCACAATCGTGGAAGAAAGAGAAAAAGGGCAAAGCCCACTATCTCAGGGCAGTTACTATAAATAATAGCAAAAATTAAATGTAATAAAAAATTAATATAGAGGGAGAAAACAAATGGCTAAAGTACAAATAATACCTCATAACAGTACAATAAAAATTATCAAAAACGTACAATTGAAATACCTTACATAGACTATACAAAATTAAGTACAAATATTCTAAAAAATAACAAAAAGTACACAAAAATGGTGGTACGCTTTGAATCGCAAATTCATGTTAAGGACTTGCATCCTCACACTCGTGTACACATTTGACACCAAACAAAAGATACCAAAACGACCCAGGTTATGTTACAGATCCATCTTAGTGTATGACAAAAACCGCTTCTTACCGACGATGTGTGTTCATCAATCAATACAACAAAAAATATGTGTTAGTACAACTATGCCCCTAGGTGCAGTGCTGGTTTTCCCCCTAAAAAAGATAAGATAATGGGGGCAAGTCCATACAAGGAAGACGTGTTAGTACAACTATGCCCCTCGGTGCGGTGTTGGTTTTTCCCCTAACAAATATAAGATAATGGGGGCAAGTCATGTTATGGCCTCGCCTCCGCATGCGATGCCGTGACACGCCACGTCGTCTCCTGCTACGGCTCGTTCCTGACTCGGCCTCGCCGGGATTGGGAGGGGGGTCTTGACCCCCTCCCCCCTGGCTCGGCCTTGTGCTAACGTGGCACTGCGCTCGTTTGACAAACGCAGTGCGGTTATTCTGTTCCCCCCTCACGCACCCACACACCCTAAGATAAGATAATGGGGGCAAGTCATGTTACAGACTCGCCTCCACACGCAACACTGCGGCACACCGTGTCGTCGCCTGCTATGGCTCATTCCTGGCTCGGCCTCGCCGGGATGGGCCCCTACCCCCCGGCACGCTCGTTCGACAGGCGCAGTGCAGTTATTCTGTTCCCACCACCCACACAACCACACACCCAAAGATAAGATAATGGGGGCAAGTCCATACAAGGAAGATGTGTCAGTACAACTATGCCCCTCGGTGCGGTGCTGGTTTTCCCCCTAAAAAGGTAAGATAATGGGGGCAAGTCCATACAAGGAAGATGTGTCAATACAACCATGCCCCTCGGTGCAGTGCTGATTTTCCCCCTAAAAAAGATAAGATAATTGGGCAAGTCATGTTCCGGACTAGCCTCCGCATGCGACGCCGTGGCACGCCGCGTCGTTGCCTGCTACGGCTCATTCCTGGCTCGGCCTCGCCGGGATGGGGGAGGGGGGTCCCGACCCCCATCCCCCCTCCAGGCTCGGCCTTGCGCTAATGAGACAGTGCTCGTTGGACAGGCGAAGTGCGGTTATTCTGCCCGCCCCACACCCACACACCCAAAGATAAGATAATGGGCGCAAGTCATGTTACAGACTCGCCTCCGCATGCGACGCCGTGGCACGCCGCGTCGTCGCCTGCTACGGCTCGTTCCTGGCTCAGCCTCGCTGGGATGGGGGAGGGGGTCCCGACCCCCTCCACCCCCTTGACCGGCCTTGCGCTAACGAGGCAGTGCGCTTGTTTGACAGGCGCAGTACGGTTATTCTGTCCCCCCACGCACCCACACACCCTAAGATAAGATAATGGATGCAAGTCCATACAAGGAAGATGTGTCAGTACAACCATGCCCATTGGTGAGGTGCTGGTTTTCCCCTAAAAAATATAAGATAATGGAGGCAAGTCAATACAAGGAAGATGTGTTAGTACAATTATGCCCCTCGGTGCGGTGCTAGTTTTTCCCCTCAAAAAGATAAGATAATGGGGGCAAGTCCATACAAGGAAGATGTGTCAGTACAACTATGCCCCTCGGTGCGGTGTTGCTTTTCCCCCTAAAAAGATATGATAATGTGGGAAATTCATGCTACAGACTCGCCTCCGCATGTGACGCCGTGGCACGCCTCGTCGTCGCCTGCTATGACTTGTTCCTGGCTCGGTGTCGCCGGGATGGGGGAGGGGGCATCCCTCCCCCCTCCCCCCCGGCTCGGCCTCGCGCTAACGCGGCAATTTGCTCGTTTGACAGCCGCAATGCGGTTATTCTATCCCCCCCCACGCACCCATACACCCTAAGATAAGATAATGGGGGCAAGTCCATACAAGGAAGATGTGTCAGTACAACTATGCCCCTTGGTACGGTGCTGATTTCCCCCCTAAAAAAGATAAGATAAAGGGGGCAAGTCCATACAAGGACGATGTGTCAGTACATCTATACCCCTCTGTGTGGTGCTGGTTTTCCCCCTAAAAAGTTAAGATAATGGGGGCAAGTCATGCTACGGACTCGCCTCCGCATGCGACGCCACGGCACGCCGCGTCGTCGCGTGCTATGGCTCGTTTCTGGCTCCGCCTCGCCGAGATGGGGGAAGGGGGTCCCTCCCCCCCGGCTCGGCCTTGCGCTAACGCGGTAGTACGCTCGTTTGACAGGCGCAGTGCGGTTATTCTGTTCCCCCCCACGCACCCACACACCCTAAGATAAGATAGTGGGGGCCAGTCCATACAAGGAAGATGTGTCAGTACAACTATGCCCCTCGGTGCGGTGCTCGTTTTTCCACACTTGTGCTTCAAAGTAGCACCATGATCTTCATGATAGAGAGTCTCCTTTGTTATCACTTTCATATACTAGTGGGAATTTTTCATTATAGAACTTGGCTTGTATATTCCAACGATGGGCTTCCTCAAAATGCCCTAGGTCTTCGTGAGCAAGCAAGTTGGATGCACACCCACTTAGTTTCTTTTTGTTGAGCTTTCATATATTTATAGCTCTAGTGCATCCGTTGCATGGCAATCCCTACTCACTCACATATCTATTGATGGGCATCTCCATAGCCCGTTGGTACGCCTAGTTGATGTGAGACTATCTTCTCCCTTTGTGTCTCCTCTAGAACCACCATTCTATTCCACCTATAGTGTTATGTCCATGTCTCGTGCTCATGTATTGCATGAAAATTGAAAAAGTTTGAGAACACTAAAAGTATGAAACAATTGCTTGGCTTGTCATCGGGGTTGTGCATGATTTGAATACTTTGTGAAGATGGAGCGTAGCCAGACTATATGATTTTGTGGGGATAACTTTCTTTGGCCATGTTATTTTGAACAGACATAATTGCTTAGTTAGTATGCTTGAAGTATTATTATTTCTATGTTAATATTAAAATTTTGCCTTGAATCTTTCGGATTTGAATATTCATACCACAATTAAGAGAATTACATTGAAATTATGCCAAGTAGCATTCCACATCAAAAATTCTGTTTTTATCATTTACCTACTCGAGGACGAGCAGGAATTAAGCTTGGGGATGCTTGATACATCTCCAACGTATCTATAATTTTTTATTGTTCCATGCTATATTATATTCTGTTTTAGACATTACTGGGCTTTATTATACACTTTTATATTATTTTTTGGGACTAACCTATTAACCGGAGGCCCATCCCAGAATTGTTTTTTTTCTATTTTAGGGTTCGAGGAAAGGGAATATCAAACGGAGTCCAAACAGAATGAAACCTTCGGAACGTGATTTTCGGAATGAACAAGATCGAGGAGACTTGGACCCTACGTCAAGCAACCAACAGGGAGGCCACGAGGTAGGGGGCGCGCCTACACCCCGAGGCGCGCCCTCCACCCTCGTGGGCCCCCTGTTGCTCCACCGACGTACTCCTTCCTCCTATATATACCTACGTACCCCCAAACGATCAGATACGAAGCCAAAACCCTAATTCAACCGCCAAAACTTTCTGTATCCACGAGATCCCATCTTGGGGCCTGTTACGTAGCTCCGCCGGAGGGGGCATCGATCATGGAGGGTTTCTACATCAACACCATAGCCTCTCCGATAAAGTGTGAGTAGTTTACCTCAGACCTTCGGGTCCATAGTTATTAGCTAGATGGCTTCTTCTCTCTTTTTGGATCTCAATACAAAGTTCTCCCCCTCTCTTGTGGAGATCTATTCGATGTAATCTTCTTTTGCGGTGTGTTTGTTGAGACCTATGAATTGTGGGTTTATGATCAAGTTTATCTATGAACAATATTTGAATCTTCTGTGAATTCTTTTATGTATGATTGTTTATCTTTGGAAGTCTCTTCGAATTATCAGTTTGGTGGCCTACTAGATTGATCTTTCTTGCAATTTGAGAAGTGCTTAGCTTTGGGTTCAATCTTGCGGTGTCCTTTCCCAGTGACAGTAGGGGCAGCAAGGCACGTGTTGTATTGTTGCCATCGAGGATAACAAGATGGGGTTTATTTCATATTGCATGAGTTTATCCCTCTACATCATGTCATCTTGCTTAAAGCGTTACTCTGTTTTCTTGAACTTAATACTCTAGATGCATGTTGGATAGCGGTCGATCTGTGGAGTAATAGTAGTAGATGCAGGCAAGAGTCGGTCTAGTTGTCTCGGACATGATGCCAATATACATGATCATACCTAGATATTCTCATAACTATGCTCAATTCTGTCAATTGCTCAACAGTAGTAATTTGTTTACCCGCCGTGAATACTTATGCTCTCGAGACAAGCCACTAGTGAAACCTATGGCCCCCGGCTCTATCTTCCATCATATTAATCTTCCAATACTTAGTTATTTTTATGGTCTTTTATTTTACTTTGCATCTTTATCATAAAAATAACAAAATTATTATCTTATCATATTTATCAGATCTCACTCTCGTAAGTGACCATGTAGGGATTGACAACCCCTTATCACGTTGGTTGCGAGGATTTATTTGTTTGTGTAGGTACGAGGGACTCGTGGTGGCCTCCTACTGGATTGATACCTTGGTTCTCAAAAACTGAGGGAAATACTTACGCTACTCTGCTGCATCACCCTTTCCTCAAGGGAAAACCAACGCAAGTGCTCAAGAGGTAGCAAGAAGGATTTTTGGCACCGTTGCCGGGGAGGTCTACGCAAAAGTCAACATACCAAGTACCCATCACGACCCTTATCTCCCGCATTACATTATTTGCCATTTGCCTCTCGTTTTCCTCTCCCCCACTTCACCCTTGTCGTTTTATTCGCCCTCTCTCTCTCTCTATCCTCCCTCTCTTTCTCTATTTGCCTCTTTTTGCCTTTTGCACTTTCTGCCATTATGTCTGAAATTGGGAAATTATTGTCAATATGGACAATAATAATATCATGAAAAATTCTGATGCTCCTGCTGAAGAACCCCCTATCTTACATACAAAAAGAATTCCGTATTGGTAGTGGTAATATTATTGGAAAAGGAGTTATCCAAGATTTCTTTACTTGTGCCGGTGCTTTACCTTCTATGGGTAGTTCTATCCTTCATAGAACTAGTAGTCTTGCGGACACTATTGCCATGCTTGTAGTTGAACTTGAAAGACAATTCATGCACATGCACCCTTGCATACAAAGGATTTTCCTAGAATTTTCTAATATTGAGCATTCTTCTGTTGAGCGTACCGCTACTATGTTTTTGGCTCATGAGTTCAGATTCAAAATAAAAGAGGCCAAAGAAATCTTGCGCATTATAGGGTGGACACTTGCCGTCCTCCCATAGACGCTAAACTTTTTGATCAAGAAGAAATAATGCGCTTTCGATCTCTAGACTATGTTGCTTTCAATGAAAATCTTAGAAAAAGGATTCCTACCAATGTTTTAGTTGATAGAATTTCTGAACTTAATGATGATTTGGCCATTCAAAATAATGAACTAGGATATTCTCTTGAGTATAGGCTCACAAAGTTCTGACAAAAAAATGCTTATAATGATGAATTGGTTGTGCAATACGAAGGGCCAAATGAGGAGCCTATACCTCCCAAAGTTGATCTTGGGGACTTTTGTCCCATTAAATTTAGCCCTTTTGATTACTTTTTATTTCGTCAAACAAAACTAGCTGCCGAACGTAGAGAATATGAAATGAGATTTAATGATCTATCTTACTATTATGGCAACACCTAGATTTATCCTTGGTTTTTATGCCTAGCTAGGGGCGTTAAATGATAGCACTAGTTGGGAGGCAACCCAATTTTATTTTTATTCCTTGATTTTTGCTCCTGTTTAATAATAAATAATTTATATAGCCTCTGTTTTGGTTGTGTTTTTGTGTTTAATTTGTGTTTGTGCCAAGTAGAACCGTTGGGAAGACTTGGGGAAAGTCTTGTTAATCTTGCTGTAAAAAACAGAAACTTTAGCGCTCACGAGAACTGCTGTCATTTTTATTTGGAAAGTGTTATTTAGTTAATTCTTTTTGCAGATGATTAATAGATAAATTCCTCACGTCCAGAAGTTTATTTGAGAATTTTTGGCGTTCCAGATATTTCGTTAGCTACAGATTACTACAGACTGTTCTGTTTTTGACAGATTCTGTTTTTCATGTGTTGTTTGCTTATTTCGATGAATCAATGGCTAGTAAAATAGTTTATAAACCATAGAGAAGTAGGAATAAAGTAGGTTTAACACCAATATAAATAAAGAATGAGTTCATTATAGTACCTTGAAGTGGTTTTTTTTTTCTTTCGCTAACGGAGCTCACGAGATTTTCTACTTTAAGTTTTGTGTTGTGAAGTTTTCAAGTTTTGGGTAAAGATTTGATGGATTATGGAACAAGGAGTGACAAGAGCCTAATATTGGGGATGCCCATGGCACCCCCAAGATAATCTAAGGACACCTAAAAGCCAAAGCTTAGGGATGCCCCAGAAGGCATCCCCTCTTTCGTCTACTTCTATCGGTAACTTTACTTGGAGCTATATTTTTATTTACCACATGATATGTGTTTTGCTTGGAGCGTCTTGTATTATTTGATTCTTTATTTATTAGTTTTCCACAATAATCCTTGCTGCACACACCTTTTTGAGAGACACACACATGGTTCGGAAATTATTAGAATACTCTATGTGCTTCACTTATATCTTTTGAGTTATATAGTTTTTGCTCTAGTGCTTCACTTATATCTTTTAGAGCACGGTGGTAGATTTGTTTTATAGAAACCATTGTTCTCTCATGCTTCACTTAGATTATTTTTGAGAGTCCTACAAAACAGAATGGTAATTTGCTTTAATTATTTGAGGCATTCAAGATTAATAAATAAAATTTTCTTATGAGTGTGTTGAATACTATGAGAAGTTTGAAACTTGATAATTGTTTTGAGATATGGAGATGGTGATATTGGAGTCGTGCTAGTTGAGTAGTTGTGAATTTGAGAAATGCTTGTGCTGAAGTTTGTGATTCCCATAGCATGCACATATGGTGAACCGTTATGTTAAGAAGTCGGAGCATGATGTATTTATTGATTGTCCTCCTTATGAGTGGCGGCCGGGGACGAGCGATGGTCTTTTCCTACCAATCTATCCCCCTAGGAGCATGCGTGTAGTACTTTGCTTCGATAACTAATAGATTTTTGCAATAAGTATGTGAGTTCTTTATGACTAATGTTGAGTCCATGGATTATACGCACTCTCACCCTTCCACCATTGCTAGCCTCTCTAATACCGCGCACCTTTCGCCGGTATCATAGACCCACCATATACCTTCCTCAAAATAGCCACCATACCTACCTATCATGGCATTTCCATAGCCATTCCGAGATATATTGCCATGCAACTTTCCACCGTTCCTTATCATGACACACTCCATCATTGTCATATTGCTTTGCATGATCATGTAGTTGACATTTTAGTAGTGGCAAAGCCACCGTTCATAATTCTTTCATATAAGTCACTCATGCATCATTGTTAACCCGGTACACCGCCATAGGCATTCATATAGAGTCATGCTTTGTTCTAGTATCGAGTTGTAATCATTGAGTTGTAAATAGAAGTGTGATGATCATCATTCATAGAGTATTGTCCCAAATAAAAAATAAAAAAATAGAAAGGCCAAAGAAAAAAAGGCCCAAAAAATAAAAATAAAATAAAAAAGAGCAATACTACTATCCTTTTTCCACACTTGTGCTTCAAAGTAGCACCATGATCTTCATGATAGAGAGTCTCCTTTGTTATCACTGTCATATACTAGTGGGAATTTTTCATTATAGAACTTGGCTTGTATATTCCAACGATGGACTTCCTCAAAATGCCCTAGGTCTTCGTCAGCAAGCAAGTTGGATGCACACCCACTTAGTTTCTTTTTGTTGAGCTTTCATATATTTATAGCTCTGGTGCATCCGTTGCATGGCAATCCCTACTCACTTACATTGATATCTATTGAAGGGCATCTCCATAGCCCATTGATACGCCTAGTTGTTGTGAGACTATCTTCTCCCTTTTTGTCTCGTCCACAACCACCATTCTATTCCACCTATAGTGCTATGTACATGGCTCACGCTCATGTATTGCATGAAAGTTGAAAAAGTTTGAGAACATTAAAAGTATGAAACAATTGCTTGGCTTGTCATCGGGGTTGTGCATGATTTGAATACTTCGTGTGGTGAAGATGGAGCAGAGCCAGACTATATGATTTTGTAGGGATAACTTTCTTTGGCCATGTTATTTTGAAGAGACATAATTGCTTAGTTAGTATGCTTGAAGTATTATTATTTCTATGTCAATATTAAACTTTTGTCTTGAATCTTTCAGATCTGAATATTCATACCACAATTAAGAGAATTACATTGAAATTATGCCAAGTAGCATTCCACATCAAAAATTCTGTTTTTATCATTTACCTACTCAAGGACGAGCAGGAATTAAGCTTGGGGATGCTTGATACATCTCCAACGTATCTATAATTTTTTATTGTTCCATGCTATATTATATTCTGCTTTGGAAATTATTGGGCTTTATTATAAACTTTTATATTATTTTTGGGACTAATGTATTAACCAGAGGCCCAGCCCAGAATTGTTTTTTGCCTATTTTAGGGTTTTGCAGAAAAAGAATATCAAATGGAGTCGAAACGGAATCAAACCTTCGGGAACGTGATTTTCGGAACGAACATGATCCAGAGGACTTGGACCCTACGTCAAGACATCAACCAGGAGCCACGAGGTAGGGGGGCACACGCTACACCCCTGAGTGTGCCCTCCACCCTCGTGGGCCCCCTGTTGCTCCACCGACGTACTCCTTCCTCCTATATATACCTACGTACCCCCAAACTACCAGATACAGAGCCAAAACCCTAATTCCACCGCCGAAACTTTCTGTATCCACGAGATTCCATCTTGGGGCATGTTCTGGAGCTCCGCCGGAGGGGGCATTGATCATGGAGGGTTTCTACATCAACACCATAGCCCTTCCGATGAAGTATGAGTAGTATACCTCAGACCTACGGGTCCATAGTTATTATCTAGAAGGCTTCTTATCTCTTTTTGGATCTCAATACAAAGTTCTCCCCCTCCCTTATGGAGATCTATTCGATGTAATCTTCTTTTGCGGTGTGTTTGTTGAGACTGATGAATTGTGGGTTTATGATCAAGTTTATCTATGAACAATATTTTAATCTTCTCTAAATTCTTTTATGTATGATTGGTTATCTTTGCAAGTCTCTTCGAATTATCAGTTTGGTTTGGCCTACTAGATTGATCTTTCTTGCAATGGGAGAAGTGCTTAGCTTTGGGTTCAATCTTGCGGTGTCCTTTCCCAGTGACAGTAGGGGCAGCAAGGCACGTGTTGCCATCGAGGATAACAAGATGGGGTTTATTTCATATTGCATGAGTTTATCCCTCTACATCATGTCATCTTGCTTAAAGTGTTACTCTGTTCTCTTGAACTTAATACTCTAGATGCATGCTGGATAACGGTTGATGTGTGGAGTAATAGTAGTAGATGCAGGTAGGAGTCAGTCTACTTGTCTCGGACGTGATGCCTATCTACATGATCATACCTAGATATTCTCATAACTATGATCAATTCTGTCAATTGCTCAACAGTAATTTGTTTACCCGTCGTGAATACTTATGCTCTCGAGAGAAACCACTAGTGAAACCTATGGTCCCCGGGTCTAACGTGCATCATATTAATCTTCCAATACTTATTTATTTTTATTGCCTTTTATTTTACTTTGCATCTTTATCATAAAAATACCAAAAATATTATCTTATCATATCTATCAGATCTCACTCTCGTAAGTGACCGTGTAGGGATTGACAACCCCTTTTCGCGTTGGTTGCGAGGATTTATTTGTTTTTGTAGGTTAGAGGGACTCGTGCGTGGCCTCCTACTGGATTGATACCTTGGTTCTCAAAAACTGAGGGAAATACTTATGCTACTCTGCTGCATCACCCTTTCCTCTTCAAGGGAAAACCAACACAAGTGCTCAAGAGGTAGCAGTGCAGTGCTAGTTTTTACCCTAAAATAAGATAAGATAATGGCGGCAGGTCCATACAAGGAAGATGTGTCAGTACAACTATGCCCCTCCGTGCGTTGCTAGTTTTCCCCTAAAAAGATAAGATAATGGGGGCAAGTCCATAGAAGGAAGATGTGTCAGTACAACTATGCCCCTCACTGCGGTGCTAGTTTTCCCCCTAAAAAGATAAGATAATGTGGGCAAGTCATGTTACGGACTCGCCTCCACATGCGACGTCGCGGCACGCCGCGTCGTCGCTTGCAATGGCTCATTCCTGGCTCGGCCTCGCCGGGATGGGGGAGGGGGGGGGTCCCGACCCTCCTCCCCCCCCCACGCACCCACACACTCTAAAAAGATAGATGTTCTTCAGTCCATACAAAAAATGTGGCAGTACAACTATGCCACTCGATGTGGTCCCTATATATCTTACCTAGATGTTCATTAGAAAATCCAAAAAAATGTTGAAAAGAATGAGAACAAAGAGAAAGAGCGAGCAAAACACACTATAAAAAGATGTCAGTTCAAGCAAAGGAGAGCATTTCAGTACTAAAATAAAAAAATAAAATGCTCATATTTGGCAAGAAATATCATAAAAACTAGAAGGAAAAAATGCTAAGAATCAAAAATATTGACCGCCCAAGGGACATGCTGGCCCAACGCAGGTGGGTACTAGGACTCAAGCCAACTACGAAACCACCGGGGGATCGATTTGAAAACCAGACTGCAGGGGCCAACCCACCAGGGCCCACAGGTCATGACAGAGGGCGAGCATCGTGTATAAGCGCTCAGGTAAGTATTCTGTGGAGTTCGACCAGTTAGCCTCGGCAGCGCTTATAAACAGGTTGAGAACCCCCTCGGCAAGCGAGGTGGGACTAAACGTATAGCGCACGCGCACGCCGCACTGCACAGCCGCGCGGGCGAGCTATTTTGCCGAAAACAATGGCTACGGGGATGGCCCAATACATAGTTTCGCCCCATTACAAAATTCCAACCGATCACACACGACCTAGTAAAAGAAACAAATGCAGATAATTTTAAAAAAACCTCATAAGAAATCAGTTCAAAACAAAGAATGTAAAAAGTTCAAACACATCTTAAATGTAAGGACTAAAATAAATAAAAATAATATTGTTTGGAAAATTAAACATAGAAGATTGTAATAAAAATTTCAGAAACAAATTTTTAAAAAGTTCAACTACTAAAATTCATAAGGTTCAGGTAAAATTAGTACCATGCAGCAAAGATCAAATTCTTTTTATTTTAAAAACTACTAGAACTATCACTATTCAACTAAAAAATATAATTGTGCTCTAAAATTCCTGTCAAATAGTAAGAAAAATGCTCTACAACAAACGAATATGGTTGGCTATTGACATCCTAAATAGTTTCAGTACTATCATTAATAGATTGTAAGTTAAACAAACTCAAAACCTAAAAGGGGTCCTACAACCATCATCAGTGTATATTTTCCGTGTGCGAGCTATGTCCATGAAAATATCCTAGTAAAAGCAAAGGATGCCCATCAGTTCAACTATAATTGTTCCGATTCAACTACAAAGAATATATAAAAAATAGTTGTTCAACCATCTAGTAACATATGAACAAATTGTTCCAAACCATCTGGTAATAACATAGAATTCAACCATCTCACATGCATTGTTTTAAAGAAAAATACTACAACATAATCAAACACACACAAATCAACCAGCGTCATTTGCCACATTTAAACCTACAACACATAAATTCTGAATGTCAGAGAGTCATCTTCCCTGGAGAACATAATCATAACCACATCTCCATTCTCAAATCCAGACTCTGCAACAAACTCCTTCCACCCGGTAGTTAGGTTGATGCAACCATCAAAGTCGATGTGTGATACATCTCCAACGTATCTACAATTTTTGATTGTTCCACACTATTATATTATCTGTTTTGGATATTTAATGGTCTATATTATACACTTTTGTATTATTTTTGGGACTAACCTACTAACCTAAGGCCTAGTGCAAATTGTTGTTTTTTGCCTATTTCAGTATTTCGCAGAAAAGGAATATCAAACGGAATCCAAACGGAATGAAACCTTCGGGAGAGTTATTTTTGGAACAAACGTGATCCAAGGGACTTGGAGTATACGTCAAGAAAGAAGCGAGGAAGCCATGAGGCAGGGAGGCGCGCCTGCCCCCTGGGCGTGCCCCCCACCCTGGTGGGCCCCTCGCAGCTCCATCGACCTACTTCTTCCTCCTATATATATCCATATACCCCGAAAACATCCAGGAGCTCCGCCGGAGGGGGAATCGATCATGGAGGGCTTCTACATCAACACCATAGCCTCTCTGATGATGTGTGAGTAGTTTACCACAAACCTTCGAGTCTGTAGTTATTAGCTAGATGGCTTCTTCTCTCTCTTTGGATCTCAATACAAAGTTCTCCTCGATCTTCTTGGAGATCTATTCGATGTAATTCTTTTGTGGTGTGTTTGTCGAGATCCGATGAATTGTGGGTTTATGATCAAGATTATCTATGAACAATATTTGATTCTTCTCTGAATTATTTTATGTATGATTTGTTATCTTTGCAAGTCTCTTCGAATTATCGGTTTGGTTTGGCCTACTAGATTAATCTTTCTTGCAATGGGATAAGTGCTTAGCTTTGAGTTCAATCTTGCGGTGTCCTTTCCCAGTGACAGTAGGGGCAGCAAGGCACATATTGTATTGTTGCCATCGAGGATAAAAAGATGGGGTTTATGTCATATTGCTTGAGTTTATCCCTCTACATCATGTCATCTTGCATAATGCATTACTCTGTTCTTATGAACTTAATACTCTAGATGCATGCTGGATAGCGGTCGATGTGTGGAGTAATAGTAGTAGATGCAAAATCATTTCGGTCTACTTGTCGCGGACGTGATTCCTATATACATGATCATGCCTAGATATTCTCATAATTATCCACTTTTCTATCAATTGCTTGACAGTAATTTGTTCACCCACCGTAATACTTATGCTATCTTGAGAGAAGTCACTAGTGAAACCTATGGCCCCCGGGTCTACCTTTTATCATATAAGTTTCCAATCTATTTTATTTTGCAATCTTTACTTTCAATCTATATTATAAAAATACCAAAATATTTATCTTATTATCTCTATCAGATCTCACTCTCGTAATTGACTGTGAAGGGATTGACAACCCCTTTATCGCGTTGGTTGTGAGGTTCTTATTTGTTTGTGTAGGTACGAGGGACATGCATATAGTCTCCTACTGGATTGATACCTTGGTTCTCAAAAACTGAGGGAAATACTTATGCTACTTTGCTGCATCACCCTTTCCTCTTCAAGGGAAAACCAATGCAGTGCTCAAGAGGTAGCAAGAAAGATTTCTGGAGCCGTTGCCGGGGAGATCTACGCACAAGTCAAGACATACCAAGTACCCATCACAAACTCGTATCCCTCGCATTACATTATTTGCCATTTGCCTCTCGTTTTCCTCTCCCCCATTTCACCTTTGCCTTTTCTTTGCCTTCTTCCCCTATGTATCTTTGTTTGTGCTTCCATGTGCCTTCTATTTGCTTGCATCTTTGCTTGCTAAAAATCTATTGATATGGATCCACTTAAAGTGTTCTACTTGGATCATCTTCGATCCTTATGCGCTCGTGCTGAAACCCCAACTAGCCTGGTTGATGGGAAATCTTTAGATGAGCATGCTCATTTTGTGCGTCACCGTTTGTCTGAAAAAGGGAGACTCTTATGGGATCAAATAAACAGATTGTTGTGTTATGCTTGGAATATTTGTGAAATTTATGATTTTACTTGTTGCTCTAAGAACCCTAAAAAACACCTCCCCTACCTATGTGAGTTTAATGATAATGAAATCTTATCTTCTTATGCAAAGGGTGTTTATAGTTACTACGATATCGAACAAATTGAAGAATTTGTTGCTTTTAAGGGTTCTACGAAGTTGCTTCTTTGATTGAAAATTATGATGTTACTCTCTACGAATCTGAAATTTTTGACATACTCAAATATTTCTATGAAAACTATGCTCATAATGTCTATGTCAAAGAATTTATTGAAAGAATGACCGTTGCTTCGGAAGAAAATAATGATATGCATGAATCTATATATAATTATGATTCCGATGATTTGATTGAAATATCCCTTGATGAACATGACTCTTGCTATTCTTGTGGCCATGATGCCAATATTTATGAAGATGAATTTGCTATAGTTCTTTATGTTAATCATGAGATCGTTGCTATTGCAGCCATGCTTGATAGTTCCTTCGATGGAAAGCATGATTGCAATGATGTTATTATAAATTCTATTAACGTCAATTGTGTTAATGATATGCAAAACCTCAAGCTTGGGGATGCTAGTTTTGCTATGACTACTATTTGTTGCAATGATCATGATTGGGGTGATTCTTCTTATGATCTTGAAAATTTATTTAAGCCCCATGATGAATATAAGATTGATAATAATGTTTGAAATATTGAAAGTGGGTTTGGAAGTGTCAACTTTAGATCCCACATATTTGGAGAATGTTCAATCTTATGAAGTTTTTGATAGAAGTTGGTTTGGAGAGGTCATCACTTTAGTTAATGTTAATCCCACTATTTTGGAAGAGTGTCAACTTTTCATGCATGTGGATAGTGTTGAAAATATTTTATGTGATAGCTATTTTGTTGAATTTTCTTATGATCCTACATGTAATTATTATGAGATAGGAAAATATGGTTGTAGAAATTTGCATGCTACTAAATTACCTCTCGCTATGTTGAGATTGCCATTGTTTCTTTCCGCTTCCTTGCATATGCTAGTTTTTGCTTGCCTTGATAATTCGTTTGCCTATAAGATGCCTATGAATAGGAAGTATGTTAGAATTAGATGTGCTTGTTACATGCTTTATGATGCTCTCTTTTTGCTTCAATTCTTGTCTTTCATGTGAGTATCATTGAAATCTCTATGCCTAGCTAGGGGCATTAAACCATAGTGCTTGTTGGGAGGCAACCCAATTTTATTTTTGTTTCTTGCTTCTTGGTTATGTTTAGTAGTAAATAATTCATCTAGCCTGTGTTTAGATGTGGTTTTATGCTTTTAATTAGTGTTTGTGCCAAGTAGAACCTTTGGGAAGACTTGGGGGGTAGTTCTTGCAATCTTGCTGTAAAAAACAGAAACTTTGGCGCTCACGAGATTTGCTTCCATTTTTTACTGGAGAGTGCGATTAGGTTTGTTCTTTTTGAAGATGATTAACAGAAAAATTACTAACATCCACCAATTTATTTCAGAATTTTTGGGGTTACATAAGTATTCGAAACCTATAGATTACTCCCTCCATTCCTGAATATAGGGTGTATAGTTTTTGGCACAGAAATTAAAGAACGCATGTGGAGGGAAAATTTCACAAATTTTGGGCGAGATTATACCTGACTAATTGACATGAGAAAATAGAGGAGCTTGGTTGATATAAGGAAATGTAAACAAATCCCTAAAAAAGTTGTCCAACCGAGTGGTGCAACGCAATACACCTTATATTTTGGATTTTTTCTCTAAAATATATACACCTTCTATCACGGAACGGAGAGAGCACTACAGACTGTTCTGTTTTTGACAGATTCTGTTTTTCGTCTGTTGTTTTCTTATTTTGATGAATCTATGGCTAGTATCAGAGTGTATGAACCATAGAGAAGTTGGAATACAGTAGGTTTAACACCAATATAAATAAATAATGAGTTCATTACAGTACCTTAAGTGGTGGTTTGTTTTCTTATACTAACGGAGCTCATGAGATTTTCTATTGAGTTTTGTGTTGTGAAGTTTTCAAGTTTTGGGTAAAGATTTGATGGATTCTGGAATAAGGAGTGGCAAGAGCCTAAGCTTGGGGATTCCCAAGGCACCCCAAGGTAAATTCAAGGAAAAACAAAAGCCTAAGCTTGGGGATGCCTCGGAAGGCATCCCCTCTTTCGTCTTCGTCCATCGGTAACTTTACATGAGGCTATATTTTTATTCACCACATGATATGTGTTTTGCTTGGAGCATCTTGTATGATTTGAGTCTTTGCTTTTTAGTTTACCACAATCATCCTTGCTGTACACACCTTTTGGGAGAGACACACATGAATCAGAATTTATTAGAATACTCTATGTGCTTCACTTATTTCTTTTGAGCTAGATAAATTTGCTCTAGTGCTTCACTTATATCTTTTAGAGCACGGTGGCGTTTTTATTTTATAGAAATTATTGATCTCGCATGTTTCAATTATATTATTTTGATAGTCCTTTAGAACAGCATGGTAATTTACTTTGGCTAGAAAATTGGTCCTAATATGATAGGCATCCAAGATTGGTATAATAAAAACTTGCATAAAAAGTGCGTTGAATACTATGAGAAGTTGGATGCTTGATAATTGTTTTGAGATATAAAGATGGTGATATTAGAGTTGTGAAAGTTGAGTAGTTGTGAATTTGAGAAATACTTGTGTTGAAGATTGCAAGTCCCGTAGCATGCACGTATGGTAACTGTTGTGTAACAAATTTGAAACATGAGGTGTTCTTTGATTGTCTTCCTTATGAGTGGCGGTCGGGGACGAGCGATGGTATTTTCCTACCAATCTATCCCCCTAGGAGCATGCGCATAATTCTTGGTTTTTAATGACTTGTAGATTTTTGCAATAAGTTTATGAGTTATTTATGACTAATGTTGATTCCATGGATTATACGCACTCTCACCCTTCCATCATTGCTAGCCTCTTCGGTACCGTGCATTGCCCTTTCTCACCTTGAGAGTTGGTGCAAACTTCGCCGGTGCATCCGAACCCCGTGATATGATACGCTCTATCACACATAAACCTCCTTATATCTTCCTCAAAACAGCCACCATACCTACCTATTATGGCATTTCCATAGCCATTCCGAGATATATTGCCATGCAACTTTCCACCGTCTCATTTATGACACACTTCATCATTGTCATATTGCCTTGCATGATCATGTAATTGTCATCGTATTTGTGGCAAAGCCACCATGCATAATTTATCATACATGTCACTCTTGATTCATTGCCCTTCCCGATACACCGCCGGAGGCATTCATATAGAGTCATATTTTGTTCTAGTATCGAGTTGTAATCATTGAGTTGTAAATAAATAGAAGTGTGATGAGTTGTAGCGACCCGACCTCAAACGGTCAAGTCTCTGTGCTTCAGTGTCATCCCTGGATCGGTAATGCTGACACACACAGTACTCGAGGATTTATAACAGAGTAGCAATCAAACACTTATTACATCGAATGTCTCCAAAGAGAACTTATTACAATAAATATGACTTAAGGCCATCTAATACGATAACAGCGGAAGGCTTGGAAGATAAAGTGAGTCCATCAACTCCAACGGCATAGCTGAGCTGCACGACAACGACCTAACGAACCTTACTCCTCGTCTGAAAAGTCTGCAACATAATACGTTGCAGCCCGAAAATGGGTCAGCACATGGAATATGCTGGCAAAGTAACACAGTAGAGCAAGAACAGAATAATGCTATCACTAATTGCATATTTGGCTGGTGGAAAGCTCTATGGTTACAGTTTTTGCGAAAAGCCAATTTTTTCCTACAACAAATTAATAGATTTTAATTTAACTATCATGGTAGTTGAAACATCATTGAGAAGGTTCCTCCAACTCAATCCCAATTAAAGTAATTATCAACCCAACAATATTATGTTAAAAGTGATGAGATACTTAAGATACTCCAAGTACTAAATACTCAAGATGTCCATAACCGGGGACACGGCTAACCATGATTAGATTGTACACTCTGCAAAGGTTTGCGCACTTTTCCCAACAAGACTCGTTCGCTTCCGTTGAATTTCTCGCACTACATGATGTTGGAGAAACGGATGACCGAGACACAGTCTTTCAGAAACATTAACTCTCTACTCCGGGCAGACCATACCAAACCTACAACCCACTACCTGCTGATCCACCTCTTCAAGAGCTTCACGTAACTTACTCAACTATGCTAGAGCCCATAATAGCTTGTGGATGCACACGGAAGTTTCTAGCATGAATCATCTCAGTTCCTTTTGAGCCTGGGTGGCGCTCCATAGGAAAATCACACAGAACCCCGAGATATCCACAAATACAGGCAACACTAGGTACTCCAGGTGCCTCAATCCACCCAGATGTGTATTCAAGTTGTCACCTTAAGTTAAACCATTATTTAACAATCTCACATCTGTCATGGATTTCACTCACCCAAACCATGACTACGAGCATAGCATAGCAACATAAGCAATTCGTATAAGTAACTCCCAAGGTTTGAATATAACAGGGCAATAGGTTCTACCTCATCAACTACTTCCCAACCCACATGTTAATGACATCCTAACCATGCAATGTTTGAGGATTGGAACTAATGCATAAAACTGGGTGATAAAGGTATATGATCAAAGTGTTACTTGGCTTGTTGACGATCCGCGTAACCTAGGGACTCCAAATAACACGCTTCACAGTCCGGGAATTCTAACGCAAACAAACAATAGCATACATAAGCAATCAAGCAAAGAAGGACGGGTAAAAGTCAAATAAGAAGATCTACCAGAAAGTTCAACTTAGGAAATCTGGTTTGCAAAAACAATCAAATCAAACGGAGCAACGAAACTCAAACGGCGAAAAAACAAGATCCATTTACTAACCTGGACCTAGGTCAAATTTTACAGTAGCAAAAGCTTGTTCAAGTTGATTAAACAGAAAGAGGGTCTCGAGACGAAGATCTAGGTGCTTGAATCGCCTGATTCCGACAAACGAGCGAAAAGATAAACTAAAACGAAAATCGGATCAGAAATCGTGATCAGAAATAATCGCGGAAAAAATCCGATAAAAGAAAACTGACGAACAGGCTAACGAACAAGCGTTCGTTGTCTGTAACTAACGAGCGAAAACCGTTCGTTAAGACGAATGTACAGACGAACGTCCGCTAAAAAGAAGAACCGGGAAAACCGGTGAACCGATCTAAAAAACGAACTAGGGTTTTTCTTTAAAAAAACCGAATTGGTTTTCTTTAAAAAAACCGGCGGCGAATGGCTACCTCGTCGGTCCGGCGAGATGCGGGAGCGGCGTCGGGGTGAGGCGGCATCGGCACGGCAGCAAGGCGCGACAGCGGCGGCGGCGGCTGCAGTGGAAGCGAGGCGCGACAGAGGCGGGGCGCTACTACGACGGGGCTGCGGTGGCGGGGTGGGTGGTTGTGGCGGTGGCGGGGTATTTAAAGGAGGGGGCGGCTTGGGGGAGGGGCCAAGGCGGCGGCGAGGAGGAGTCCCGGCCGGACTCCTCGTCCGAGGCGGCGGCGGCTCGGTCTCCTGGGGGAGACGGCGCGCAGGGAGGTGGGCCGGCTCGGCTGGGCTTTCGGCCCAGTCGGCGCCCGGGGATTTTTTTAAAAAAAATCCGCCGAACAAAAAGAAAAACCTAGAAAATAAAATAAAATTTTTAAAAATTCCAAAACAAATTTTCACTGTCTAAATAAAATATTTAGAACAAGATGAACATTTTTCTTGGCCCTAAAATGCAATTTTGAAAACGTGCAATTTTGAAAACGTGCAATTTTTCTAATGCATACAAAATTGCAAATAAATCCAAATAAAAACAAATATTTGATTTTAATATTTTCCTCCCATATTTCATTTATTTTGGAGAAGTCATATTATCTCCTCTCACATATTTTAATTTGAAATATTTTCGGAGAGAAAAAAATAATTAAAACCAAAAATCCTCGTTCCAAAATTTGATAAAAATCAAATTTGAAAACCAGGGAATCCCCAACTCTCTCCGAGGGTCCTTGAGTTGCTTAGGATTTCGAGGATCGCGAGACGAAATGCAATAAAATATGATATGCAAGAATGATCTATGTATAACATTCCAAATTGAAAATTTGGGATGTTACAAACCTACCACCCTTAAGATGAATCTCGCCCTCGAGATTCGGGTTGGCTATAAAATAGGTGTGGGTGGTCTTTGCGAAGATCATCCTCTCATTCCCAGGTGGCTTCGTCCTCGATATGGTGGCTCCACTGAACTTTGCAAAACTTGATAACCTTGCTACGGGTGACTCGACTGGCAAACTCCAAAATCTTGACTGGCTTCTCCTCATAAGTCAAATCATTGTCCAACTGAATTGCCTCCAAGGGTATGGTATCTCTTAGCGGTATATCGTCCATCTCAGCATGGCACTTCTTCAACTGGGAAACGTGAAACACATCGTGAACTCCTGACAGTCCTTCAGGTAACTCCAACTTGTAGCCAACCTCTCCCATCCGTTCCAAAACACGATATGGTCCTACAAATCTCGGGCTAACTTTCCCTTGACTCCAAAACGTTTCACTCCTCGCAAAGGTGATACTCGCAGATATGCTCTATCTCCAATTTCATAGGTTACCTTCTTGCGTTTCGAATCTACATAACTCTTCTGTCTGGACTGAGCTATCTTCAATCTATCTCGAATCAGTTTAACTTTCTCCTCAGACTGTTTGATCAAGTCTGGTCCAAACAACTGTCGGTCTCCAACTTCACCCCACATCAACAGTGTTCTGCACCTTCATCCATACAGGGATTCGAACGTTGCCATCTTCAAACTGGCTTGGTAGCTATTGTTGTATGAGAACTCTGTGTAAGGCAGATTGTCATCCCAACTAGACCCATAATCTAGCGCATAGGCTCTCAACATATCCTCCAGAATTTGGTTGACTCTCTCGGTCTGTCCATCGGTCTGCGGGTGAAATGTTGTACTGAACTCCAATCTCGTTCCCAAAGTTTGGTGCAGCTGATGCCAAAACTTTGAGATAAACTATGATCCTCTATCTGATATGATGGTCCTCGGAACTCCATGCAGACATACGATCCTGGTCATATATATCTTTGCCAACTTTGCACTGGTATAAGTTGTTTTCACTGGGATAAAGTGTGCCACTTTGGTCAAGTGGTCAACTACTACCCATATAGAATCATAACCTCATTTGGTCCTGGGCAATCCGGTGATAAAATCCATGCCAAGTTTATCCCACTTCCATTCGGGTATCGGCATAGGCTGTAGCAATCCTGCTGGCTTTTGATGCTCTGCCTTCACTCCCTAACATACATCACATACAGCTACATACTCAGCGATATCCTTCTTCATCCCTGTCCACCAGAAACGTCCCTTCAAATCCAAATACATCTTGGTGTTTCTGGGGTGTATCGAATATGGTGAGTCATGAGCCTCCTATAGTATTAATTTCCTGATCTCTGTGTTATTGGGCACATAAACACAGTCCTCAAACCATAAGGTGTCATGCTCATCCTCACGAAAACCTTTGGCCTTTCCTTTGCTCATTTTCTCTTTTATCTCGGCAATCTCTTTGTCATCCTTCCGAGCTTCTCGAATCTTTCCCAACAATGTAGACTGAACCTCCATTGTTGCAACAAAACCTCTAGGAACAATCTCCAATTGAAGTTCCCAGAGATCCTCTGCTAACTCCTTCGGCAATTCCATGCTCTCTAGGGTATTAGCATAACTCTTCCGGCTCAAAGCGTCTGCTACGACATTGGCCTTTCCTGGATGATAGTGAAGCTTCATGTCATAATCCTTTATGAGCTCCAACCATCTCCTCTGCCTAAGGTTCAGTTCCTTCTGTGTGAAAATGTACTTCAAACTCATATGATCCGTGTACACATCACAATGTTTCCAATAAGTAATGCCTCCAGGTCTTCAACGCATGCACTACGGCTACTAGCTCCAAATCATGCATAGCGTAATTCAACTCGTGTGGTTTTATTTGTCGTGAGGCATATGAAATAACTATTCCGTCCTGCATAAGCACACTTCCAAGTCCTAGGCGAGAGGCGTCGCAATACACTTGGAAATCCTTACGTATATCTGGCAGTGTCAGCACTGGGGCTGTAGCCAAACGTTTCTTCAACTCCTAGAAACTTGCCTCGCATTCTTCCGTCCATTTAAACTTGGTATCTTTCTTTAATAACTCCGTCATTGGCTTCGCAATTTTGGGAAAATTCTCAATGAATCTCCGATAATATCCTGCCAGTCCAAGAAAACTGCGGATCTCGCTAACTGAAGTGGGTGCCAACCATTCAGTGACTGGCTGAATCTTGATGGGGTCTACTGCTATACCTTCTCCTGATATAACATGTCCAAGGAATCTGACTTCCTTCAACCAAAACTCGCATTTGCTGAACTTGGCATACAACTGATGTTCCCTGAGTTTCTCAAGAACTAATCGCAAATGCTCTTCGTGTTCCTCCTCATTCATCGAATATACCATTATATCATCAATGAATACCACAACAAACTTACACAAATATTCCATGAATGCTTTGTTCATCATGCTCATGAAGTATGCAAGGGCGTTAGTCAGTCCAAATGACATGACCGTATATTCGTATAACCCGTACCATGTGGTGAATGTTGTCTTTGGTATATCTTTCTCTCATATCCTCAACTGATGGTATCCTGATCGCAGATCGATCTTAGAAAACACCTTAGCTCCTTGCAGCTGGTCAAACAGATCATTGATCATCGGCAATGGGTACTTGTTCTTGATCGTCACTTCATTCAAGGCCCGATAATCAACAACCATTCTTAGGGACGTATCCTTCTTCTCAACCAAAAGCACTGGGGCTCCCCATGGTGATGAACTCCGTCGAATGTAGCCTTTCTCCAATAACTCCTTGATCTGTTTCTTAATCTCCTCTAGATCATTTGCGGGCATCCGATAAGGTCTCTTGGATATTGGCCCTGTGCCTGGCAATAGCTCTATCAAAAACTCGATATTTCGATCCAGTGGCATGCCTAGTAACTCCTCTGGGAAAACACCTGGGTAATCCCTTACTACAGGCACTTCCTCCTAAACAACTCCCGTGAGGGTATTTACTTGGCTACTTCTTGGCGCATGCCTAGATACGTACTTGATCCTTTTTCAATCCGGGGTGGTGAGACAAATTGACCTAATAACACAGTCAACGCTTCCTCCGTACTTTGACATCCAGTCCATTCCTAATATCACATCCAATCCTTGTGACTCCAAGATAATTAGGTCGGACGAAAAACATGGTTGCTAATGGTTAAGGGTATCTGGTTGCACCATTGACTAGCCATATACTCTGCTCCAGGTGAACTTACTAATAGAGGGGTCCTAAGGGTTTGGGTCGGTAGTTTAAACTTATCCACGAATTCCATTGATATGTATGAATGCGATGCACCAGTATCAAAAATAACAAGAGCGGTAAATGACTTAACCAAAAACTTACCTATATCCGCGTCTGGCTGCTCTTCAACCTCCTCCATGTTAACGTGGTTCACTTGTCCTTTGTTGAATGGATTGGGCTTCTTCCTAGCGCTCCCATTTACGTTTCCATTCTTCCCTTCAGGGCACTCTGTGGCATAGTGTCCAGTCTTCCCGCACTTGAAACAAGTAACGTGGCTTAGGTCTCCCTTGGTGGGTGTGGCTGGATTGGGGCGGTTCTGATTGTTGCTTGATCCATTCCCATTCCTTGGGCCAGTATGGTTATGGTTACTTCCTCCATTATGGGTGTGGCCTCCATGGTTATGAACAAGTCCTCCTGAGTTTGGGGTTAGGCGAGGTTTCTGCTGAGCTCCTGAGTTATACCTCCCTTGTCCATATTTCATCTTACGGTTCTCAATCTGTTGTTGCTTCCCTTCAATCATAAGAGCCTTACCTACCAACTCCTGGTAGTTGTTGAATGTTGCCACCATCAACTGCATGCTCATTTCATCATTTAGTCCTGCCATAAACTTCTCATGCTTTGCGGCATCTGTGGCCACATCATCAGGGGCATAGCGAGATAACTTGCTAAACTCATCCGTGTACTGAGCCACAGTACGGTTCCCCTGGTGTAAGTTGCGAAACTCACACTTCTTCATACTCATTACTCCAGTTGAGACATGGGATGTACGGAAGGCTTGCTAAAACTGGTCCCATGTCACCATGGCTATAGGGTAGGTGACAGTGTAATTCTCCCACCACGAGGCTGCTAGTCCATCCAACTGGTGTGCGGCAAAACGCACCTTCTCAGCATCAGTACATCCTGCAGTGGTTAACTCCATTCTAATCCTGCGGAGCCAATCATCTGCTACTATAGGATCAGTGCTACTGGAAAACACCGACGGTTACAACCTCGGAAAACGGGCTAAATTGGCAACTGGTGGTGGTGGTGGTGGATTGTTGTTGTTGTTGTTGTTGCCTTGGTTCTGGACTAACAACTGCATTAGGGTATTCTGTTGCTGGATCAACTGAGTGAGCTCCAATGTGAAGGTAAATTCGGGGTCACGTCTCGGAGGCATCTGATGGGTTTAGAGGGGAGAGATTAGAATAGAATGAGGTCTAATAAGAAAGCACTACCCATATGCACATGAGACAAACACAAACATTTCACTCAATCAATCAAGCAAGGCATACAATCGGTCTAGAACTATCGTAAAAGTGCTCGAACTACAGTATTTACATGGTGGAATACTACTACTGATGTGGTGGTCTACCAACAATATACCTCGGTTGAAGACTCCATGATGTCTACTCCAGCTTCGTCTTCATAGTCATCATCGCTAAGGTCGGAGTCGGTGTCATCGATGATGATGTAGTCCTCCGGGCGAATCTCCTTGGGTTCTTCGTCTTCTCCTCCTGGTGCGGGGTCTCCCAGGAATACTCCTAGATTCCTTTCCAAATCGTCATTCTTCTCCACTAGTACGACGATTTCTTCCTCATAATCTTCACGTGTAGCCTTGAGTTCTTAATCCAGTTCCGTGGTCCTAGTCATTGCCTTCTTCAGATCTATCATTCCTACGCACATCTGATTCTCCTGGCGTCGAAAGTGCTGGTTTAGTTCCTGGATGAAAGCTGCAATTGATCTATCCTTCCTGGTTCTGATCATCTCCCATTGCTCGTCTCGACGCCCACAAATCTGGTAGATAGTATCCTTAAGCTCCTTGTGATAAACTTCTCCAATGCGTCCCATGGTGATGTGAGCTGCCATACTCTTTCCTAGACTCCAGGTTGCTGCATCGAAGGAAAACTCTATGGGTTTAGTGACTGGCGTGAAGGTCCTTCCTGGAACTTGAACTTGAATCATCCATCGCTCCTCTTCTGGTAATGTGGCGTTGTAAGTCCCGGTGAAGCTTGGTATTCCTATGTTCAGGTACCTAGTGACTTCCTTTAAGTGTCTTCCAAAAGGTGCTTCTTCATCCGGTTGTGCAAACTTGTTCCTTGCATCCGCCATCCTAAAGAGTGGAAAATGGAGAGGAGTCAGAAATGAGAAGAGAATAGTGATATATGGTTTTAGCTTAGTGGTCATGTCCTACACTCAGCGTGTGCTCTGATACCATCTTGTAGCGACCCGACCTCAAATGGTCAAGTCTCTGTGCTTCAGTGTCATCCCTGGATCGGTAATGCTGACACACACAGTACTCGAGGATTTATAACAGAGTAGCAATCACACACTTATTACATCGAATGTCTCCAAAGAGAACTTATTACAATAAATATGGCTTAAGGCCATCTAATATGATAAGAGCGGAAGGCTTGGAAGATAAAATGAGTCCATCAACTCCAACGGCATAGCTGAGCTGCACGGCAACGACCTAACGAACCTTACTCCTTGTCTGAAAAGTCTGCAACATAATACGTTGCTGCCCGAAAACGGTCCATCACATGGAATATGCTGGCAAAGTAACACAGTAGAGCAAGAACGGAATAATGCTATCACTACATGCATATTTGGCTGGTGGAAAGCTCTATGGTTATAGTTTTTTGCGAAAAGCCAATTTTTCCCTACAACAAAGGAATAGATTTTAATTTAACTATCATGGTAGTTGAAACATCATTGAGAAATTCCTCCAACTCAATCCCAATTAATGTAATTATCAACCAAACAATATTAAATTAAAAGTGATGAGATACATAAGATACTCCAAGTACTAGATACTCAAGATGTCCATAACCGGGGACACGGCTAACCATGATTAGATTATACACTCTATAGAGGTTTGCACACTTTTCCCCACAAGACTCGATCGCCTCCTTTGAATTTCTCGCACTACATGATGTTTGAGAAACGGATGACCGAGACACAGTCTTTCAGAAACATTAACTCTCTACTCCGGGCAGACCATACCAAACCTACAACCCACTACCTGCTGATCCACCTCTTCAGGAGCTTCACGTAACTTACTCAACTATGCTAGAGCCCATAATAGCTTGTGGCTGCACATGGAAGTTTCTAGCATGAATCATCTCAGTTCCCTTTGAGCCTGGGTGGCGGTCCATAGGAAAATCACACGGAACCCCGGGATCTCCAAAAATACAGGCAACACTAGGTACTCCAGGTGCCCCAATCCACTCAGATGTGTATTCAAGTTGCCACCTTAAGTTAAACCATTATTTAACTATCTCACATCTGTCATGGATTTCACTCACCCAAACCACGTCTACCAGCATAGCATAGCAATATAAGCAATTCATCTAAGTAACTCCCAAGGTTTGAATATAACAGGGAAATAGGTTCTACCACATCAACTTCCCAACCCACATGTTAATAACATCCTAACCATGCAATGTTTGAGGATTGGAACTAATGCATAAAAACTGGGTGATAAAGGTATATGATCAAAGTGTTACTTGCCTTGCTGATGATCCGCGAAACCTAGGGACTCCAAATAACACGCTTCACACTCCGGGAATTCTATCGCAAACAAACAATAGCATACATAAGCAATCAAGCAAAGAAGCATGGGTAAAACTCAAATAAGAAGATCTACCAGAAATTTCAACTTAAGAACTCCAGTTAGCAAAAAGAATCAAATCAAACGGAGCAACGAAACTCAAACGGCGAAAGAAACAAGATCCGTTTACTGATGTGGACCTAGGTCAAATTTTATAGTAGAAAAAGCTTGTTCAAGTTGATTAAACAGAAAGAGGGTCTCGAGACGAAGATCTAGGCGCTTGAATCGCCTGTTTTCGATAAACGAGCGAAAAGATAAACTAAAACGAAAATCGGATCAGAAACAGCGGTCAGAAAAAATCACGGAAAAAATCCGATAAAAGAAAACAGACGAACAGGCTAACGAACGAGTGTTCGTTGTATGTAACTAACGAGCAAAAACCGTTCGTTAAAATGAACGTACGGACGAACGTCCACTAAAAAGAAGAACCGGGAAAACCGGCGAACTGATCTAAAAAAACGAACTAGGGTTTCTCTTAAAAAAACCGAATCGGTTTTCTTTAAAAAAACGGCGGCGAACGGCTAGCTCATCGGTCCGGCGAGACACGGGAGCGGCGGCGGGGTGAGGCGGCGGCGCGGCAGTGGCGGCGGCGCGGAGCGGGAGCGGCGGCGGTGGCGGCGGCGAGGCGCG